>NC_070612.1:40681682-40994182 GCF_027172205.1 Podarcis raffonei
CGCTCCCCCGGGGGGCGTATTTTCACGACCGGCACCACATATGCTAAAGACGGCCCTGTAAAATATGTATCAGAATCATGCACACCAATTGAGGGTGCCGGGGCTTCGCAATGTCAGCACACGCCACAGCCTGCGTGCATGACATGAGCATGCCCTGCTGTGTGCACACATGGCTGACAAGGCACTTTGAGGGAACCCAGCCACCTCATTTAAAATTTTCAAGGGGCCTTCCCCCCAGAGATGGTGTGCCTGATCAGAATACATAGAAGAGCTTTCTTTCATGTGGGGATCTTCAGGTGGAACAAACCAATGCAGAGGAATAGACACTGAAGAGTTGTGAATATAAAAATGTCCAAGTACTTCTGGAGGTTTTCTTTTAACACACACACACATTCCCTTCCTCAACTCGCAGAATAATAATATTTAGTTATTTATACCCCGCCCATCTGACTGGGTTTCCCCAGCCACTCTGGGCAGCTCCCAACCGAATATTAAAACACCAGGCGTTAAAAACTTCCCTAAACAGGGCTGCCTTCAGATGTCTTCTAAAAGTCAGATAGTTGTTTATTTCCTTGACATCTGAGGGGAGGGTGTTCCACAGGGTGGGCACCACTACCGAGAAAGGCCCTCTGCCTGGTTCCCTGTAACCTTGCTTCTCACAGTGAGGGAACCACCAGAAGGCCTTCGGAGCTGGACCTCAGTGTCTGGGCTGAACGATGGGGGTGGAGACGCTCCTTCAGTTATACTGGGCCAAGGTTGTTGAGGGCTTTAAAGGTCAGCAGACAATAATATACAAAATAAGCCAACCAGACCCCAGAAACTTTGAAGCACGTGGCACAAAACTATTATGAACCAAAGCATGTTGTGAATTAAAATGTTCATTCAAGAGAAAACGATTGATCTGTACTTAGATTGTAGAAGGACACTCCCAGCTTCCTTCCAAAAGCAATTGTGGCATATAGAAGCACAAATACCACCCACAGAATTTCAGATTTAACTAAGTGATATCATCTGTCCAATTGTGCTAACAGAGCGCAAGAGGGAAATTAGAAATGGACCAAATAGAATTACTCCTGACCCTAAATCTCTTCAGGCATTACCTTTCCATGCAATAGAGACTAGTCCGAATGAGAAATTTGTCCATTCAGGAAGAACTTTCTGACAGTAAGAGCAGTTTGACAGTGGAATGGACTCTCCTTCATTGGAGGTTTCTAAGCAGAGGTTGAAGGGTGTTTGACTAGATGAACCTCGAGGTCTCTTCCAACCCTGCAATTCTACAGTGCACAGGCAGGTAGATTCTCAGCCGGAATACCAGATGGATAAGATTGGCTCGATCAAGCAGGGGTCTTCTTATGTTCTTAGAGCTTTCATTGCAGGTCACAGAAAAAGAAAGTTATTTATGTTGAAAATTCTCCTTATGAAATATCTTAAAGTTGTTAGAGTCCTTGGAGAACCCAGATCTTGTAGACCAACCTTTCAAAGAGGGGCAGGCATATTGTTGCTTCTTCGGCAGCAGTCCATTCAAATTCCAGCATTTAAGAAGACATTATTATATAGTTCCCCCAATATTATGTGGATGTTGTTTACTGTAAAGCATTTAGCTTCTCAACAAGGAAGATAACGTGCTTCATAAGAGGAGGGAGGAAAACACATGATTTTGTCAATCCTATAACAACATTGCTAATACCTAGCTTAAAAAACATTCTGAAAGATCTCTTTGACATTTTCCTTTCATTAAAGGGGGATAAAATCTCATCACTGACTCTAATCTACAAATAATTCATATAAAATGTTTCTAAGGCTGTATTTAGTCTAAGGATGTTTAACAGATGAGTTATCCAGGCTTGGCAACAGTTAGGTATTTCGCAAGCAGAGGGTACTTAGCTATTGTCCAGCCCAGCTACTGATAGATGATGGACTTTGGCTATTGAAACAAAAAATTGTGAAAAAGCCAATAAGTCTTTTAATCCATTAAACACCTGCACAATTATGTATCCATGACAAAAGAAAACCTCAAGGGATTTAAAAGGCTATTAGATTAATATTTGCTTCTTACATCCCAAAATATCCTTGTTTTGTTTTGTTTTGTTTACTCTTAAGCTGTGTTAAAATTGCTTCCCCAAAGACAGGTGCCATTATGTTAGAATAAAAGAAACAGAATGTAAGAGGCTTTCAGTGAAAACTTGGCCACATTAGGTATTTGACACTGGGGAGGTTTTAGGATTTGCAAGGGCCAGCATAGGAGGGAGAGCAAATGCAATACTGCAACTTAGGTGACAATTTTGCAAGACATGTTTCCTGCTTCCTCGTCTCCACTGCATCTATTGGAACCCCTAAAATGGTCTCCCTGGTGGTCAGGGAGCTTTCAAGAAAGCCTTTGATGTGTGGGTGACTGCAATGGTAGGGGAAACTGGAAAATAGACCCCCCACAAATGTAGACGGTTGGGGCATTCAGACTGGAAGTGAAAACCATTAGCAGGCTTTAGATACACTTCCTTATTTTCATATATCTTTCAAAACGTTCATGGAGGAATTCAATGTCATGCCAAGATTCTTGTTCGACCAGAATAGGCATTTCAGCTTGCTAGATGGGATGATCACCCACACTGTTCTAGGGGGTTCTCCTGACCAACCCACCCACCCATTTTGGGAGCAAGGGGGGCATAGAGGGGACGGGGTGAAACTGCACTGCACAAGTACAGACCTTGTCAGTGTTTCTGCTAACCAGACTTGTTGGGTGAATTCTGTGTGTGCATGTGTGAGCATTGTGCCTCCCTCCCTAAACAGGGAAGAAGATTCCCAGGCTTTGGGAAGGAGGCCCCAGGCCTCTGAACACTTCCCAAAGGTGGGCGGGCTTTGGGAAGGTGGCGGGAGGTCCCTTTGACCCATCGGAGCATCGTCCCTCCCTCCTTAAACCAGGCTGAAGCTTCCTGAGCTTTGGGAAGGAGGCGCTAGGGAAACATTTAGGGGACTAGTCTAGTCTTCCTAGTCCACTGACTGCATGCCATTGAGTGAGACTATCACATTTTTCCAAACAACCGCACACAACAAGTGTTCATTTGAATGGCAGAAAGCAACTCCACTGTGAGAGTGCTTTGTTGTTGTTTATTTGGAGGTCAATGACGTCCGGGGGTCCGGCACACTTCCTGCGCGGCTCTGGTCTTCCCCCCTGGGACCTTTGACTCAGCAGAGCATAAACACAGCGGAACAGAAGCAGGAAACGTTCTTCGTGTGAAGGCAATAATTCAGGCTGAAACGCAGCAGTCTCCTTATCTTTAAAGACTTTATTCCTTAGCAAAACACAACAGCAATAAATCTCCTGCCTGGCGACAGAGCGCACATCTTGCTTGCTCTCTTCTCGGAGCAAACACGCACACTGAGAGACGCAGTAAAACCCTCCCTTCAGTGTTCTAAACCCGCCCTCAGAATGTGAGGCGTCATCACTCAGAACTCTTAACCCTGTAAGTTCTGAGCCTCTCCTAACACCCCCTCTCGAATCACATTCTGAGAGGACTTCTGAGTGTTCAACACCTTCCCCATTGCCTTCCGCCCCTTCCTGGCATCGTTGTTAGGCACCTGTTGAACCTCACAAACCTTAGGTTCGCACTGTGCGAAACCAACCCACGCATTTGTGACCTGAAACCTCTCAGGTGGAATTCCCTTTGTAGCCCGCGATGACCGCCTGGGCACAAACTGGGGTGCTCCTTTTGACCCACTGGGGCCAGCATGTGCGTCTTCCTCATCAGAAGACTCCCCCTCTGACTTGACACGTCTGTGAGCTTTCTCCATTATGCGCACAGGAGATGAGGGCTCACTCTTGGACACTCCCTTAACAACCTGTGGAGACGCCCTACTCTCCACCAGCAGGTTCAGGCTCTGGCTCTCCCTCCTCCTCAGAGTCAGACAGACAATCTGAGTGAACGTCAGAGCGCACTTTGCGCCTTGCCCAACCATCCTGCTCAAAGAACTCAGCCTGTTTACTGGTCTGATCACCTTCTGGGTATGCGAATCTCCACCCTTTTGTCGCAGGCTCATATCCACAGAAGATCATTTCCTGGTACCTTGGACCACCCTCCTGCTGTAGAGGCAGGTACAGGCACCATGGTACAGGCACCATGGCTCTGCTACCAAAAGTGCGAAAGAAATGCACAAGTGGCTTCTGCCGATGAAGCAGGAAATACGAGGTGTCACCTACCACTGCATTGTAGCACCTGTTCATCGTGAAATTGGCTGTCTTTACCGCCTCCCCCCAGAAACTTTGAGGCAAACCAGAGTCATCCAGTAGGATCTCTGATGCTCGAACCAGAGCTTTACTCCTAAGCTCTGCCACGCCACTGTCCTGAGGAGAAGTCACCTTGTGACGTATCCCCCTCTGGCGAAAGAAACCCTTTAGAGCAGACCCAGTGACCTCTGAACCTCGGTCACACTTGAACCCCTGCACCTTGGTGGAGAACCTTAGTTCCACCTCTGCAACCCAATCTTTGATCAGTTGTGTTGTCTCCTCCTTAGTTTTCAGCGTGAAAGCCCATGCGTTCCGCGTATAATCATCTGTCAGCACCGCCAGCCACTTGGCCTTGCCCAGACTTGGCTGTGGCATACCAAAAAGGTCTGCATGCACAAGCTCAAAAGGCTTTGTGGTTACTCTCTCCACCCTGGGATCATTAAATCCCTTGTTTCTGGCTTTCCTGCAAGCCTTGCAATTCAAAGGTTGACCACATTCTTTTACCCTGCACCCTTTGGTGCACTCTGATAACATCTGAACGTCCTCACAGGACCCATGTGACATTCTCTTGTGCCACACGCAAGCACACGACACATGAGTGTGATCAGTGGCTTTCCCAGTATTCCCCTCACCCTCCAGAGGTGTTTCCAGAACAAAGAGGTTTGACGGAATTCAAACCAGCAGTCAGAGCCTCCAGCTTAGCTCTTAGTCCAGAGGAATTTGGCCACCCTCCAGGTGCCTGGCTTGAATCCTTTTGACCTCCTGTCTGCGACTCCCGGCAAGATCAAAGGAGGTCTCCAATCGGCGATTCTCCTCAACGTGAAGGAGAACACACCACTCCTCCCACTCCTCTCCCAGGGAGGGGGAAAGAGACAGACAGAAATATATTTACATGTCTTTATTCCTGTCGTTCACCAGTACAGAGAAAACATGTCTGCACACTCTGCTTCCCTGCTGCAGAGAGAGAGTAAACTCCACCCATGTACTTCCAGTACAGGGTCATGTGCTGCTCTGAGGTAACATCCGGCTCTCAGAGCACTTTACAAACTGTTCCTGGTTCCCACGGTACAATCCAATAACATCCACATCCTGTTTACCATTCCAGCCACCTGGTGCTTGCTTCTGCATTGCTCCTTTTTCGTAACATCCTCCCCCAAAAGAATCAATGCGTGTTGCAGCAAGCAAAGCATGATCCAGAGAAGAAAACAAACAGTTGTTATACACATAACACTCCCCTGTTGTTTCAGTTCCACCCTTGGAACTCCCCGCCACTGGTTTCCCCAGTGTACCTCTCTGGTTGTCTGGTTTCCAAGGAATGAGTGCACCTGCATTACCTTGGCTAGCAAC
Source organism: Podarcis raffonei (assembly GCF_027172205.1). Classification (NCBI taxonomy): domain Eukaryota; kingdom Metazoa; phylum Chordata; class Lepidosauria; order Squamata; family Lacertidae; genus Podarcis; species Podarcis raffonei. Next base: position 40,687,252 of record NC_070612.1, read on the forward strand.
TCTCTGTTGTGTCTTTGTCTCTGACTTAGACACAGCTCCAACCTGTCCTCGGTTGTTTACAACAGCAACACATGCAACAGCTAAGTTAGCAAACTCTTTTGAGTACCTCTTGGGTGGTTGACCCTTTGTAACTCTCTCAGACCTACGTATGAGGTGCTGATCCTCTCTGCTCACTGGTCCAGTCTCAGGACTCTTTGGAGAACTAGTTCCAATGGTAAACAGCGGTTCATCCTTCAGTTGTGAAGGCCTATCCATTGTGTGAGACTTCCTCTCAATGACTGTGACAACTGAGCTCTCCGAGCTATCAGTGTCATCACTTTCTGTACAGCTGAAATCAGTGAAATCATCATCATCTGAATCATCCTCAGTGGGAAATGTGTGTACTATCACTCTCTCCTGTTCAGGAGCACTCTCTAGAAATTTTGTGAGAATCACCTGACCAGATTCAGACAAAATTACTCTGTAGAGACCCTTTTCATACCCCACAAAAATGCCTCTGGCATTCTTTACTCCACCTGGAGCTTCTGTTCTCACATGAGACCCAAAAACCTTGAAATGGGCAACAGAAGGTTTTCTTTGGAACAGTTTCTCAAAAGGAGAACTTCCCAAGTCTTTTGAAACCTTTCTCACTTTCGTATAACAGAACGACATTAGAGACTCGGCCCAGTACTCATGTGGCAGATGTGAACTTAGCAATTGCGCTTCCATCCCCTTTTGCGATTCTCTGTTCACCCGTACACAGACACCCCTGTTCCATGCTTCCGCTGAAACAGAAATCTTGTGTCTGATCCCCTTCTTCTGCAGGAACCTTTGGAAATCCTGTAAAAGAAAAATCTGCTTCTCATCTGTGAATAGACAATCAATGTTAGCATCATGCATACTCTTAACTTTGTCACAAAACTCCTGAAACCTCTCCAAGGCTTCCTGTGGCTTTCTCAACACATAAACCCAGACATAGTTAGAGAAATGATCCACACACACAAGATAATATCTTGCATTGCCTCTAGATGGTTCTAGAGGACCAATCACATCAGCATACACCCGCTGAAATGCTCTGTTGACCCCGGTCTTCTTCTTGCTCACACCTGCAAGAGAAACTAGGTTAGACACAGATGAATTACATTCCATGTAATCACTTTGTGCAAAAGTCAACAAATAAAGTCCATCCTTCTCCCTGGCTGAAAGAAATAACTCTCCATCTTTGTAGATCTTGCAGCTCTCAGCATCGTAGGACAGTTTCAGTCCTTTCTTTGCAATCTGCGAAACACTCAGCAGATTGAACTTCAATTCAGGAACCAAGTAAACATTGTTTATTGTCAAGTCCAGACTCTTAAGATAGACAGTCCCCACGCCGGCCGCTTCCAGCTCCTGACCGTTGGCCTGTGTCACAGTGAAGCTTTGCTTCTTAAACGTTGAAAAGAGTCCTCTGTGTGGGGACATATGAACCGTCGCTGCAGTGTCGATAATAAACGCGTTCCCAACGTCTGGCGTGGTTCCTGTCACCATCATAGCTTTTCCAGGTTTCACCGAAGTCTTGGTGTGACCTTTGCCTGACGCCTCAGGCTTTGCTGAGCGGCCCTTCGCTCCTTTAGGCTGACGTGGCTTCTTACAGTTCCGCTGAAGATGCCCAGCCTGTCCACAATTGTAGCATCGGACAGCGTTCAAAGCTAGAGCTTTTTCTCCAGTAGCTTCATCTGCGGGGGAATTAGAACTCCGTTCCTCCCTCCCCCTGTCCTTTACTTCCAGTGCAGCAAGTCTGTCCTGTTCATTCAGAACTACGGCACACACCCTCTCCGCGGTCAAATCTTGTGCCGGGAGGGAACCAAGCTGACTGGCAACCGTTTTGTAAGTCCGATTTAAGCTGTTGATCATCATGAAGCAAAACACTTCCTCCTGCAGACGGAAATTGCGTTCCACCATCTGCTGGCGCAGATATTTCATCTCCGTCAGGTGCGCTTGAACATCTCCATCAGGCGCAAGCCTCAGATTGGTCAGCTTCTCAAAATACAGCAACGCTGAAGAACCAGCATCCCTCTGATGTGTTCTTCGTAGCATCTCCCAAATTTCCCGTGCATATTCCAAACCCTGAATATGCACCAATTGGTCATCTGACACACACAGAATTATAGCCGTCCTGGCTTTCAGATTCTGTGACTCCCAACCTCGGGTTGGTGCTGCTGGGATGGGGTTCTCAATCACGTCAAAGACCCTCTGATTCTGCAGCAGGGCCTTCATCTTTATAGACCAAGATGAATAATTGTCATTAGTGAGGGGAGGGGGATAGGGCAAACCTCCCGCCTTCTTGGAATCCATGCTGAATCCAAGGGTCAGCTTTACAGTCAATCTCAAGCCAGCTTTCACTTTTCAAGCCAGTAAACTCCAAAAGTCTTTGTTTACTGCTTCACTGGCAGGCAAACCTTCGGGCTGTTTTTTTTTCAAAACCCTTGCACAGCTGCGCAGATACACTTTCGATTTCCCAGGCTCTTTCCCAGCCATTCAGTTACTGGCAGACGTTGCCTAGCAACCTGCTCAGGACGGAACTCCTTATCTAACCACAGGAATTCCTGGTATGCAAGCTTGCCTTCAGAGCTTGTTTTTCAAACGCAGCTCTTGTGAACCAGAAATTAATCTTTCTGCGTTCATTCTCTCTCCCCCAAAATGCAGCATACCTTTTTTGGGGCTCCGTTGCCTTGAAACACACTCCTCTCGGTGTCCAGCTGTCTGTTCTGTTTAGCCTCTGGCTGCAGGCAGACGCATTTCTTTATCTCCTTAGGTGCAGAGGATGGCAACGATTCATCGACCTCTCACCTCTCATGCAGATTCTCATAGATCAGATAACCATCGGTCTGCTACCAGTTGACGGAATTCAAACCAGCAGTCAGAGCCTCCAGCTTAGCTCTTAGTCCAGAGGAATTTGGCCACCCTCCAGGTGCCTGGCTTGAATCCTTTTGACCTCCTGTCTGCGACTCCCGGCAAGATCAAAGGAGGTCTCCAATCGGCGATTCTCCTCAACGTGAAGGAGAACACACCACTCCTCCCACTCCTCTCCCAGGGAGGGGGAAAGAGACAGACAGAAATATATTTACATGTCTTTATTCCTGTCGTTCACCAGTACAGAGAAAACATGTCTGCACACTCTGCTTCCCTGCTGCAGAGAGAGAGTAAACTCCACCCATGTACTTCCAGTACAGGGTCATGTGCTGCTCTGAGGTAACATCCGGCTCTCAGAGCACTTTACAAACTGTTCCTGGTTCCCACGGTACAATCCAATAACATCCACATCCTGTTTACCATTCCAGCCACCTGGTGCTTGCTTCTGCATTGCTCCTTTTTCGTAACAGTTCCGATCCTTTTCAACACTTATGAGCTTCTTTCCATCTCTGGAAATTGTGCAAACATTTTTTTCAAAACTCACTGAATATCCCTCCTGTAAAAGTGAAGGTACAGATAGCAGGCAATGTTTTATCTCAGGGAGAACATAGACCTTCAGTTCATCCTGCAAGAAAGAGATAAATATGTTAGCAAAATGGGTTACACGTCCCTGTGAACCTGTAGCAAATTTAACTGTTTTCTCAGTTGAAACAGCCTTGCAGTTCCACATTTGTCCATCAGGTGGCGCTGTTACCAGATGGCCATTCGCAGCCGAGTCAACAACCCAACGTAGGACTCTCCCCCCTCCGGAGTTGTCCTTCTTTGTTGCCTTAGCAACTGACTTCCTGCTGCCCCCGACCTTGGGGCTCTCGCTGCAGGTGTTCTCCAAAACAGCCATCGACGCAGTCAGCTGATAAGCCTTCCCACGCCTGCCCACTCTGCAGGCCCAGTTGCCATGGAAACCCGGCTGGTTCCCATGGGAAGCGACCTTGGAAACATCCTGCCCTGTCTCCCTTGCTCTCTGTGGGCAGCTGCGACGCAGATGGTCGGCCGAAGCACAAACAAAACATCGCCGAGTGGAAAACTTTGCAAACTTGCCTTTGGTCTTCTCTGCCCCCCCAACCTTTCCAGCAGCACTCCTCCTCGAGGCTTTTCTGCTGTTGGGAAAATGGCCTTTGGCTTCTGCTGTGGTTTCTCTGCAAACCCCCTCCAGCTCCTGCCAAACAGCCTGGGCACTCTCAAGACCCTTGGAATGGCCTGCATCCCCACTCTCAGGTGCAAAGTTCAGCTCTTCAGCACGCAGCTCATGTGTAGGGGCATTCCGGCAGCCCTCCAACACAGTCCCAGCCCCCTCTGGGCCTTCTGGGCGTCCCTCAGCCCCTCTTGGACATGGTGCCTCCATTGAGTAGCTCTCAGCCCCTCCTGGGCATGGTGCTTCCTCAGAGCAATTCTCAGCCCCCTCTGGCCTGGCTCCCACTGCTTTCTTCAGTGCCTGCCTTCTCCCGGCCCAGGGCTTGCTCCCGTCCACCTTATCAAAAGGGATTGACGACTTCTGGCTGTCTGCCATGTCTCCCCGGGGCCCAGCCTACTTACGTAGCTCCCGGTCCAGCAGATCCCAGCTCCTCCCGGCTGGCTCCAGCTACTCCTTAGCTGGCCTTTGGCTGCTCCTCAGCCTCTTTGACTGCAGTCATCTCACACACGAACGTTGCTTATCTTAATTGCTGATCTCCCATAACCTTTGGAGGTCAATGACGTCCGGGGGTCCGGCACACTTCCTGCGCGGCTCTGGTCTTCCCCCCTGGGACCTTTGACTCAGCAGAGCGTAAACACAGCGGAACAGAAGCAGGAAACGTTCTTCGTGTGAAGGCAATAATTCAGGCTGAAACGCAGCAGTCTCCTTATCTTTAAAGACTTTATTCCTTAGCAAAACACAACAGCAATAAATCTCCTGCCTGGCGACAGAGCGCACATCTTGCTTGCTCTCTTCTCGGAGCAAACACGCACACTGAGAGATGCAGTAAAACCCTCCCTTCAGTGTTCTAAACCCACCCTCAGAATGTGAGGCGTCATCACTCAGAACTCTTAACCCTGTAAGTTCTGAGCCTCTCCTAACAGTTTAGTCGTTTAGTCGTGTCCGACTCTTCGTGACCCCATGGACCAGAGCACGCCAGGCACATCTGTCTTCCACTGCCTCCCGCAGTTTGGTCAGACTCATGCTGGTAGCTCCGAGAACACTGTCCAACCATCTCATCATCTGTCGTTCCCTTCTCCTTGTGCCCTCCATCTTTCCCAACATCAGGGTCTTTTCCAGGGAGTCTTCTCTTCTCATGAGGTGGCCAAAGTATTGGAGCCTCAGCTTCAGGATCTCTCCTTCCAGTGAGCACTCAGGGCTGATTTCCTTAAGAATGGATCGGTTTGATCTTCTTGCAGTCCATGGGACTCTCAAGCGTCTCCTCCAGCACCATAATTCAAAAGCATCAATTCTTCGGCAATCAGCCTTCTTTATGGTCCAGCTCTCACTTCCATACATCACTACTGGGAAAACCAGTAAGAGAGTGAGAGTGCATTTTGTGCATTTTGGTAAGACTGCAGATAATATTGTGTTCCTAACAAGATGTGCAACTCTGGGTTCTTTCAATACAAGAACAAATTACAATATATTACTGAGTTCTGCCAGGAGACTCCATTCACCCATATCATGGAAGGAGCCTTCTGCAAGAATCACCCTCTCCCAGGAAAGATTGCAGGTGTAGTTGTTTTGCCTACAGTGTTCTGTGTTTTGTGTGTGTGTGTGCATGCGCACGTTGCTCTTGTTCAGATTTAATTTTGAGTATGTTAAGAATTGTTCTCCTGCTGATGTTATGGTCTTTTTGTGCTTATATTTTCATTTGTAGGGCAGACTGCTTTGAGTTACTGTTATAAGAAACGCAGTGAGAAAATGTCTTAATAAGTAAATATGACCTAGCAACAGCATTCAGTCATCTCAGAAGCAAAGGGTTTTTTTTCTAAAACATGATGATGCTTGAGAAAAGTACATTAAACTTTTTAAAAAAATAAAAATAAAACAATCTGATATTAATTACGGAAAGCGGAAGAAGCATATAAAACCACCACCTGTGCTGAAACCTTAGAGAGATGCCACAACATTCCTAAAACAATCTGCAACTTATTACTTTTAAAATACGGTCACCTGCTGTTCCTTTTCCTAATGTCATATGGAAGTAACAGCTCCAGCTGAAAAGGGAGCCATCAAGAAAGGAGTTGGACATGGCAGGCTGGTGGCCCTGCATCTGCCAGGAATTTATACTGGAATAGTCAGGCGTGTTGATCTTGGTGGTTACAATGGGGGAATTTAAATGAAGGCAAGCAGATGCTGTAATCTCAGGTATGCTGATGATGTTGTCCTTATCACGGAGGCTGAAGAATCACTTCACCAGCCAGTAATGAGATTGGCTGAAGCTAGTTTGGACTGAGACATCATGCGAATGTAAAGGAGACAAAGGAACAGAAAAGGTTATTAGAAAAGACAACATTCCAGGAATAACACAGAACAGATATTGAGAAGTCAAGCAAGCGAGAGACTTCTCTAATTAGGTTCTTCATGTATGAATAAGGACACACTTTTGGTTATATTTGAATTAGCATTTTGATGTGAAGTATACACAAACAAAGCAATTTGAGGAGAGAAAGAAAAGATTAACCTTTATTTGAAAGTTTCTGGCTCGACATTGCAGGCTCGTGGAAAACGTTCACTTGGGTTCATGCTATACTTCTTATGTGAGTAAAAATAGTGGATTAGAAAACACGCATGTACCGTGTCTGTTGTATTTGTTGGGAGGGAAGACCAAAGCTCAGTGGTATGACTGTCAGATGAGGTGGCTGCCGCAGGCAGCAGCTGCAGTGTCTGCCTCACAAAAACATGGAGAATAAGGCTATCAATAGCTACTAACCCCAACAGCTGTATTCTACCTCCATTGTCAGAGCCTAAATACCAGTTGCGGGAAAACGCAAGAGGAGAGAGCACTGTTGCTCTTAGGTCAGGCCTGCACACTTCCTATAGGCACCTGGTTGGCCACTGGAAGAACAGGATGCTGGACTAAATGGCTGCTGGCTTGGTCCAGGAGGACTCTTCTTGCATTCTTAACTCCCAGAGTTGGTCTACTATCCTCACTTGTGGTATACAATGCTGTCCTATTGCAGACATTGAAGTAAGATCCAACAGCCAATAAGGACATATTTCGTACAGTGGTACCTTGGTACTCGAATGGCTTGGCTCCCATTAAAATTGGCTCCTGAACACCACAAGCCCGGAAGTGAGTGTTCTGGTCTGCAAACATTTTTCAGAAGCTGAATGTCCGACGTGGCTTCCACGGCTTCCGATTGAGTGCAGGAAGCTCCTGCAGTCAATCAGAAGCCGTGCCTTGGTTTTTGAATGTTTTGGGGAGTCGAATGGACTCCCAGAATGGATTAAATTTGAGAACCAAGATACCACTGTACCTGGAATGGCTTGGGCCACGTCTGGGTATAGTTTGGGTATAGATTGATTTGAGAAAGAGAACAGAACTGGGGAAAGCCCTTATTGGACAATAAGGATGAACAGATCTGTCAATTCTGAATTCTCTGTTTCTCGTTTTTATAATCTTATGTTCACATTTCTGCACCAGATTGTGACTAAAAAACCAAAAAAAGTTGTCATGAAAATCCATCAAGTTTTAGTGTGTGTTTCTTCTAATATACACATTCTTGTATGCAATTTTGCCTAATATTCACATTTCCGAAGGGAAGTTTTCCTGATATAATGCTCCCCTTTATTCTAGTTTTACAAATATACACATTTACCCCAATATATAAATCAAAACTGCATCAAACTGTTCAGAGAAATTTCAAATAATAATAATAATAATAGCTGAGCTTTGGTTCATGTATTATTTCAGTAACTATGCAGTAAAAGCGGGATGCGGGTGGCACTATGGGTTAAACCACAGAGTCTAGAACTTGCTGATCAGAAGGTTGGCGGTTCGAATCCCCATGATGGGGTGAGCTCCCGTTGCTCGGTCCCTGCTCCTGCCAACCTAGCAGTTCAAAAGCATGTCAAAGTGCAAGTAGATAAATAGGTACCACTCTGGCGGGAAGGTAAACGGCATTTCTGTGCGCTGCTCTGGTTCGCCAGAAGCGGCTTAGTCATGCTGGCCACATGACCTGGAAACTGTATGCCGGCTCCCTCGGCCAATAAAGCGAGATGAGCGCCGCAACCCCAGAGTCGGTAACGACTGGACCTAATGGTCAGGGGTCCCTTTACCTTTTACATGCCATTAAAATGTGAATTTAACCAAATTTCTCTCCCATCCCTGGCACAGGACGATGACTGCTAGTCAGAGCGAACCTGGCTGAGATATATGGAGCAATGACAGATTTATATGTGAATGATACAGCTATGTCTTAGGAACCAGACTATTAGTTAAAACTTCCTTTTGCGCATATGCATTTGTCAAGGAAAATGTGGGACAAAAAATATGTATTTACATATTTTCTAAGCTAGGTAAATATGAAAAGAAAATGCATAGTGGGTGAGATGGTAGATAGCTGCTTAAAAGCTGTCATACCGCACCACCACTCCTTTATGTCAAAGGCGCCAGTCATAATACAGGCTGGCACCCTGACAACATAACAAACTCCTGTCTACTAATAAACACAGCTGGAGAATTTGCATGCAGTCAGACTCCACATACAAGACACATAGCTTGCTGCTAGGAAGCCTGACAAAAACTGTCTATTTAAAATGGAAAATATTATGTCTTGCCATAGCATCCATTATTGATTGGTTTGCTGGTTTTATTTTTATTTTTAAGTCCTATTGCAGAGTATGGAAATAGAGGGGAAATTAAAATCTGAGCAATAGAAAGAGGAAAAGGGAGTAGATTGCAGTAGTCACTAAGTGATTGAAGTAGATACGTGAAACTCAGAAGGGAACAAACAAAATCCCCCATGGCACAGAATTCATATTGCCAGGAATGGATGGTGGGGTTAATCAGGGTGGTGGGTTGTTGTTCAACCAGCTTCCCAATGCAGGGGTCACTGCTGGCAACTGAGAAGGGGGCAAGGCGGCAGGGGGTTCAGCGTGGTGCAAGAGCAGTGTCAGATTGGCTCTGCTGTTGCACTAACATGGTGCTGACCTCTCTGTTTGCAGTTATCAGCAGCAAACTGCATTTGAAAGCCAAGTGGGCAATGTTACCCCTGTGCTTCAGTCTGCTGGCTGCTGCTACACATTATTCATTGTCTGAAATATTTAGCCTACGCCATTGTGATAGCTTAGGGCAGGGAGCAACATTGATTGGGGTTGATATGGTTACAAGACCGTTCTCAATCTGAGCCGATCTCTTAACTTGCTGCAAGTCACTAAGGGTATAGGTCACCCTATTAACCCACCATAGAAGTTGATGGCTTCTAGGTTTTTAAGAAGAAAATTATGAATGGATTTGAGTGGCATGGTTACACGAGTGTTATTCAAAAGTTGTGAATGGTACCCAAAATGTCATTAAACTACAATAATAGGAACCCCATGACTAGTTCTAGGAACCCAAGGGAGATCTTGTTAGTTAGTTGTTTTTTAACAGCAAGTACTACCCAGCCACTGTGATCTAAACCACTGAGCCTAGGGCTTGCTGATTGGAAGGTCGGTGGTTTGAATCCCCACGACAGGGTGAGCTCCTGTCGCTCGGTCCCAGCTCCTGTCAACCTAGCAGTTCGAAAGCACGCCAAAAAAGTGAATGTAGATAAATAGGTACCGCTCCAGCGGGAAGGTAAACGGCATTTCCATGTGCTGCTCTGGTTTCACCAGAAGCGGCTTAGTCATGCTGGCCACATGACCTGGAAAAACTGTCTGCGGACAAATGCCAGTTCCCTCGGCCAGTAAAGCAAGATGAGCACTGCAACCCCAGAGTCGTTCATGACTGGACTTAACTGTCAGGGGTCCTTTACTTTTACCTTTTTACCCAGGCTCTATAATAACAACCTTTTGAATCTGAGAACAGTTTCAAAACACCTACATAGTTTGTGATATGGTAACTATTCTCTTTGGTATAATTCTTAATTGCCTTTTGTATACCAAAGGCTATCTAATTAAGGATTTCTGAAGGGTTTCACCGCAAAGGTCTTATGCAGAGGTAAATAACATAAATCTCTCAAACAACAGTATATAAATAAGGGTTTTACAAAGATGATATAATTTGTGTCAGCATCGTAAAAATAATAAAACAGAGCACCAGCCTCCCAAAGTCCTATCTTTCAGGTGTCACCACAAAACCTGTTCCTGAGGCTTGATCTTTTTGATGGCTAGAGGAAATTGCCTCTTCTCATTCACTCTGCAGAACAGTGTGCACTCAAGAAACTGAAACTTACAGCCTTGTTTTTAAGGGTTCATAACCTTGCAGAAAGAGGAAAACAGGCACAATCCCAACTATTGTGAATTAACATAATCAAGTTGCCCGTAATGGCGGCTGCTCAACTCTCCCAGTAAGTATGTGCAGCACTGTTAAAGTGATAAACAGCAGTGGGTTACAATATGGTATTGTGGGGTGGGGGTCTGGTATTTAATGGGGCAGGGGTCAGAAATTCCAATAAAGGAGCCCAATCTTTTGTGTGTGTTCCTGAAGTAACAATTCCCATTCTGACCACTTTGGTATAATGACTTTGGTATAAATGAAGTAGAAATGTTGTTTCCCCTTGTCTCCCTTTCTCCATTCTTTAAATAAAAATAACAAATCTGAGGATAATAAAGAATGAATGAGTTTGAAGAGATACATCTTCATTTACTAGACACATTAGTCATTAACAGGAAGCTCAAGTATGCTCCCATTAAAAGCAATAGCATAATAACTATTGATTTCAACAGACGGAAGAGTGAGACTCCAGTCCATGAAAAGATCTAGCGGCTACCACAGAAGACCTCTAATAGCCACAAGAATTGCAATAAGTACATGCAGTGCATATCACTACTGAGGAGTGAGAGTTGAAGTGCTCTCTAGATAAACTTTAAAAATGCAAATGGGTTAAATGTGAAAATGACATGGACTATTTTTAATTACCCTACTTGTCATTTCAGATGAACAGCGAAGGCCAATCAAACACTTATGTCACCAAACCAAAAGTGACAGAAATACTGACGGCCGTCTGTGTTTCATCTTTTCATTCCTCCCTAGAGTGCCAAGTAAAATGAACTTTTGGATTCCTTTCCCTTAGCTTAGCATGAAAGCCTTTATGTTGAAATTGTCTCTAAAGGAACCAACAGTTTTTAATGCAAAGTTCTCCCCTCAAGGAACAGGCTCTAATTTTTCATTTTTCTGAGGATAAAAATATTACTCTCTTAACATGAAAGTTCTATCTTTCCTATTGCTGAGGGGTAAAAAGCAGCGAAACCTCTTTAATATAGCCCAATTCATCAAACTGATTCTTTCTCGCTCTAGGTTATTTCACATTGATATTCCCTTTGGTTCTGCTGAGTTTTTAAATTAGTGTTTCATACATCTATGGAGCACAAATTATTTAGCTAACTATTAGCTTTCATTTGTATTCATTATGTGTTGCATGACTTTATCATTGCTCAGCATTATTGCTACCATAAAGATATGTTTTATATTGCCATAGATGCAGCGATAAAAGTCTTTCATTTTGAAATCAGCATCTTTTCTCTTCCTAATCAGATGAAGAAGCAAAGCATCTGGGTAAATAAATTGTATATATTTATCTAGGCATCTTTGCAGTATACACTGTTACTCCACCAGTTCAAAAAAAGCAACATTTTTCCTTTTGTTTCAGTTCATTTGTAACTAGTCATAGAAATATCTGGAGCTAACAATCACCAGAGAAATCTCAAACTAGAAGCTTCACTATATCATACGTAGAGTATGTATTTCTTGTATACTTCCAAACATATTAATACCAGCATTGTGTTTTCTGTGGTTTATTTTTTTTCTTTGCCCATTTTTTTAGAGCTTACACCTCAACATTCATGCTAAAAAGAACTTGAAGACAGAAAGCGGAAGGATTCCTTCAGAGAAAAGGAACTTGAAACCAATCTGTCACCAATAGCCAATGCTCTGCATCCAAGTTAAGCATTTCCACTTTTGGAGTTTGCACCCTACTTCCTTAGGGATTCTTCAGTAAATTGTAGAGTTTAATCTGTTCCTCTTAAGAAAGCTGAGAATGATGAAGCTATTTCTCCCCCCAGCCCCCGATGAATCATTTCCAATAACAGATACTTTAGGCTTGCCATATTTTTTTAGGCAATCAAACTCAGAGTCCCAGACATTTTCCCAATTTCCTAAATTCCCCCTGGGTGCTATTTTCAATGGTTAAATTCCCTAAGATATTCACCTACTGTCCTTGATACACAACAATCCTACAACTTGCTTTGCACTCGAACAACTCTCCATCTAAAGAGCTGGTTTCCAAACTTTTGGCAGCCATTTCCTACCTTGGTTCCATAAATAAAAAGCATTATTCAGAACACAAGTTTGCACAACCCACTAAGGAAGATAAAAGCACAATAAATTAAAAAATAGTAACAAGTCATTGCACGTTTATTCAAAATCCAAGTAAAACAATTTGGTTTAATTCATTCAACAAAACTGATGAACTTGATTCAGTGATACCAGATTTTCTCCTTCAGTGCCCCCTGCAACCCCTTTGCCTCTAATGTAATCCCACTGCCCCCCGGGTATAAAAAGAGTATAAACCACTGTATAGTTCATTCTGTGATACTCCATGGGTTATTGCTGAAATGTTTTTTTGCAGGGCGGGGGGCGTTGTACAACAGAGTCATTTTTGTGAAGCGCCCGTTCTTAGGAGAATAAGTTGCTAATGTACCACATCTACACAAATGTGTTGTAACACTCCTCCCATGTGTGAAAATATCTGCATAATGCATTGTTGAAAGCATCAATCATTCAATTGCCATTCAAACTAGTACAAAACTGAAGCAAGAAAGTGAAGCAATGGAAAGCCATGTCTCAGCCAATAATGTGTTGTTGCTACAGAGGGAGCTGCTGCTTAACACCAGCAACTATCAAAGAGAGAAAGCATTTCAACTACAAGAAATAGGATGAAAATGTATTTGTTTACATAAGTCTCCAGAGATCAAGTAGAATGACTGAGGCAGAAAATCAACTGAATAAGTCATAATTCTTTGGTCCCACGTACTGTACAAATAAATATAACACTAGACATAAAGCTGAAAGTTAAGCTTCCTTATTAGCGGAAGGGCAGAAACAAGGAAGGCCATAACATTTAAGACTGAAGCTGGTAGCTCTGCACTGTTTTTCAATCAACTAGAAGGAACTAGGAACAGGAGAGAAATGCAATTTGGTTCACGTTTAAAGGTGGATCCACACCAGGGGAAGTCAAAGTGATTCCTTCAGGTCTTCCTTCAACAACTAGAACTTCCATCGTTCCTGGTCTTGAGGTCTGGAGCTAATGGGATTTGTAGTACAACAACATCTGAAGGACACCACATTGGGAATAGGGATTGACTAGGAAACCATATACCAATTGTAGTTCCATGAGAGGAATAGGGGTCTCTTAACAACTCTCAACATCCTTAACCAATTATAGTTTTTCCAGGATTCTTTGTGGCCATGGCTGTTTAAAGTGGTATGATACTGTTTTAAATGTAGCATGCAGAGGAGGTCTGAAGGGTCATGAATGGATCTAGGGAGAAGCAGTAAAAAATATTCTGTGCAAAGAGGAAATGATGGCAAAGTGCTACTCTCTGGAACCAGTCCTGTCCTATCAGAAGACTCATACCACTCTTATGTGTCAACAGGGGAGGCATTTGTGCAATATGTAAGGTCTGAGGGAGGTACACACCCCATGCCTTGTGATCCCTTAGTTCTTAGCTGTCTGTAGGGGGGGTGGCGAGAGATACAGTTGTGGGGCCAAGCCACTGAGACTCTTCTTACACACCTAGCTGCAATCTCCTTTTCAAAAGACTTTGGGTTTTCTCAGATCCTGGGGCTTCCTTCCTGGGGTACACAGTGCCACTGCAAGTTGAGGAAGGCAGCATCTGGTTGAGCCAGATACCAGACACCCCACAACCTATTCCCTTATAGTAAGGTTGTGTAGTCAGCTCCTTTCTGTTTGTTGGTCCCCTTATGAGGCCTCTCTTTTTCTGGGTGGCAACCACACTGGCCTTTTTGGCTCTCTGAAGGTGAGCGAATATGCCACAGCTTCAAACCCGACTCTTCATCGTGACCTTGTACCTCCATCATGTCAGTTGTACAGATTCGGAGTTCATATGCTATTCAAAGACTGATCAATGGGATAGGAGCACTAGGATCTTATTCCAACTCTCCTATGTCAGTGACCCATGTCCAGTCTGGGACATGTGTGAGTTTTTGAACTTACAGCCTACATGTTGGTGGCCAGCTATTCATTCACCAGGGTGAATCATGGCTGATCAGGTGGTTGGGTGCTAAGAGCAGCCCTAGGGAGCTTGGGGCTATCCCCTAAGGCTTATGGACTCGCTGTCTTCACATTGGCGCTGTTACTTCTGCTGTTTCCAGGGGGCTTAGTGATGAGCGGATAATGGTTGCGAGCTATTGGCGACCAGGTGCATTTGGGAGCCATGTCCCCCATAAGGGGCCTGAGGAGAGGATTGATCATGACAAACCCAAGCGTGGGTTCAGTATCTGCCTGGTTGAAATCTGCACCTTGGTGCCCTAGTGAGACCTTGCTTGGTTGGTTTGCACCAGGGCAAGGTTCAACACTGGCCGACTCCCAGTATACAGATTTGGAGTGATTTAAACCCAGCGGATCCATTCCATCAACATGGGGCTTGTGGAATGATGAACTGATCCTGGGACCCAATGCCATGCTAACCCTTGTCATGGCTGCTGCTGTCAATAAAGATTTAGCCTGATTTTACCCCATCACTGTTGTACAATGTGGTTATTTTGCTGCTCTCATGGGTCACGTAATGCACCTGCCTGGGCAACTGGGAAATGCAGTTTTCTGTGCTTGCAAAGAAGCACTTCACTTGTGTAGATAACAACAACAACAACAACAATATGTACATTTACTACCCACCCACTCCCCACCACTCTTTCCCCACCTCTCTTCCCCTCCAACTTTACACCGTGTACAACATTGTCTTACATTGAATGTAACTAGTCTATAGAAAGGACACTACCATCTTAACAAGGAGACATTGCATTATAATCCCAGAAAATTTTTAATTAACAACTATTTAAAAAACAACAACATATACAATAGAAAATTGAGACAAATCCCAGTCTTTTATATCCATTTATTTGTGGTTAGAGAACAAGACCTACTATAAATTTAATTGCAGTTGTCAAAAATTAATTTTCTGTAATTACCTAAGGTAGATTACATAAGAGAAAGAGGCTAGGGAAAGTGAGGGTCACTGTTCTCTAATTTTCACCTTTAAAGCTATGAAGAAAGAAAATAGAAAATGGTGGGATAATTTGAAGGGGAATTTTCCTGTCTGTAACTGTTGCTATTGAAGACAATGTTTGGAAAAGCAACGTTTGTAAAGCACAGTGTTGAAAGAGAGTCCGAAAGCTTCCCAAACTGCTGCTTGTTTGTACAGTGTTGGGCCTCTCACTTTATTTAGTTTAAACAAAAACAAAAACTCTTTCTGAAGGATCCAGGCAATGCCTGAAATTTCTGCTATCAAAGTACAATCACTTGTTCCTGACTGGTGGACACCAGATTACAGGTTGCCTTTGGGCTTTGCTCAAATACTATTCCTTTAGATGATGATTCAAGAACCAAGTAATTCCTGCCTAACAGCAGCAGTTCTATGTGTTAGTTGTATATCGTAAAGGAATTTTGTATTATCTAAAACAAGGGTAGCAATGTGGTGCCCTACAGATTTTACTGAATTTCAACTCTTGTCATCCATTGCTGACTTGGGTTGATGAGAGCTGGACTCCAAAAACTGCTGTTTACCTTCTGTTTAGCCTTTCAATAAATTACAAATAGATGTTAGAGTCACACTCACTCGGGTCACTTCTAAAAGCAGGGGAAATGTTTTTTCCTATGTTATTATACAATCATTTTTAAGAATGATTGTGGGAAACAGAAGCAAAGCCTACCACTCATTAGGGGTGGGGGAGAAATTCAATTTATTTTACATTTAAAGCCAAGCTTACCAAATCCACACTTTCCAAAACAACTCACAAATGAAAACACCACCATCTTTTGATATTTGCACTTCTACGAATTCTGCTGTGCTGTTCTGCTGCCAAGTAATGTGTCCAAACTACATATACCAGGGGAACATGTGTATATATTAGCGAAAATAATGTACAATGTGCAAGATATTAGGCATCATATTCGAGAAATGGTTTTGCAAAATGTGTGTGTTAGGTAGAATCGCATTGAAATGTTTATCACGGGAGAAATTCACAATAAAATACTGATTGGAGAATGGAAAGATCGGAAAAATGAGAAAAAATTACATATTCATTCATCTCTATCCTTCATCCCTATCTTAACTCTCCATGTTCTGCTGTATTAAGCCTTCCTTCCCACTCCATCTAGTTATGCTAACAGAGTTGTTTAGGGAAGAAGAAGAAGAGTTTGGATTTGATATCCCACTTTATCACTACCCGAAGGAGTCTCAAAGCAGCTAACATTCTCCTTTCCCTTCCTCCCCCACAACAAACACTCTGTGAGGTGAGTGGGGCTGAGAGACTTCAGAGAAGTGTGACTAGCCCAAGGTCACCCAGCAGCTGCATGTGGAGGAACGGGTAAGCGAACCCCGTTCACCAGATTACGAGACTACCACTCTTAACCACTACACCACGCTGGAGGGATGGAGTGAAATGCCACAAGGCACAATAAATGTGGGGAGGCAAGGCAGGGAAGTATGTGCTGAATATTAGCACATAGCTCACTCTTGTTTATAATGGAACCAGGAAATGTATGTTTAGTAAACCCACATGTGTCTGGTCTGACAACCTAAAATCTGTGGTTGCGGGACCAGGCGTCAGACTCCCCATACCCCAACTCATATAAATAAAGGACCAATAAGACTGGGTTTTGGGTCAAAACAGGCCACAACTTTATTGAATACAGATGAAAGAGGTTGGGCTTGGGCATGGGCCAATCTAAATACTTCTAGCCCTCCCACTGGTCAATCCAGGTGGGGGTTCCTAAGACTTACATCAAATAGGGTGACCCCCACAGGGACTGCCATTTGGGGGAGTGCCTTCAGCCCTGGCCCCGCCTGGGCACATGGACATGGCTACTCCCTCCCGTATCCCCTTAACAGGATACCCCAGCGTTTGGAGTGCAAGTGGAGACTACAGCCTATCCTCCATCCAAAACAAAGGATTGCCCCAATGCCCAACTGCCAGGAACAAACATGTAGTGCCCCAGGTGCAGGCTGCTTAAATGGGCAAGGGACAGATCTGAGGGAAGCCTACCTGCTCCATTGGCTCCCCCCCCCCGACACAGCCCAAGTCCCAACCTGCATCCCCATTTACCAAAGCAGGGTGCAGGCTAGGATCTGGTTCCTGATAGGCGATGGGGGCTTCTGCCTTGGCCTAAAGAGCAGGCATCCTATTCCTCCAGCACTAGTCTGAAACCTACGAACATTTCTCCCCTTCCTCTGCAACTGATGTGATGAAAGCAAAATGCCTAGAACTGGGGAGTTGCCAATGGTTGGTATCTAATGGTGTTGGCAGGAAAATATCCTCAGGGCCGGGGCAGAAAAGGCATGTTTCCATGCACATACTTCTTCTCCTATAGCTTTTTATTGGGGGGGGGCGGCTTAGCCCACTAGCAGAACATCTACTTTTTGTGCAAAAGTTCCCAGGTTCAATCCCTGCCATCTCCAGGTAAGGCTGGCAAAGACTTCTTATGAAACCTTGGAAATCTCCTGCTATTCAGGGTAGGCAATACTGAGTTAGATAGATCAGTGATTTGATTCACTAAAGGTCCGGTTCTTATGGGTGAGACAAGAGGATTAAACAGATGCATGGGAGATGAGGCTATCAATGGTTACTAGTCATGTTAGCTATGTTCTACCTGCACTGTTGAAAGCCCTAGGCTTTCCAATACCAGTTTCTGGGCATCACTAGTGGAGAGAGCGCTGTTGCACTCAGGTCCTGCTCAGGAGCTTCCTGTAGGCATCTGAAAAGAGCAAGCTAGACTAGATGGGCCTTTGGTTCTCATGCCTCTCCAAGGAGGGCTCTGTAAGAAGCTTAAGTGGCTTCTTCCTGAAATAGTCCAGGGAGAGTCTTGTCCATCTCAGTGTTCCTCTTATCACAGAACACCTCTCCTGATGCAGAAGTCTGGATACTTGAGCCAGGGCACGTCCTTTGGTTTGATGTGGAAATAATACTAACAGGATCAGGAATCAGAGCACTATCAATCTGCACGTTATAAAAAGGACAAGTCTATGCCATTCTACAATCATGGTTGGTCAGGCCCCCAGACGCATTCTACGGGAAAATAAACTTTTCTTGGCTTGACTGATTATAGCATGGGTTCTCTTTTAATTTCCTTAGAAACCTGAAAGCAAGAAATAAGTGGATACATTGCCCCTGATACGCTCAGGGTTTTTCCACTTTGCAAGCTTTTTCCTCCTTGCTGCTCTCTTTAATCTCTTTCTTTCTGAGTTTTCAATTTCTTTCCTAAATGAACTCGTTGTCCATGTACTCACAAGTCCTGAATCACCAAACAAGAGTTCTTCTTCTAATTGACATCTAAAGCATTAGCTTAATCCAACTGCAGATGGCTCCCCTGTTATTATGAAGAACCCTTTGCTGGTATCCTATTTCGGTCAGGATCAGAATGCGGCTAGTCTTTTTGGATTGAATTATCACTCCATACACGTTCTAGGGAGTGTTTAGTAATTGGGACTTGTTAGGAAATAGATAGAAGATTGCAGTATCGGTTGTTGTTGTTTTCTGCTCATCTCTCCAGTCGTATGTGGACTGTGTGTAGATGATATGGTGTCAAAGGCATAATCAGGCAGTACTTATAGGAAAATTTAATCTAATGTAATATCCGGCTGTTGCTGTGGGATATCTATCATTCACAAGAATGTTTTCATCAGAATAAAGCAGATCAAATTGGCATTTCGGCAGCAACAGAATCCTAAAATAAATGTAGTTTCCAAAGTTGTTATATGTCATTATTGGGTGATTTAGGATAGCAAGCAGCAACTATTCACAATCTCTTTGCTGGGACATTTTACATTCTAATGCTTTCCGAAAAACAGCCTTTCTCACCTCACTGGAAGCAGCTTTCTGGGCTCCACAGTACACATATAAGAAATGAAACCAGGGCATGGAAGCCATACTGAACATCTCTAATCAGTGCCAGTTAGTAATTAGGCAAGCATCTAATCACATACCTATCTTTGTGTTGTTTCTCTCTGTTGGCCTGTGAGCCTCTGCGGAAGCTTGTTGTATTTATTGAGCAGTAAATCAACAATAATGTGCTCCAAGCCAAAACATGTTTTTTAATTTGCTATTACTATTTCAATGCAAGTGCCTTTCCAGGTAATACAATTCCCCGCTACGCTCCCGTAGTGGTGGGGATAGCTTGCAAGCAGAATGTTAAAAGGAAATACAACCTGACTGGCAGATTACTCTGTCTGCATCTCTTTCTTTTCGATAGATGGAAATGACAGGAAAGAAAGGGAGTGGTACCCAAGCAGTTTCAGAAGTGGACTAAATTGCAGGACCTTTTAAGGAGTCCACAGAAGTCTGCTAAATAATATAGGGAGGGATAAAGGTAAAAGCAGCACACATGAATGGATCTAAGTAATTTATGTATGGATAAGTCAAAATCTGCATTACGGTGCAGTGGCTGAAGGAGCACTGTAGAAAGAGGAAGGAGGCACTTTGGCCCTCACTTCTACTGCCATTCCACAGGGCCTATGCCAGGATAACTCTGTGCAAACCACATTTTTCAAAGCGAATCATAGGTGGAAGGACTCCCACCATAATATTTGCACAACTTCATGGCTAAACCAGTTTGTGACAGTCTAGGAATGAATAAATTGGCCTGTTTTGTTTTTTCTCCATTCCTCATTTTTTTTTCTTATCTTAAGCTCAGTTCACCACATTTTCACATCAGTTTTCATATTTTCATATATTTTTTAAAGTCATCAAAACCATCTGTCAGAATTTTAGTGCACCATATTTTTAATGTAATTTTGCGCAATAAACACATTTTGGCAAGCAGTCTCCTGGGGTATAATGCATTTTTTGTGAATCGTTTTCACTAATATATGTACTTTTATGCACATGTCAACACCAAAACAAACCTCCAAACCAAAAATTATTTCTTCAAAAGCAGACTCTTTAAAGGTATCCCATGACTTTTTGGGATGAGGTTGAAGAAGGGAATCAAATATTTTCCCTGCAAAGGGAAACACTTCCTTTGCACATGGGTTGAAACCAAAACTGTTTGGGAAATGGGAAATGCTTCATCTGATGTCATGGCGACATCCGGTGATTGGCAGGTGGTGGCAGACATTAGGATCCACCAGCAACACAGAATTCCTCATGCCTGATTAAGAGACCATATTATATCCATGTTCAAATATTTGAAGAGCAGTCAGATACTGTAGATGATGCAGCAAATTTGTTTTCTGTGGGGGAAGTATTTATTTAAAAAGTATTTAGAATAAACATTAGGAAGAAGTTTTTCATAGCACAAGCTACAGAGGAACAGAGTATACTGGATGATGTTAGCGTTCTTTAAGCAGAGACTGATGGCCACCTATCAAGGATGCAGTAGTAGTGAATGTCCTGCATTGGCAGAGATGGACTATGTCCATCTTTGAGTTTCCTTCCAACTCAGAGATTCAGTAGCAGATTTTACTTTTCATTTACCCTATGTAGCATTTTAATGAAGATGAGAATTAGGAAGATAGTGAGGTTCCCCCCCCATCCTTGTTCTGACATGCAATCTGCCTAATTTGCTAGTTGAGAAGTAATTGCTGAGGCTTAATTCTTGACAACTGCAATTACAGTAATGTCAAGGGTATTATACACTTACATTCTGTACAAACAAATAAATGGATAGATAATGTGAAAGATTAGAATTTAATCCGCAGATGTTCCACATGCCTTTAGTTTTGCATGTGTTTCCACGGTAGAATATTTAAAACATTTATGCCTGTATTGTAAGAGGTCAAGCTAATGAAATAATCATTGCACATTCAACATGTGCGTATTTCACATATTGGTGGTTCCGAATGCATCAGGAGGTCTACTATAGTTGTACACAGCAGTTCTTGATTTAAAAGGACCCTGCATAGGAAAAGGTCACAGTAGATTGTGCTCATGGATTTTGAGCTAAACTACGTACTGCAGTCAGTACAGTGCATTGTGTTTTATGGGGTTTACACAACATTCCTCACTGTGAGTTTCACCACACCTGGAGACTTTGTGCTTTTCCAAGGCTGCTGTACAGAGGATTGATGGTGATCATGTTGCTTGTGGGAGATCACAGAACCATAGAATTGCAGAGCTGGAAGAGACCCTGAGGATCATCTAGTCCAACCTGCTGCAATGCAGGAATATGCAGCTGTCCCATATGGGGAATCGAACCTGCAACCTTGGCATTATCAGCACTGTACTCTAACCAACTGAGCTGTACGCATAATTTGTTCTGAGCCACCTGGCCAAAAACTTGTGTGTCTGTGACCGAAGGCTTGACGACTTAGTTTGCATAATGCATATGGGGGGGGGGGGATAACTAGTTAGTGAAGCTAATTTCATTTACCATACCCTTTCCTGTTGAAAATTATCCAACAGAAATCTATGCATGTTCACCAGCTCTTCCAATGGTCACTTATAAGTTTGGTAATGAATTCACTTAATTCATTTTATGTATTTATTTAAAATAATTTTAAATGAAATAAAATCCAGTCCCTTTATGATTGCACCAGGAAGGCTAGCACTCAAAAGGTTCAGTTGCAAGGATCTTAGGGCTCCCCCTGTTAACATATGCAAAGTTGTGCTTTTTCTTTTTTTGTTACACTCTTGTCTCACTCATCCTTACCACAGGTTTGATCCGCTGTAAAACTGCAGCCCTACACATACCTACTTCCATTTACACAACAGGACTTAATTCAAAGTCCATATGCCCAGGATCGCATTGTTAGTTGCTCTCATTTAAATCAATAGGACTTAAGCAATGACTAACATGTCTCATTAATTTCAATGACTGACTCGTCCTACTCATTTCAACTAACTCAGACTGTATCCATCCAAACCTGGATGAACAGCTAGCAATAGCAGTAGACAGGATGTTGATATTGGGGAACTGTGCAAGGATAATTTCTGTCAAATATGACCTGGAATTGTGAGTTACTTCTTCTCTCTCTCCTCCAATATTTCACACAGAAAAGTATGCATACGTGGACATTCTTTTCTGCCAGCCTGAAAACTCCTATGTTGTTTTACCCTGGAGCAAATGCCTGTTGCTGAATTATGAAGCACTGAAAATAGGGGTTTATAATGAAAATGTCATGCCGCTGTAATAACTTCCAATTCATGTTTCTACAAAATACGCTGTAGATCAAGTATAATATAGTTCTGTTCCATTTTATTTTGTATGCCATTAGGTTGTTCTACTGTTGCCATCACTTCTTAAGCTTGTTCCGGAAGAACGGAATGAATCTTTATTTTGTGTGATTGGATTTCAGCCAAGGGTTCTCAGACTTTTGTCACTGTGAGCCTCCCAAGTGTAACAAAGACAGATGGCAAAGCTCAGCTTCGTCCCTGGTAAAGGCCAGGTGACGCTAAGGGAAAGAAAAGGAGCTGGCCCCATGTAGGCCTGTGCCATCATGTATGGTTTAAATGAAGGCATTCTAAGAATCCAAATATATACCAAACAGAATGTGTGTTCTGGTCCCCAGCTGTGCAAATCAGCATAGGACTCATAAATTATATACTCCAGGTTCAACTCCCATTTCCATAAACAGCATGTCATTGTCTACCAGAGGCTGTGGGTGGTAAACATGGGATATCTGTCGTGATCAAACTTGCTTCTGATAATCTTTGAGTTATGTGGTTGGCCACTGTAGAGACACAATATGAAGCTAGATAGCCCATTGCTCTGATGTGTATTGTTTAAAGTTCCTAGAGCTACCTAAAGTTGCACTGATTCATACAAGTAGAGACACTCTGGTGTCCATCATAGAATTGTAGAGCTGTAAGCTACTAACATGAGTTTGACCAAACTGCAGGAGGCAGTGGAAGACAGGAGTGTCTGGCGTGCTCTGGTCTATGGGGACATGAAGAGTCGGACATGACTAAACAACAACAATGAAAGGGACCCCAAGGGTCATCTAGTCCAATCCCCTGCAACCTCTGCTTAAAAGCCTCCAGTGAAGGAGACTCCACAACCTTCCAAGGGAGTTTGTTCCACTGTCAAGCAGCTCTTACTGTCAGAAAGCTCTTCTTGATGTTTAGTTGGAATCTCCTTTCTTGAAACTTGAATCCATTGGTTTGAGTCCTACCCTCTGGAGCAGAAGAAAACAAACTTGCTCCATCTTCCATGTGGCAGCCCTTGAGATATTTGAAGATGGCTATCATGTCTCCTCTCGGTATCCCCTTTTCCAGGCTACACATACCCAGCTCCTTCAACCATTCCTCTGAAGGCTTGGTTTCCAGACCCTTGATCATTTTGTTTGCCCTCCTCTGCACACGTTCCAGCTTGTCAATATGGTTTATTAAAAAGAACAAAAGAAAATTTAGGAAAGGATAATGGAACTACAAATGTCTTTCCTAGCAAGGGCCTGCAGATTGTTTTGGGAGACTGTCTATCCACTGGCAGAATTTCTAATCAAAACATTTTAGTCTATGATGTTTGATATTTTACAGCATATATTTCTTGTAACTCTAAGACAGCAACCCTAAGCACACTTTGTAGTGAATAAGCATCACTGCTTAGCTCCCATTAAAAAAGAAAAAGATTGCACTGTGAGGCTGTAATCCGTGGAATATGCACCATTGAGCCTTAATTTTGAGTAGTCATTGCGTTGTAAATTATAGAATCATAAAAAGGTAGAAGTAGGTGGTAAACTAAAGCTATTATGTTCACATCAAGTTGAAACAGTTTATGTGATATATATTAACCTTCTATCTGATATGACATTAGACATGGGATCAAAAACACAAGTCACTCATGCTACTCCCAGTCCAAAGTTTAATGTAACATTGCAATCAACCTTCAAAATCCATTGCTGTCTGTTAGCCAATTACAAGGGAGTCTATGCTTTTGGGTTCTGACATAATCCCACATAAAAACTTCATTTAGCAAATCTAACGATCTCAAGAAAAGGAAATTTATAAACATTATAATACTAAATGGATTGTATTTTGCTCTTAGCTATGAAATCATTTTTGGAGAAGTATGACAAGCTAACTAGGTATATACTTTTTTCTAGTTATGATTAGTGCTAACTCTAAAGCAGTTTGAGCCTCTGGCATTAAGACATATGTCTCCAATGCAGCTAAT
Organism: Podarcis raffonei; assembly: GCF_027172205.1. Taxonomy (NCBI): domain Eukaryota; kingdom Metazoa; phylum Chordata; class Lepidosauria; order Squamata; family Lacertidae; genus Podarcis; species Podarcis raffonei. Next base: position 40,711,636 of record NC_070612.1, read on the forward strand.
TTCCATACACATTATGCAAGGTGACTAGAACAAGGTTATTCTTATGCCTGCCTGAAATCCAAGTTAATCAGCATAGCTTACTCATTCTGAAATAAGACTAATACACATTTAGATGTCAAAGAGTGTCGGAGTTAGTAGAAAAGGAAGACAACTAAGATAGAGGCTTGCACCTATGTGTACCCTGGAAAACAAGGTGAAACAGGGTCACCCAGGTCATGAACTGATATTCCCTGGGCAGGTCAGGGACTCCGTAAGCTTCCAGGTGACTCAATGACCTCATCCCCACCACCACCACCATGAATGCAATCAACAAACTTTCCCATTTCTTCTTCTTTCTGTGAAACCAAACCAAGCCGATTGGGGGAACACTTAGAACTTGAGAGGGGAGACAATGCAGAGGAAATGGAAAAGGTGCAGGCAGAGGTGGGGGTGGGTCTTCCATTTTGATAGACAAGTCCAGCTTTTAATTGCAGTGAATTATTTCCCCAATGCATTCTAACCATAGTGATTTGGGGGAGGGATGTTGAAGTAAGGGAGTTACTTTTCCTGTGAGCTATCATTTGGTGACTTTTGACTGTTAGAGCAGGGTGTAAGTTGTAGGTCTAAACCATTAAGGTGGCGTGCTTCTTTTCCAATATTAAATCTTCCTACAAAACAATTAAAAGTCATCTCTCTCTGAAAGTATTTTTTTTACCAAAAAAAATTAACATTTTAAAGGTTCCTTGCACCAAAACAAAACAAAACATTCTCTGGATCTTTCTGAAATTTAGCAGGCTATAGAGGTTCTCCTTTGTTTGCAAATTTCATCTACTTATGTGATAAATGCTACAGCCATTTTTAGCTTCCCTGTTATAGTCACTGAGGGCAAAACATAACTTCGAATTTGGGCCAGAATAATGAGTCATGGAGTGGACCTGAAACAGTTCAGTATGTTTCCAAATGCTACAAATACAAACAAGGCACTGACTGAGCTAGGGGTTTAGTTTTAAACGCATCAAGTGCTGATGGTATGTGATTATCACCTTTTGTATGGAAAAAGCATGTCAGAATTTTGGCGCTTTGAGAGGCTTTACCCTTTGCATATTTCTGATGTGCTCCCCATGACCCTATTTTCTTGTCTAAGCGGCATCTCATACATTAGCTGAAACAGCACTGCTTTTCATGTGGTGAAGGAGTAGACGGGCTCTTTCCATGACCAATATGGCTTCCGTGCCCTATGGGAAGGAAGATGAGTGTGTGAGTAGCAGAAGACAACGATGTCAGGGCATGCAGATTTGGACTGTTCCTTCTCCCATCCCAAAGAACGAACCTATTACAACTGTTCGATTTTTCTAGAAAAAGTGGTACCAGAACTCACCATGAACACTCCCTTGTTCTCTTAGAATGGCAATGGCATCCACCTGAGAGGTGCCAGAACTGAGTTCTGGTGAGTTTTGTCTGGGGGGGGGGGGAAGCCCTGCAATTGCCATGTGGGAAGGAACATCAGGTGCTGATTCCTGTTCCAGTGAGACTGGCTGTTTTGTTTTGTATAACATGTGGTCTCAAGCTTATCAGTTGTGTTTCATAAATGCTCGTGGTTCCTTTGAGAACCAAGGGGCCAAAGAAACAAGATTTGCATGACCATCACGTGTGTGGGTGCTCTGGCATGCTCTGGTCCTTGGGGTCACGAAGAGTCAGACACGACTAAACGACTAAACAACAACAACACCAACACCACGTGTGTGGGTATCTAATTAATCACTCATTTTTTGGCACTTCTTGTTAAGCAAAAGGCCAGAACACAGTGATTTTGCTCCTTTCTTTGAAAAAAAAATCCATGGGCAGGGGGCCAGTTGTACAATAGCTCTGTACATAAGAAAATCTATATAGTCTTAAGACTATATAGCTCAAAGTCTTCAGCTCAAATGCCATATTCTCTTCTGGACATCATTCCAGGGTGGGAGCCAGTGATGGTTGGGAACAGAGGAAAAAGTGAGTGAATGAACATATACATATGTCTATGTGGGCTGGTTTCTATACACACCCCTCTATCCTCCAATCAGGCAAGAACAATGCATTATCAAAATTCAATGACACATTTCAGCCAAGTAAGAACACTCACAGAGAGTGCAAACCAAGGGATGTGAATGGGAAGTGTACTTGGGGCCAAGTGGATGGACTTGGAGGGCCACATTTCCCCCCAGGCTTGTGGTTCTCCATCCCTGATTTTCATCGTGGAGGGGGAAAGTTTGAGAGATTTTTTTTTAAACAGGGTAAAAATGAACTGGGCTTCAGAAAGAATGGGACAAAACAGGTTTATTATTTTCTTTGTCATGTAAATGTATTATTTGCCCATACAACATGAGTTTATTTAGATCTATAAAATCAGACTCTATTTCCTGTACAATATAAAAAGAAAGTGCCAATAAAACTTTTATTCATTTCTGTTATCAGGAAATACAAGCCCCAAGGGAAAGCGGGGGAAGGGGGCGGAAATACTGTTCGGACTACAGAACATCACATCTTAATATGACATGCATTGTGTGTGCCTGTTTTAATACTAACAATATTAAGCTCCACAAAGCTTTATAAGCCAACACAGTGAGGACTACTTTCTGTGCTCAGTTTGGACTACGTGAGGTTCAATATGCGACAATATGCTATGCAATGGAATATTTTAGACCTGAGGTCTTTGTGTTTGGGACACTGACCACATAACAGTAATTATCTCAGCTTTTCTGAAGCCAAGTGGAATTTTAGTGTAATGTTCTGCCTGTTCCCATCCATTAAATAACACGTAACATCTGTGGTAAGAGCTGCATTCTGTCACTTAAGAGGCATCTCCAGAGTCCAGCCCTTATTATCTTGGTGCGATAATAATTTTGCTGGCAATTCAGGCCCTTGTCATTTAGCTGAACTATTGTAACACCCTGAGCTAGTAATGTGATGGATTCTAAGGTTCGCATTAATTTTGCTCAGCCTTCGGAGCCTTTATACATTCTTTTACGGTGAGGAAAGGCAGCTCTCTTTATTCCACCTTTGTCGGCGTCTCTGCTGCAGAGTTAGTGAATAAATTCTCAAGGGCATGCTGTTTTAAACTCAGATGAATTTGGGTATTCATAACAGTCTTATTACACCACTAGGCTGTTAAGTGTGCTTTAACAATCCTTCAGGATTCTTCAGCACGACTGGTGACTGGGATCAATGCTCCTATTTACCAACAACCAGCTACAGCTCTGAGGAACTGAGAAAAGCAGCCAGGGGCAGAACTGAAATCTCCATTAGAATATACCTCCAATGGGGATTAATCGCGCTCCATATGGTTCAAAGGTCAGTGAGAGGATGAGAGAGGAGATCGCTATGAAGCATCAAACAAAGTACCATGTGGACTGCTCTGCATGAGACATTTAGTGACTGAATCATTTAGACCAAATGCTTCTTGTGACAGATCCCAGATGGCACAGACAACTGGCCACCTCGTATTTAACCAGCTAACAGAGAGCAGATCTCCAAGGACAACCACAGGAAGGCCATTTTCATGAACTCGCTACTAGAGTAAAATTCATGGGAATGTTTGGAGAACGCCAAGTCTGAGTGTTATCTTGGCACCTGATGTGGAAAACTACCAGCTCAGTCTGGCCTTGTTGACTGGCCAGAGTTCCTGACTTAGATAGTAACCTAGTAACCCCAAGGTCTTTGCGTAAGAGGATTTAGGATATAAGACTGGAGGGAGGGGGAAAACAGACACCGGTGTGTGTCAACACTTTGTAGGCTGCTTTAAGATTAAGACATGTACAGAGAAGGGAAGCGAATTACATTTGGTACAATGATTTTAATCCATCCTTACTTTTGACCTTTTCGATTCACCCTGATATATTAATACACAATAAAATGTATATTTTATATATACAAAGATATGGCTCAGCAATGCTCCTTATAAAGCCAGTCTTACGAGTTTGGGTGTGGATTCCTAGAAACCAATTACTTTTCACTTTCCAAGCACAATTCAAAGTGTTGGTGCTGACCTTTAAAGTCCTAAACGGCCTCGGTCCTGTATACCTGAAGGAGCGTCTCCACCCCTATCGTTCAGCCCGGACACTGAGATCCAGCGCCGAGGGCCTTCTGGTGGTTCCCTCATTGCGAGAAGTAAGGTTACAGGGAACCAGACAGAGGGCCTTCTTGGTAGTGGTGCCCATCCTGTGGAACACCCTCCCTTCAGATGTGAAGGAAATAAGTAGCTATCCTATTTTTAAAAGACATCTGAAGGCAGCCCTGTTCAGGGAAGTTTTTAATATTTAATGCTGTATTGTTTTTAATACTTGATTGGGAGCCGCCCAGAGTGGCTGAGGAAACTCAGCCAGATGGGCGGGGTATAAATAATAAATTATTATTATTATTGCCGGGGAGAGCTATTACTCAGGTAGGAGGTTTGTACCTCTTACCCTCTTCTCCGGGTAAATCCACCAACTGGCCTTTCCCTCCATCATGGAACGCCCTCCAAAGAGATGCTCACCTGGAACCTACTTCGTGGTCTTTTGGGTACCAGAATAAGACATTAGACTTTCCCCTGGCTTGTCATACTTAAACTCTTCAAATATTTGAGGTCCTTTATGCAAATATTTTTTTTTCCTGTTGCTAGTTTTATTCTGGTTTTATGCAGTGGCTGGTTTTGTGTTGCTTTAGTTTTCGTGTTTGTTGGGTTATTGCTTTGTGCAGCTTTAATTTTTACTATCAGCTGCCCATAGAACCTTTGTTATTGGGTGGTATATACTTGTTATAAATAAATGAGACCCCACATAATGGAACTCAACATGAATTGTCCCATTGGCAATTACATCTCTCATCTATATCTGAAAAGTGTTGTCTTGTTCCCTCCACAACAGAGAACACAAACGGTTTATTATTCTAAAGTGTATTTATTATTAATTCCATTTATATCCCACATTTATTCTGTGGAACTTCTGCATCTGAAATAATAAATGAATCCCTGGCATGTAGAATGCTTAATTTCAATCCCAGATTGATCTTTTTCTACCAATAATGTGAAAATTGCTACATCACTAGGTTATAGATGTCAGTTGCACCTTGAACTTTAGCCTCTAACATCTTCTCTTCTCTTCTCTTCTCTTCTCTTCTCTTCTCTTCTCTTCTCTTCTCTTCTCTTCTTTTCCTTCCTGCCAACTAGATTCTAGTAGCATGTTTTTCCACAGGATTGGTGAAGAAAGGTTGATGATGAATCAAATTTTATGTCAGTCGTAGAAGCAATAAAGCAATTATTTTGCACATGACCATGTGACATTTTAAAAGATCTGTGGACAAACAAAGGAATATATTGTCTCTGCACTTTAATACGAACTTAATACCTTTAAGGAGCATGGGTGTCACTTCAAAAGGAGCTTAAAGGAAATGTGTCTGTGCATTTTTTATGAATACATTTCACAACAGATGCATAATAATATGAGAAAATGAGATCTGAACAGACTCAGGCCAGTGATGCTTCAGTCCAGGATTCTCAGGTCTCTGAAGATTAAACTGCACATTATAGTAAACACATAGCCTGAATCTATTCAGGCAACCACACATTTTTTCCTTACTCATAAATAAGTGGGGGGGGGGGGCTGATCCAGAAACAAGAGGTTTAATTCTTCCTTCTCCTCCTGGGATCTCCCCCAAAACCATCTTCATTCAACAAACATCTGATGACCACAATGCCAGGGGATGGGGGGACAGTAGGGGAGGAAAGGATTAAACCTCAGGGAAGGATTAAATCTAATTACCTCACCTGCTGTGATCCTAACTGAATAAGCACACTTTCTTTTGAGTCAAAACGTGTGTGTGTGCACGCTTGTGTGTACCTGTTTTCCAGTCCCGGATTTACAGAAGCTGTCCCAGTTTCTAATTTGATCCTGGAATGCCCCACTTTTCCTCAGGACGTCCCTATTTTCACCAGAGAAATGTTGGAGGGTATGTGTATTAAATGTAATGGGCACCTTGACCCTTAGATTCAATCTATATAAACTACTAGACTGAGAGAGCTGAATTCTGAAGTGCTTGGCTGAACTACCACCGTGGTCATTACTGAATGCTCTCCTAATGAAAAATAAATAAGCATCATTTCTCATCTTACAAGTAGAGGAGTTAGAAGTTAGAAGTGGACAACCCAAGAGTCACGAGGAGTGCGTAGAGATGATGCTCCACTTCTTAAGCTGGCAACCAGCTGTGGGCAGGTCAAGGCCTCTGGAAGCAGTGACCCTGTTGCCATGGTGACAGGGCAATGACAGTCGCAAGGGCAAGCACTGGATGTCTTGCATGGATTGGGAGCAGGCAGAGGAAGCATGACAGATCCCAAGAGGAATCTAAACTTAGAAGCTGAGAGAAGTGTCTCTAGAAGTGTCCAGAAGGAGACTGAGCATTGAAAGAAGAGGCAGAAGGGTGGTTTTAACCTCTCCCCTTGGAAGCAAAGACCCCAGGCAAGGCCAGATTAAGGTCCCCAGCACAGAAGTGTGTGTGTGTGTGTGTGTGGTGTGTGTGTATCCCTCCCTTCCTCTTCAGTTTCCCTTCACTTTTCAGTCCCCTAATCAAGCCCTGTGTCTGCTGGTCACAAGAAAGCACTGGCCCTTTTCCCTCTGCCATATGGTAGGCAAGGTCTCACATGGGCATTAGAGATAAAGTTTTGAACCCAGCTAATTCCTGCTGTTAGGGCCACATTTACCACCAATGGTGTAAAGTGATACAGTTCGTTCTTTCACTCTACGTTCGTTCTAGAACTCTACTTACTCATCTCCCTCTCATTCTGCCACATGTGTAGATGATGCAACAGATTTGAAACCCTTTTTAAACAAAAAACACAGTATGCCAATATACCAAATTAAGGCCTTTTCTCCACTCCCAGCTTCAGGTGCTTTGAGGCTTTTGAGAACTAAAGACAGATGGGCTTACCTCCAGTTTCTGGACATAAGGCAATCCTCTACCCATCCTCAAACAATAAGCAATATTCTCCTATCAGCAAGAGGTATACATTCGATATGTTCTGACTGCAGAAAAGCCATTCCTTTCCCTCCCCAATAAACATTCCAATGTGAGTGTTATGCCCTACGTGGCTGTAAATAGGCCAAGAGTAAGCCATGATGAATAGCGAGAGCTCCAGTAAACTATTCATCTAGCTGACATCATCACACTAAGCCTTCACCTTCTTGCATGGATTTAGGAAATGAAGCTTGGTTCGCAGCAGATAGAAGAAACATATGGTGAATTTTATTAGTCTTCAGAGGCAACTTGAAAATCCCAGGAGCCTTTGTGATTGCTTTCTTTCCCATTATATCCGCAGTGGTGTTAGGAACCACGCGTAGAGGAGTGGAGTGATGATGAAGACGTGGATTATCCTTGCATGCAGAAGGTATATTATGCAGTTAGATGTTGCTGCCACACTGAGAAGAAAACTCAGACAATAAATGCCAGGAAGCATGTAAGCAGCAGGAGTGGGCATGAGTGCCGTCCTGTAAAGTGTTCCAAAGTGAAAATCAAAGCGAGGAGATAAAAGCAAACATTGGTCTGGGCTTTTTAATCAGGCGCCCGGAGCAGAGCTAAGGCAGGAATGATAAATCTGTGACTATGTTATAGGACAGGGAGCGAGAGCACCACAGTTGATCAGGTCAATGTTTATGTTAACTGTGGTGGAAATCATTGAGCACTCACCTTTCACCTGCGCAAATAAATCAGCAGCTTAGAAACTGTGGCTAATTTATGGCATAGCATGCAATCTCACTAACAACTCAGGTGGAAAGGTAAACAATTTAAAACAATCCGAGATTTATATGCAGACTTCATACACTAGTAAATGTGGCCTGCTTCTAATAATTGCTATTAGAAATTCTTTGTTGGCAGCAAAATGTGGTGAAATTTAGTCAAATTCTGACATAATCATGGAATGTGGTTGGTTAGCTAGCCCTTTATGTACCCTACAGAATATTCTAATTATATGTAATCATGATTATAAACATTCTGATGGGTGCTCAGGAAGTCAGTTGTATTGTAGAATAGGATTATACTGTAACTGTTGTGTGATAAAGTGTAACTTTGAATTTTGAAATAAAACAAAACATTAGAAGTCAAAAAAGGAAGAGCCAATCTGCAAAATGACAAAATCTATAATCTGCATTAACAGTTCCAAGTTCGCACATATATTAATGTACATAAAGTCAGTTTATCTATACATGATTATTATTAGTTCTTCAATGTTTCAGTCACATTTGAGTGAGGGGCATTTGGCTTGAAACCCTGAAGCAAAATGAAAAGGGGAGGTCAAAACACTTTTGGGTAGGGCTTAAATAATTTGGGAGGAAGACGAGTGGAGATGGCTTACAATTCCAGCCAAAGGGATTCTTCTTACTTCCCCTCACTTTTTTATTACTTTAAAACTCATTTTTCCCTCCATAAACTCTGGTGATATGGCACAGCAGCACAGCTCTGGCTACTGCTGCTACCATTTTCCCTCCCCAACATGTCATGTCACAAAACCTGTTGGGAAAGCAGTTTTGAAAAGTAAGGGAGGGAATCTGAAGCCCCTCTCCATTCTCCTTTCTGAAACCATTTAGAAACCCAACAGTGACACATTTTCACTGTTAGGTAACCCTTTCACAACTGGTTAAATCTTCTCTTCCCTGTGGTTCCAATTATGATTGGCCTCATGCTGCTACTCAGCTTTCCCCTAAGTTTAATAGCGGCACGGGGAGAGGAAATTCCACCAGCATTGCAGGAAAGGGGAGTTTCAAAACTTTATTCTGCCTGCAATCCCTGCTGTGCTGCTCAGCTGACTGAGAAACAGCTGAGAGAGGTGAAAAGGGGGCTGGACTACGAAACAAAATTAACCCTTAGCTGGACCCCACTCCCTTCTTCTTGCTGCTTGGCTAATCAGTGGGAGGGTATTTTGTGGGAGCAACCAGAAGCTGTTCAGGGCACGCAGATTGCACACTTCTGAACAAGAAAAGGAAAAGAAAAAAGGAGAATTTTTTTCATGGAAATTATATACAGGGGTACCTCGGGTTACATACGCTTCAGGTTACATACGCTTCAGGTTACAGACTCCGCTAACCCAGAAATAGTGCTTCAGGTTAAGAACTTTGCTTCAGGATAAGAACAGAAATCGTGCTCCGGCGGCACAGTGGCAGCAGGAGGCTCCATTAGCTAAAGTGGTGCTTCAGGTTAAGAACAGTTTCAGGTTAAGAACTGACCTCCGGAACGAATTAAGTACTTAACCCGAGGTACCACTGAATGGAGAGTGTGCATATTGCCCAGATATGCAAATGTCACCAAGATATGCACATTCCCCAAGGCCCGTTGATGACTATTCATAAGAACCAGAAGATATACAAAATTTCATTGACATTTTCCAAGGCCTGTTGGAGATGGTGTATGTGCAAAATGGGAACAAATCTCTCTTCATAGAAGGATAAAGTACCCATCTTCCACAAGGCCTGATAAATGTGCACAACTGTCAGTGTAAAGTTAGTCTAGAAATCTTCTCCTTGTTAAGGGGAATTTGGAGAAGTTTAGGGAAATCTAGAGAAAGACTCAGCCATACAAGGTCCTACTTGTAGCACAGCTTAGATACAGGTGTACAGTGAGATGTAGACCTTTAGGAACAGAACTTTTCATTCACTTTTTTTTTGAAAAAATAAAGAAAATAAAGAGAAGATGAAGTTATGAATTTTCGCCGTTCAGATAAAGATTCAAAATGTTCTTGAATGCAAAAAAGACTTTAAGAATTTACTTAGGTTCACAAAATGAGTGATATGGGTGCTGAACATTTTTCTAACAGAGCAGAAGTAAACCATAATTTGCTGCTCCATTAGATTTTCCCCCAAGGGCTGATAATGCATAATTTATGTACATGCCTATTTGTACCAGAAAATGCTGAATGAACTAAGCCAAGAAATACATCAAAGCCTATTGGTCCTAGCCAGCAACTTAGGATCAGGCACAACCCAGAGCCTCTCTTAAAATAACTAAAAGCAGAAAACTTGGGAGACAGACAAAGAGAACTGCAAAGGGGCTTAATAACGTAGACAAGGGATAAGAGATGCAAGAACCATGAAAGATGAGGGTGGAGGAAATAGATCCTTATGAGAAAATGGAAAAAAGCAAAAGTTTGAGAAACATGCAGATGATGCAATTGAAGGGGGTGGGGAGAAAATGTCAAATTTGGTTCAAAATGGAAAACTGGCCTGTTCATTCAGTGTACATGCACCATGAGTATTTAATTCAGCTCAGTTGATTTTGATGGCCTAAGTCAGATTTCTGTATTCATGGCTTGTGTCTAAGTGAAGACACCAAACACAAACTTTATTTGTCTCTATAAATCTAAAGAATTTGAGGCATAAGTAGAAAAAAGCAGACCAAGTCCTAAAATCCTTTCATTTTTTTCACTAAACACAGGGTTGGATCCAACATCATACCAGCATAAGCAACAAGACTTCCTCTTCCTCTTCCTCCCTTCAACAGCCTCCATGCTCTCCAATCTTCTCTGGAGGACACACACACAACCCAGCAATTTAGAGAAAAATTGGTGAATATGCAGAGAGGAGGAGAGGGAGGGTAAATTCCATTTGTGCAAGTAGAATCTATTGCACAAGCAGGGTGTAACGATTAGATATCACCCATTATGACTTCTCCGTGAAGTGAAATGTGAACAATCCATATGAGGTGTGTGTGTGTGTGTGTGTGTGTGTGTGTGTGTAATCTACAAACATATTAAAAAAATTCTGAAAATGCTTTTTTTAAAAAAAATGCATTGAATTTTCCATAAGGCTCACCATCACCATCTAGTGTCACATTGTATACGGCACTTAGAATCATAGAATCATAGAGTTGGAAGAGACCACAAGGGCCATCGAGTCCAACCCCCTGCCAAGCAGGAAACACCATCAGAGCACTCCTGACATATGGTTGTCAAGCCTCTGCTTAAAGACCTCCAAAGAAGGAGACTCCACCACACTCCTTGGCAGCAAATTCCACTGTCGAACAGCTCTTACTGTCAGGAAGTTCTTCCTAATGTTTAGGTGGAATCTTCTTTCTTGTAGTTTGGATCCATTGCTCCGTGTCCGCTTCTCTGGAGCAGCAGAAAACAACCTTTCTCCCTCCTCTATGTGACATCCTTTTATATATTTGAACATGGCTATCATATCACCCCTTAACCTCCTCTTCTCCAGGCATCGTTTCCAGGCCTTTGACCATTTTGGTTGCCCTCCTCTGGACACGGTCCAGTTTCTCAGTGTCCTTCTTGAACTGTGGTGCCCAGAACTGGACACAGTACTCCAGGTGAGGTCTGACCAGAGCAGAATACAGTGGCACTATTACTTCCCTTGATCTAGATGCTATACTCCTATTGATGCAGCCCAGAATTGCATTGGCTTTTTTAGCTGCCGCATCACCCTGTTGGCTCATGTCTAGTTTGTGGTCAACCAAGACTCCTAGATCCTTTTCACATGTAGTGCTCTCAAGCCAGGTGTCACCCATCTTGTATTTGTGCCTCTCATTTTTTTTGCCCAAGTGCAATACTTTACATTTCTCCCTGTTAAAATTCATCTTGTTTGTTTTGGCCCAGTTCTCTAATCTGTCAAGGTCGTTTTGAAGTGTGATCCTGTCCTCTGGGGTGTTAGCCACCCCTCCCAGTTTGGTGTCATCTGCAAATTTGATCAGGATGCCCTTGAGTCCATCATCCAAGTCGTTGATAAAGATGTTGAATAAGACCGGGCCCAAGACAGAACCCTGTGGCACCCCACTAGTCACTCTTCTCCAGGATGAAGAGGAACCATTGATGAGCACCCTTTGGGTTCAGACAGTCAGCCAGTTACAAATCCACTGAGTGGTAGCATAGTCAAGACCGCATTTTACCAGCTTCTTTACAAGAATATCATGGGGCACCTTGTCAAATGCCTTGCTGAAATCAAGGTAGGCTACATCCACTGCATTCCCTTCATCTACCAGGCTTGTAATTCTGTCAAAAAACGAGATCAGGTTAGTCTGACATGACTTATTTTTCAGAAATCCATGCTGACTATTGGTGATCACAGCATTCCTTTCTAGGTGCTCACAGACTGTTTGCTTAATGATCTGCTCCAGAATCTTCCCTGGTATTGATGTCAGACTGACTGGGCGGTAATTATTTGGGTCCTCTCTTTTCTCCTTTTGGAAAATAGGGACAACATTTGCCCTCCTCCAGTCTGCTGGGACTTCGCCTGTTCTCCAGGAATTCTCAAAGATGACTGCCAGTGGTTCTGAGATCACATCTGCCAGTTAAAACACATTTAAAATGTTTTATTTGCAGCTGTATACCTGAGTCCAGAGAGTGAGAGAGTGAGAGGCAGGATACAGAGTTCACATAAGTATGGCAGTATCCCAAATTGATGGCTGTTATTTAATAAGGCTGGAAACACAAATATTACAGGGTGGGGGTGCAAACCATATGAATCATATTAATATTAACCATATTAATATTTTGAATAAAGGTGCATAAGTGTTCCAAATTAGAATGTACAGACAAGCAAGATATTTCTCCAAGTCATTTAATACATGCTGGTGTTGATAGCAATTCATTTTCACAGCTCTGAAGCTATTTGAAAATGACAGGAAAAACAAATATGCTAATAACAACCATGGCATTACTTCCGTGGTCCAATCATTTTTCTGTGTACCAAGTCCTTAAGAGAAAGGACTATGTGTGGTAACACTATCATTGTTGTCTATTAATAAATATTTGTGCCAATTGTCTGATTCGCTAAGAGATAGGCAATTCAGTATTCTACACAGTGACCCAAATATAACTGAAATCCACTGTGCAGTATAAACGTGTAAACAACTCCCAAATCCAGTACAAAAGCAAAACATGGTCTATAAAAAAAGCTCAGTGTGCTGTCATTCATTGGTACTGCTAAAGTGGGAGCAGGGGGAGCACAGCTAAAATCAGCCCAATTTTCTCCAGGGACCAGTACAATGAAGCCTGTAATAAAGCAATGAAGGCATCTTGGGAGAAAGTGCTGAATAGATGGAAACAGCTCTTCACCCAGTGAACAGGTCACTGGTGTAAATTACAAAGACCATGATCCTGTCAGATGCAACATAATGATCTTCAAGATACTAAAGACAAGAAATGCCATGTCCTAAAGCTACAGATGCATTTTGACATGCTGGAAATATTTTGGAACATTTTGAGGCCAAGTGTGTGATAACCTTGACACCCTCTGAAAAAGCTGCCATCAAAACGACTAAACAAACACCGCAACGGGCTATGGAAATTCACTAATCTGGGCCCTGAATTTTCAGAAACCTTCATTCAACATCCTCAGAAAAGTGTTTTCAGGTTGCAGTTACCCTATATTTTACCTCCATTTTCCTCCTAAGAGTCTCTAAGAATATGAGAATACCAATAATGTACCAAATTGTTTAAAACCCAGGCAGTTTCAGAGATCTAAAAGCAAGTAATAACCGAATTAAGTCAGTGGTGTAGCATGGGGGGCACGGGGGCGGTTAGGGGTGCAAAATTTCAGCACCCAGTGCTGCCTCGATATAGCCACATGGTTCCATTGCTAGGCTCCATTGAAAATGGCTTCTCCATGCGAACCAGGAAATGACCTCTCCAGACAAGGGAACAACTCTTCTTATCTCTGTGGCTGCAATCTCCTGGGTGATTCGGACACCATAGGCAGTTGAATGTGCATGCTTTTCCTTCCCTCCCACCCCCTCTGCCCTGGGCACTGGCAACCCATGCTGCACCACTGCATTATGTATATAGACACTCAATAAGAGAATAGACACTTGTTTGTATTCTGCATACAATGTGCTGGGCACATTCTGCATGCCCATAAAGTTGGGTCCTGTCTGTATAATGCCAATGTTTGGTGCTCATTTCCTGGTTTTGTTTCCCCACTGTATTCCTTCAACCGTACACAGTAACCTTGGTATTATCTTTCCTTTTCTGGAATCAATTCACTAAAAGAAAGAAAAAAAACTTTATGTATGCCAACCAAAATATTAGGGCTTCAAATGGGACCATCTAGAATTATTACTTTCCGTGATCCATTTTGTCTCTTCTAGACTGTAGCCATAAAATATAGTTAATGAATATTAATCTATACTGAAACACCTATTGGTCTCTGTCATGATTAAGATGTTTAGCTTCCAAGCAGTTGTAAAATATCTGTGCTAAGTATTGATTTTGTGAAAAATGTGTCATTGTGAGGTATAAACAGAAAAAAATAAAATTCCTGTGGTGAATGAGTCTCTAGATAACAATTCATTTTTGAGAAAGCAATGTCTCATCACACCTGCATATTGAAATATCCCAGCTGGGTCAACATGAATGTAAACACTAGGTGGTTAGAATTTGTTTTCTCCTACTAGAATATTTTCAAGAGGAAAATATTAGAACTGAGGGCTATGATTTAAACTTGAACAACTTGGGGGCAGGATGAACACCTTGGAGGCAGGATTCTGATCAGATGTTAACTATCCCTTGTGCATCAATCATGCAATGGAGAGAAGACTGTCATCCTTTGCCCAGCCATTAATTTTATGAAGCTAAAGCTGTGGTCATTGGAACATTCATGTTAAGACAGGAAGGTTCAGACTAATAGTGGTCCAAAATAGGGGACCTGTGTGGTTCAGATGAATTCCTATTACATTTTTTTTATGTGTGTGTGTGTGGAGCAATAGCCCTACATCTTGCCACTGGACACGCCTCAGATTCACAGTGAGTGGGAGATGATTCTGATTGAGCTGATGTAACATCATATTATTGTGATGCTGAATTCTTCCCACATAGTCTTCCACATAAGGGGGACCCTGACTGGTGCAGGTACCCTGGAAAAGACCCTGATGTTGGGAAAGATGGAGGGAACAAGGAGAAGGGTACAACAGAGGACAGTGTTCACGAAGCTACCAGCATGAGTTTGACCAAACTGTGGGAGGCAGTGGAAGATAGGAGTGCCTGGCATGCTCTGGTCCATGGGGTCACGAAGAGTCAGACACAACTAAACGACTAAACAACAACAACTACTACTGTAGTTGCTTAACAGAACTGTAAATTAATGGAACTGTAAATTCAGCACATCTGCCCAGTTTTTCCAAAAGACTAACTGAATGAAAAGAGAAAAGGCACCTGTAAAAAGCACTTATAGAAGAAAACAAGTAATAATGTTTTATTTAAAATGTAGTGCCTTTTAGGAAATTATTCAACCCAGTTTACATTTTAATTCTAAGCCAAACTGTGTTACGTGTGTGTTTTTTTATTTAAAAAAATGCTTAACACTGCCACTTTAATTATGAAATAAATGTGTCTGTTGAGCCATGATCTGGCTCAAGATCAGGGCCCCCATGTGGTTCATATGCCCCCAGAAGGAAACGGCACCTTCGGGGTTAAATGGCAGAATATTCTCCCAGGCGACTAGGATAGAATTGGAAGCAGATGACCAGATCCAGGCCTTGAAAATAAAAATAGCAAACCTTAGGATAGGCTACATTTTGTGTCTAATTCACTTAATAAAAATGTCCCTATTTATTTATTTATTTATTTGTTGTTGTTGTTGTTGTTGTTGTTTATTAAATTTGTACAGCGCCCTTCATCTGAAGATCACAGGGCAGTTCACAAAATAAAAATATTGTGTGCAGCTTTGGACAAAGTACCAGCGTGAAAAATGAAAGGAGGGGTGTACCTCAAGAAAGAAGCACAAAAACTTGTTTTACATCACTTTACTCCTTTGCAGACCCTGCTAGCTCCCCATTTGCCATTTGGCGTAATAACCCAGAGTTTGGCACAGGGAGAGCCCCTTGCGGCTAACTGGTGCCAGATGTGCTATATCAGTATGTGTGACACTTGGCAAAAACCCTTTGCCCACAGGATGCAACGGCCTACGTATCTAAGCCTTCAACCAGTTTTCTGCAAACAGCAGCCTCACCCACTATGAGGCCATCTGCTTTTGAAACCAAGCGAGGGAAACTAAGCAAAGTCTTACATCCTTTTTTTTGAAAAAAAGAGAGAAAAGCAAGGCTTTACTTCCAAGTTAAAGAATAAACAAATTTCTCCACACACACAATCTCTCTCCCTCCACCATCTACTACCACATAGGTGGCCTACTTCGACCCTGGCTGCCTGGTTTAAAAAGTCTGATTTGTCTTGTCGCCCAGTAAAATCCAAAACTCTTCTCCCCACTGCTTGCCATTGCAACAGTGAAAACTCCTCAAGGTGGGCAGTTGTCTATTTCAGCTCCAGCAGCAAGAAGAAAAATGGGGAGGGGGAAGGCAGGAGGAAAACTCCTAATGGTGACCTCTTCTGGTACAGTAGTGAAAGAGCTGCACAGATTCCAACTGTCCGGTTCTTTTTCTTCTCTGGAGCATCGCTGAGCAGCTGTCAAGACAGCGATGCTCCAGCTGCTGCGGCGAGGAGCTCTCTGTAGCTGCCACTAGAAGTGGCTGTCTGCCAGTGCAAGAAGGGATGCTTTGCATCCACAGCTGCAGTAGCAAGGCACAGCTAGCAGTAGCAGCCACAGCTAGCTATTTTCTGTGGTGTGCAGAGTGGAAATTGGCAATGCAGATGGGCACCACGATGGGCTGTTTCACCGCCACGTTCGCAGCAAGGTAGTAACTGCCACTAATTTGAAGGGGCTCTTTCTCCTCAAGGTATTTCAGATATGTTTGTGTGAGGCAGAAAGAGACAGAGAGGATGAGAGAAAAGGGGGAAGGAATTAAAAGTACTATGTAATATCCTGGCTCCAAAGAAGGCATTTCTCTCTTTCTCTCTTTCACCCTTACACACACAGACAGACAGGCAGAGAGAGAGAGAGAGAGAGAGAGAGAGAGAGGTGGGGAGACACAGCTCTCTGTTTAAAAAATTGCAGAGAATACAGTGGTACCTCAGGTTAAGAACTTAATTCGTTCTGGAGGTCGGTTCTCAACATGAAACTGTTCTTAACCTGAGGTACCACTTTAACTAATGGGGCCTTCTGCTGCTGCCGCGCTGCCGCCACGTGATTTCTGTTCTTATCCTGAAGCAAAGTTCTTAACCCGAGGCACTATTTCTGGGTTAGCGGAGTCTGTAACCTGAAGCGTCTGTAACCTGAGGTACCACTGTATTTAATTTATTTGACTCTCACCCAAAGTGCACCATACTTCTCCTCCAGCAGAAACCTATAGCTGATACAGACAGGGTGAGGGAATGAACAGGAATAATTAATTGAAAAGGAACTGAGTTGAAGAAGGATCTGGTAGGAAAGTCACTGAGGAAGAACTGGTTTGGAATGCTCTGGATTGGATATTAATTTGCGGTGGGTGCAAATTAACTGAGGAATCACAGAAACAGAGAATTGTAGAGTCGGAAGGGACCACCAGGGTCATCTAGTCCAGCCCCTGCAATGCAGGAATCTTTTGCCCAATGTGGGGCTTGAACCCACAACCCTGAGATTAAGAGTCTCATGCTGTAACGACTGAGCTCCAATTTTATTTGGATGACTAATTACGGGAAAGCAAATTCATTGAATTAATGTTGATGTGGATGGGAATTTGTCATTGCCTTCCATGAAATCTCAGTTGTAGCAAATGATTTCTAAATTTGCATCTGAATATATGAATTAATGTCTTGCCTTTTTCAATGCAAATTTGTGCCCTCCTTTTTGGTGATGTGTTGCTTCCTTTTGGTAACATCTCAAATGCACATCTATATCTCTCTCTCAACTATGCTAAAACAGGTATAAAAGGTCCCCCCCAATTTATTATAATTAAAATGTCCATATATTTTGTGAACAAAGCATTTTCCATTTTTCCAAATGCTTCCCTTAGTTACAAAAACTGCACAACTAGGGATCAGTATCACTACTGTCCAGCCTACATGGGCAAAAGGTTTGGTCTTAGCTCATTCAAAGTCAGGGGACAGCAATATTGAAAAATAATGATTTTCCCCAATTAATCAGGACAGGATTGTTCCTCTCTCCCCATTTGGAATCTATTAGGGCACATCTGCACTCAAGCAGTCCTAGATCAGACTGTAAATTTTACAGTTGTTCTTTACCTTCTGGCAGCCAGAACTAGGATAAAAACATCTTGGCTGCATGCACTAGAAAGGCATTCATTCAGAGTATTAAACTTTTGATTTATTATCCAGTGGCAAAATAGACTCATTGCCCCCTTTTTAAAAAATACAGGACTCTAAGTTTTCAATCTTCATCTGGCTGGTGGAAAGAGCGAGTGGTTATAAAGATTTTTTAAAATATCACCATCATCATTTTTTCTTTACTCCTTTACCCAGTTTTTTAAAGGCATACTGAGTCATGCCTTTAAAATACTTACCATAAGGAAGTCTTTAGCATGAGGAAGATTTTCAAAGAGTTAAAAAAGAAAGAAAGCCATAATTGTGGGTTCTTTTCTTTTTCTCTTTCATAATGTCCTGTATCCCAAGCAAAGATTCTGTCTGACTGGTACATAAAAGTGGTGAGATTTCCTTTTTTTATATGAAAAATAGAACACACAGTGCATTCCATCCAGCTTTCATAAGGTCTTGTTCCTGCCTGCCACACAAATCAATATATGTGGATCTTAGCCACTGATTACAAATGAACCAGCTGTTTAATTGAGCCCTATAACAGCATCTTCATCTATAGACGTCTATAGACATGTTTCATACCATATAGCTGCAACTTAATATACTCCTGGAAACAGAAGGTACCTCTCCCTTCCAACATAACCCATATGTATGGGGCAAGGGCAAACATAATGTACCTTTAAAATACACCAAAAGTGAAATAGTTCTGCTTTATAACTGAAGTAACATAATAATCCATCCATGAGACATGAAGACAACATGAACCTAGGGGGGGAGTTTGGTGGAAGAGCAGCAAAAGTACATCCTTCTTCCCCAACAGAACAGCCATCCAAAACATCAATTTGATGTTTTAAATGAGTGCCAACTTTCAAGGCAAGCTTGAGATTTTTCTTGTCAGTTAAATAAGAGGCTTGTTCTCTAGGGTATAAATATATATCCAAAGGAATATTTATTCACAAAACTCTGGTACACCTCTTTGTAGCTTCCAGAGGAGAAAAACAACAACACCATAGCATTGGAATTACCCCCCAGATGGCACTCCAAGATTCTGCAGCCTCCAAGCTGGTCAAAAGGAGTTTGCAAACAGTTCTGCCTAAAAGTATCAGACAGACAAATGAGGTTCGCAGGACAACAGCGCCTGGAGAATTGTTTGGCCTTTGTGTGGCCAGGCTGTACATCTCGGCTGCTTAAACTGATCGTTGGGATTCCCCAACCCGCCGGTTAACAATGAAACTTAACATGTTGGCTTCAAAATAACAACCCGTGAGTTGTACGGAAATTGGATTTTTAAAGGAAATTTTTTGATGAATTAGGTACGATCGGGAGAGGTGTAAACAGGAAGTCAGCCTCCTCCTCCTGTAAATAATCTAAAGCAAGGACCTGTTAACTAAGGTCGAGAGAAATTTTTTCTTTCATCATTTGGCAAAAGACATTAATTTCACGATTTGGCACTAGAAGAAATCTTACTGGAGGATAAGAGCTAATTTTGGGAGTTGAAGTGCCACCCCCCCCCCGGACCCGGGAGCGATCCGCAAGAGAGCCTGCTGAAGGTATTGTGAGAGTTTGACAGCTGTCAAATTAGCTGTCAGACGGAAAGAGAGAACTTTGTTTCTGTTGCTTCTGCTGGCTATATTTGTTACAATTTGACTACATTTTGTTGAAAACAAGGAAGAACTGATACAAACTAATCTGATTTTTGGATTTGAACTGGAAAGAACACTAAGTAACCAAAATCCCTCTAGAGGGGGTTTTGGAACATTACAAGAATGGCTGAAGGAGGGGAAATTCAAGCTGAACTGGACAGAGTCTTTGTTCTCTTGGGAAAGTTACAAGGCCAAATTGATGTTTTGGCTACAAATGTTACAACTCTGGACTTAACAGTAAACAAATTCATTGAATCTGACAAGGAACCGACTCGGGAAGCTCATGCAGCTGAACAAGAAGAGAAACTGGAGAGTTTTGAGAGTGGGAAGAAAGAGATATATGGTGTTCCTGAGAAAAAGGAAGGAGGAGCTGTAATTTTACAGATGGTAAAGGAGAGCCAGAGGCCTGGCATGATGGCTGTAAAGGAAAATAAGAACTTGATGGTGAAAATTTGGTTTGAATTGGAGACTGAAGAATGGAGAGATCTTCTTGTGTGGAGATCTGAAGACCTATGGATTACAAATCTGATTAAGATGGAAGTTGGAGCTTTCGGGACATTTGGATTTAAAAAGAGTAAGAAACAAGACTTAGGCTCCACTTTTGAGTATGGAGGTCTGGTTGGAAGAAATATGGACTTTATTGGACTAGAGCTTCTCCGAGATTTGGTGTTTAATACTAAGGACTATCCAAAAAGCCGGCAGAGAGGAACTGAGAGAGAATTGAGAGCCTCGGACGTGAGATCCCCAGGCTGAGAGTAGACTAAGACTGATGGACACTTGTTGGGGATTGAAACCGGGAAAGGGGGGGTGGAGTTTGGGAATCCAAAGGGGGCATAATTATAATTTGTTTTGTTTTTATTTTGTCTTGTTATCTGTATGAGAATTGGGGAAATCGTGGAAGGGGATTTAGGTCGACTTTAGAAAAAAGGCTTTAAGTATGAGAACAGATGTGCAATTATTTATGTTTATAAGTTATAAGTTATAAATTTATAAGTTAAAAGTTTAAAAGTTAAAATTGGTTTTTCTAAAATGACTGAAATGTAAAAAGGTTAAAAATTGGGGACAATAACTTGTTGAGCCAACAATTTGAACTGGAATACAAGAGGGGGAGGTGGGGGGAAGTCAGGAAAATATGTTATTGAAAGTGAGGACTTTGAATTTTATGTGTTTTTTTAAAAAAAATTTGTTTTGTTTTCTTATTTGTGTTTTTGTGTTTTTCTTTGACTTTTTTGGATAATGGAAAAATCTTAATAAATATCATTTAAAAAAAAAGAAACTTAGCATGTTGGCAATACTGTACTCTTTGTCTGTATTTAACGCTGGACTGGTTTGGAGAGACCAGCAACAGACAAAGTATTATTTTACAAATAGCATTGTTAGAATGAATAATCAGAATGTTAAAGGTTCAGTTACATGTGCCTTTACTTCATAACATTGAGACCACCTGCAGGATACTTTCAGGTATAAGGTTTACAATATGCATGTCATTGTGCAAGGGACTTATCAATCTTGTCATGTCAGTCATGAATTTTCTTCTCTCAAATTGTATGATCAAGATGAAGACCATCCTCATAAATTATTCCATGGACTGGAACAAAATATTGATTCATTGATTGATTGATTGATTGATTGATTGATTGATGGGTGGATGGATGTATTAGAACATTCATATGCCAGACTTCCACCTATTTTGATTTCAGGCTGGTGTGCAACATACAATCAGTACAATGAAACAAAATGAAACAAAATAACAATGATAACAACAGGTTTGCCTACAATCCATGTGTTGTATTATAGCTTTGCTATGCAACCCTAGTAACAATCTGACTTAACATTCAACACATCCCGTATTTAGGCTACCAGTGGCTTAAATGACTAGTGAGATAAACTGTACTATCCCTAGGGGAAAGAAACCAGTCGCTTTTCGCTTGTTGAATAATTAGTTCTAGTATGATGCTACCTCTTGACCCTTCGTCTACCTAGGGGCATATTAGGTACTGTGAAAGAGTGGGGAAATATGATAGAAAATAGGTTAAAAAGTGAACAATTTAAATAAATGCGGATACTGGTTATAATCAGTATCTAACTGTGCTAGCAACAAGATTTTAAATTGAGTTTTTAAATGAAAATGTTTCTGTCTCGCGTGCTTCTTCATAACATCCAACACACACAGACAATTTCTAACTAGGTTTTCCTTGGATGTTAAACCTACCAAAATGAATCAGGAGGGCTTAGTGAACCTTATTTCTGTTGTTTTGGTGGGCTGGGTATTTTTCTTCTTCAAAGGCAAGCAATGAGAAGAGGCTATTATCTGTCCTGCAAATAGAGATTTTTTTCTTTATCAGTCTTTGCAATTAATCAGATCCGGATGATTAGCATCCACAGGAGTAACAAAGATTGCTCTATGCTCTGTTGACATTATGAGAACAGAGTTTAAATGAGTGCCTCTTCAAATTCAGCTCCAATTGTGCTCCACATTAATAATGACTCCAATTGACTGAAAATGGCACAAAAAATATACCCAATTAAGTGTCATTACAAGAGTTCAGTCAAATACCCACTTTGAAAAATCTCTTGGAAAAGATTAAGTTTCATGGAGTTTATAGTAGAATGCAGGGATGGTTGTTCCTTAATTCTTAAAGGTACATTGTCAATAAAAATAATTTTAAAAAATGCTTGAGTTAATAATTTAAAAAATGACTTATTTTCCATTCCCTGCCCCCTAAGAAAAGAGACAATGTTTGTGAAAGTTTGTTTGATTTCTGCAAAAAGCCGGCTAATTATCACTAGTTTACAATTATATTATCCAAGTGTATGGACATGAGGATTTTCCCCCCACTACAAAAATGCAATGCATATCTAATGGCCTACATGTGAAAGAGAAGAATGGCAGGCCTCAAGCTTGTGGAATCTGGTCCCCACAGCCAAAGGTAAAGGTAAGGGACCCCTGACCATTAGGTCCAGTCACAGACGACTCTGGGGTTGTGGCACTCATCTCACTTTACTGGCTGAGGGAGCCAGCGTACAGCTTCTGGGTCATGTGGCCAGCATGACTAAGCCACTTCTGGCGAACCAGAGTAGTGCACAGAAATGCTGTTTACCTTACCGCCGGACCTATTTATCTACTTGCACTTTGATGTGCTTTTGAACGTTGGCAGGAGCAGGGACTGAGGAATGGGAGCTCACCCCGTTGTGGGGATTCGAACCGCAACCTTTTGATCGGCAAGCCCTAGGCTCTGTGGTTTAGACCACAGCGCCACCCACATTCCTAGAATGTCTCTAAGATGCAAAATACTGGAGGGAAAATGCTGAGAATTAATGAACATTTGTTTCTGAGCATATTACAGTATCTGGTCATAAGAATGGAGCAGACATTCAGTTTTGTTTGCATTTTAATGGTAAACTCCCTAATTCCTGAACCAATATGCAGATTGAAACACATATACCCATTGAAATGCCCACTTCTCTTAAGTGCAGTTCTCCAGCCAAGGGATGTATAAAAAATGCATACATTAGAGAAGCACGTGCACAAAAATATGAGTGGAAAGGCATGCCAAAAATGCATTATATCAGGCGAAATTGCCTTGGAAAATGTGTATATTAGCTAAAACTGCATGCAAAATTATGTTTCTTAGGGAAAATCCACACTAAAATGAAGAGGAGGGCTTTAAAAAGAAAATTCACAAATTGCTGCAGAGATCTGAATGTAAGACTGGAAAAAGGAGAAACTGCAATTGGCAGATTTGACTATCCTTCTCTTTTCAGGAATTGGTTTTCAGTATCAGAATTGAGCTCCCAGTTCTTTCACACAAAAATCTATTGGACCCCCACCACTGCCTAGAACCTTTCAGCAGCCTTTGTGTATAGAGAGGTGAAAATGCTTTGTGCAAACCATTTCTTAACTACCACAAATCACCCAGAGATCTATGGTAGATCTATCAACGTATCTACCTAATCTATTTCCATCCCGTCCTTGATATGGAGATAACAGCTATCTGTGGCTCACAGCACGTACATGTGCATACTTAAATAGGGTTGCCATGTGTCCTCCTTTTTCCAGGACACATCCTCTTTTTCAGGGGTAAATTTTCTGTCCTGCTGGATATTTTATATTTGCCAAAATGTCTCTGGCTATACTTTCTGGATGAGACATAGACATAACTGGTGGTTGAAGACTTGCTTTCCTCTTCTTTTCTCTTTCCCCCCTCAGCAATGTAAGGTAAAAAGTAAAGGTAAAGGACCCCTGGACAGTTAAGTTCAGTCAAAGATGACTATTGGGTGCTGTGCTCATCTTGCTTCAGGTCGAGGGAGCCGGCGTTTGTCCACAGACAGCTTTCTGATGAGAGTCGTCATAGCATCCTCTTCTTTGTTCTTCAAAATATGTCAACCCGAAACAATCATATTTAAATAGGCCCTTCAAGTGACTGAAAGCCTTAAAAAGCACTAACACAGAGAACCATAGAATTTTAGAATTGGAAGGAGCCCCAATGGTCATTTGTCCAATATTTTTGTGTGTTTAATAATAACATTGTCACTTCAAGAAATGTGAGTAGGTAGAAATTCCTAAGGAGAGCAAGGAAAGACTGAATTAGCATGCATTTTATTCATAAACGCAAAACTTGATGGTATAACTTGTTTATGGTCTGTTTTCCTTTATGCCCAGACTTACTAACAGAAGTCTTGGATAAAAAAGAAAATAAAGAGTTAGAATTTGTGACCTCAAGTAATAGATAAACACACTATTTTTCTAGGTTTCCAACCTCTGTTCTGTTTCTGAGGAAGACAGAGCTTTGATCCCCCTTGGTTGTGTGAGACAACAAAGCAAACGTAATTGCAGCCAATGCAACTTGCAACAAATGAGAAAGCAATAACTGAGATAATTGCATGGTAATCACACTGAAGAGTAACTGACTGTCCAAAGGTATAGGTTAGAAGAGAGACAGATTATATTTTATGGGTGGGGAAAATATAAACCAGGTCAGTTAAGCATATAAATAATTTGCCAAAGGTGGTAAGTGGTCTTACTATTAGCAAGTGGACAGATTTAAATGAAAACACTTGATATAGATCAGCAGTGAACTAAGTGCATTTGCAATCATGGTTGCTTATTGAATCATTCCGTCCCCCCATCACTGCTGGGCTATGAAGAGTCCATCAAATGTCCTTCTATTCCTCTTTCTGTGGTGGATGGGGCCTTTGCTTCTGCAGAAATGAATTTTAGCACATGGAATCAAAACAGCTGTAAAGGAAACTTGTATTACTGACACCTCCTTTATTTGCTCAATAAGGTAAGATGTGCTGAGAAGATTATTCCTAAAAATCCTTTAGCGTTTCATGTTAGATAATGAATATTCTAGATGTCTGTGATTTCCTTATCATTCAGTGAAATCCCATATTCTTTTGTGCAAAGGAACACCAGTTTGCAATGTCCTTAAAGGGCAGGGGGGGTACACACACACACACACAATAGTACATAAAACCCCACTGCCATCTTATCAAGAGCTCCTAAAGTGAGAAACCAGGAACTATTGGATCTGTATGCCTGTGTGAAAGTATTCCTTAGTTTTGGAATTGCTCTGCTCACTCAGGTTTGTCCAGTGATTGCCTTCCTCTTACCTGGTTAGGTTATTTCACATACATACATATAACAATGCAGATCATTAACGCTCCCTCCTGACTAGTGTTTTATTATGGGCACCTCTTGACATGACAGCAATATATTAGTGGTGAATTGATTCTGCTTCATTAAATTGTTCTGCGATGCTTCCCGTATGTTCCCAAATTATTGCTGTCTGGAGGGGCTATAGTCCAACAAAAGCAGGACAAAAATAAGCAAGAAAATTTGCAGAATTTCAGCAGGAGGTCATAAGATATGCACTGAATAGAAATAAAGCAATAGGACCACCCCAAAACTTCTTGGCATTGAAAGGGGGATTAAGTATGACTGCTCTGTTAGCATGATGAACACATATCATCGTGAATGCACAATATAAAGGGCATTCAATATGAATATGAATGCACAATATAAAGGTCCACAGAAGCTTATCCTACAACAAATCTGTGAGTATTTTAGATGTAAAAGGATCTTTGCAATAGGCTAACACAGCTACACTTCTGGGAGTTGACTCCTAGCTGGCATACTCGCTTTGGCTTCTCAGATCCCACTTCCTGTTCCGAAAAGCTGTCTCTGTGGCTTTCTGTGCCTGTTTGGGCTTCCGGGGAGCTTTGGCTGTGTTCCAACCTGCTCTCCGTTCTTCCCTTATCATCCGGCCATCCAAGGTCAGGGGGAGTTGATGCTGGCAGCTGCGGGCTTTCCTATGCCAGTGTGAAAGCCCAACCTCCCTGTTCCTGATGGCATTCTGCAGCCAGCTGCAAGATTACACTGGGAGCTGGTGTGTTCATGACACCTTTATGTTAGAATTGTTATGTAAAGTATCTTAGAAGCAAAGCAAAGAAAGATACCTGCTGCTGCTGCTGTTGTTAAAAAGATTATTAAAAAATTGTCCAGTAGCACTTTAGAGACCAAGTAAGTTTGTTCTGGGTATAAGCTTGCGTGTGCATGCACATTTCTTCAGATAACTGAATTGCTATTGGACAATTTTTAAATATTTTTATTTATTTATTTCGACTGTCAGACCAACACATCTACCTATCTGAATCTATAATAATAATAATAATAATAATAATAATAATAATGCCCTTCATCAAAAAATCATGGGGTGGTCTCAGACTAAATAATCTAAATAACCACAGATCAGGTTCCAAAGCACTTGTGTAAAGCTGCCCAGCATTGCTCTACAAAAAGGCAACCCATTAAGACTCCCATTTTACAGATGAAGGGCACTGAGGCTGAGATCATTAGCCCAATGTAGAAAGGGACAATGAAAATGTTGCCTCAGTGACTGCCTCATTTTATTGAGAGAGCATGGTAGCCACAGTCTGACTACAGCTCATGTTAGACAACACTGGACCATGGAACAGTGGTCTGTATACTTCAATATAAAGTAGCTGCATTCATTCATAATGATTATTCAGGCTTTGATCCTTAGACTAGGGTCACATTGATGAAGAGTATTGTCACATCTCTTATACCCATTCATCTTGGGGGAGCAGGGAGGCGCCTTGCAAATCTTAGCTAATTCTCTTTGTACAGAGTTAGCTTTGAAATATTTATCCAAGTTAAGAAAAATAAAATAAAGAAGGAATAAATGTTCTAAATCTGGACTACTCTAACGTCTTTTTTTTAAAAAAGGAGTTTAAAATGCACCAGCAGGCCTGTTAATACAAACTCAGCACTGAAATAAATCCTGGCAAACCATGTTCAATCTCAACAGGTATTTGCAACCTTTCCATATAGATTTGGAAACTGCTTAGAAATAAACAGATAAATAAATTAAACTTGTGATGTAAAATCCGGAATGGCTTATGTAGAAAATGTGAAGGACTGCTATATAATGCTGTAGGTATAACTCAAATGTCTCTTCGGTGCTAAAAATGGGTGCCCTGGAAGATAAACAAGACTATTTGGAAATAAGATCCTGGGGACAAATTCCAAACATTCTCCTTAAAACCCAGCAATGTTGTACCTAAGTCATGTCATCCAGTGACAGATACACCTGTGTATCGTCCCTGTTATTCATAAGGTGATGACAGGCTATTTTTATTCAGGAATTCTTTACTCTTCTTTCTTGCTACAGCAAAAAAATAATAATCACTGTTTCTGTTTGTTTGTCCAGTTCATGCTGGGATATCTCTTTTGTTTCTTTACATTTGGGTTACACATGAGTGCAATTTGAGAACTGATGTGGTTTTTTTGTGGAACATTTGACTGTCTCTCAGATTCAAATGCTGTTTTGGTTGAAGTAAAGAAAAAGGAAAATCACCCAAAATGACACTGTTGTTGAACAAAGAAAAGGAAAATCGCCTCAAAAGACACTGCCGACATGGGTTGCCACATGTCCGTATTTTCCAATTGCAGTGTTCCGGGTACCGTATGGCAACCCTAGTAGGATGCTGAAAATGGTAACTCTGTAAGGGTGAATCTACTGTTCCCAGGACTGTTTGGGGGAAGTTATGTGCTTTGAATGTCCCTTGAATGTGGTTTAAATGTATAGGTGTGTATCTGCCCCTAAAGTCACAATGCATCAGAGGTTTTTAATCTCCGAGTGGCATAATTTCTGGATGAATGTTCAGCAGATCTGGTAAAAGCAATGAAGATTTGGATGTATCTGTATTTAACCCTTCAGTTTTTCACATTGATCTTACAATGATGAAAGGCAAGTTCATATTCACAAATGGAAAGTCTTCTAGGCTGACTTGTAGGCAAAGACACACACACACACACACACACACACACACCTGCAATAGAAAAAAACACGATGAAACAGACTTCTGTTTTCTCCTCAAGTGGGTTCAGGCCAGTATAAATCTCTTCATGCTCTATTTATGTGTTAGAATTTCCTTCTACTGTCACTCCACAGGTATTTTCCATGCTACTGGAGATTGCTGGTATGTGTGGCTTGTTCCGCATTTGATTTTTTCAGCTGTCTTCTGTGAGGAAAATTATTTACTTTAGTAAAGGTTATAATTATAAGCCATCAAACTTATTTTGTTTCTCCTTGTATCTGTTAAACAAAAGTTTAGCTTGTCTTCCAGGATTTTCAAATAAAAACTATCAAAGCACATGTATTTTTGAAAATTTGAAAGGTCATCTTGGTCACTGGGTGCATGTCTTATTGAATATGCCTCTTGAAGAATAAACCAAATGTAATATAAAATGACATTTTACACCTTCCACTAGAGAGTAAGAAAATGTGGTCAGAGCCATCTCAGGCTAATAATAACGGAATTACACACACTGAGAATGTTTTTTCACATTTATTTACAAATGTTCCATGGTTCCTACTGCTTAGGTATACGTACTATAGCAGACACAACGTTTGAGAGGGCATTTAATCTTCCCAAACAAAATAAATGTTCTCAGCACAACTAAGCATATATATTTTTTAAGGGTCAGCGGTGATGGTCATAAGGAATGAAATTTGCAGTAGGAAAAAAAAAGATTGTAATGAATTTACAGAGGAGGGGTAAATTGTATGCTTGAGCCCCCTTCTAATTCCTGAATTCAGCAGGGATTCAATTCCTGGAATAAAGGTAAAGGTAAAGAGACCCCTGACCATTAGGTCCAGTCGTGGACGACTCTGGGGTTGCGGCGCTCATCTCGCTCTATAGGCCAAGGGAGCTGGCGTTTGTCCGCAGACAGCTTCCTGGTCATGTGGCCAGCATGACTAAGCCGCTTCTGGTGAACCAGAGCAGTGCACGGAAATGCCGTTTACCTTTCCACCGGAGCAGTACCCATTTATCTACTTGCACTTTGATGTGCTTTCAAACTGCTAGGTGGGCAGGAGTGGGGACCGAGCAACAGGAGCTCACCCCGTCCCGGGGATTTGAACCGCCGACCTTCTGATCAGCAAGTCCTAGGCTCTGTGGTTTAACCCACAGTGCCACCCGCGTCCTGCAATTAGCTTACTGGTAATAGCCCTCTGAGGATGGGCTATTAAGGTAACAAAGGAAGTGGCTCTGTGCCATGTGACAAATGGATTGACCCCTCTCCCTAAACTTGTTCGTGGTTAGCAGCACAAAAGATCATATTGGGGAGTTTTGAGTTATGCGAGTTAGAAGGTAGAAGCAAGGTAGAAATAAGACTGGGCAGCTGGGAGACAGAGCCATGCCTGATTTCTGTTGGAATCCAAGTCTGTGGCTATGGGAGAGGAAAGACCCTCTTGGGGTTTTAATGCTGCAAATCCCTCCATCATAGGCTCAGATTGTATATATGTGTAAATAAACCATATATCACTGCAGCTTCCACTGTATCTAATTCTAGAGGAAACATGAAGCCTGGATAAGTGTCTAGAATGCCTAGAACCTTGCACTGCTCAGAGGATGGAGTGCAACAATATCTAGACCAGATAAGTCTGTTCAAAACCTTACAGTGATGCTGCTAGAAAAATAGAAGCCATAAAGGATATATGTAGAAGAGAAGGCTCTGGGCACTACAGGAAATAACAATGGACCTGCTCATTGGCTAAATCAGAGGTTTTCATCCTTTATGAGTCCACAGCTCCCTTGACCAACTACATTCTTTCTGCGGCATCCCTGTGGGGCCCAGGAGCCCAGTGATGTCACCCCTTGCCTGCAGATCTGGCAGCCTCTCACCCTTTTTCGAACACCCTCCCTTAGGAAGTGTTCCATCAGCCTCCTCTCCTTTAGCCTCTCCTTGGGAGTCCTCCAGGCAGCTGCTGCCCCTGGTCTCTGAGCTGCCCACCCCCCTGCCCTGGGAGAGGTGCCTCCCAGAGCTTATAGCCGGGGCTGCTGAAATAAACAGCTGTGCAAGCCTTTGGGAGGCAGAGACGTGAGAGGGCATCAGAAGAGGGAAGGAAGGAAAGCGGGACAGAGGCCAGTGTTGCCCATGGCACCCTGACCATCATTCAAGGCACTGTTAGAATTCTTGATCTATGCTTGCAGTCATGGGATTTTTGTCTATCACATGACGGTATATGTTTTGACTCCATAGAGTGGGAAGTGATGGAGACAGGATGTTTGTGTTACTGTGTTCCGTGAAGTGGGACTATTGTCCTTTGTTCTTTTTATCAATTCTGTCTGATGCTAGAGAGAGAGGGAGCCATGTTGCAGTGCTCCGTGTGTGTTTATATGTAAATAAAGTAGATTAGCCAGTATGCTGAGTTGCTGAGATCTGTCACGCAACTGCACAAACTCTGTGGATCCCTAAGTGTGCCGGTGTCGGTTGGCATCAGTCACTGTGATGTTCAAGCAGAAGAAAGGTTTTGAAGCTCCCGAATGAAAGACCGGGAGGGAGAGAATGCCAGTCGGGCATGTGTCTCTGCCAGGGCCCTACTCGAGTGTAGGCTGAACTTCTGACAGGTGCCATGCCACACTGGTTGAGAACCACTGGGCTAAATAGATTTCACAGACTTAAGGGCAGCCTGGGTTTTGTTCCACAATATTATTTTCAGTTTTACACATTCATGGCCATGGGAGTATTGAGGAGGCGAGAGAGGGAAGCTCCCCGGCTGGTCCGCAGTTTAAAACTCCGACAGTCATGCCCCCTGCTGGCATTGATTGGCCGGGTGGGGTGTGATGCAGCTGGGGGTCGCCTTAAGGGGGGCGTCAATCCCCCGACCCCAAGCCAGATCACCGCGAGGACCCAATGCCCGGCCGCAGTGCCGCCCACCATGAAAGGTGAGTGAACCTAGTTTGAGACTGAGTTTTGAGTTGAGTATTGAAGAACAGTCTATGGAAATTGTGTTCTTACTTCTGCTATAAAGTTTTGGATGTTTTAGGGGCCAATTAGTTATGCATTTTATATTGTTACCGTTTTGCTGTATTTGGAATATGAACTGCATTGTGATTTTTTTTTTAAAAAAAAGAAAAGCAGTATAAATAAATAAATGGTAGCCAAACTGTTTTCTTTTCAGGCTAGGCCTCATAATGGGACTCATTCTATTTCGGCTATTTACAAATAGCCTTAAAATGGTGAATGAGGACAATTCAGTTCCCAGGACTCAAAGACATGTGTCTGTGAACATGCAGGCTGATATGGCAGTTTTAGAACTGTGAGGTACTGCCCCATTTTCAAAACATTTTAAGCATCCTTTAGCTGTGAAATTTTTACTTAACTATCTCAAGCTTCCAACTTACGAGAATCAATTACCCGTTTAGGTTTTTACTGAAGCATGTTGCAGCTCATAAACAGATCAGCCGCAGCAACATATTGTTTAATCTAACACAACAGAACTTTTAAATTCAATCTCAAAATTGGTTTCGAAAAGAACATCCAAGACTGGGAAATGTGTGGAACACAGAGGGCATTTATAAGGCAAACTGGGAGGCACGGAATCAAAATTTGGGATCCACATTCTCAAAAGTCCCAATATGCACAAAAGGAACATCCAAATCTACGAGGCCTTTTCACAGCACAAATGGCTTTACGGATGAATGCTATTTTGTATAAATGGCCAGAATACAGAGCTGCTTTTCCAAGGTAAAGCAATATTTTCTGTGATTTATTGAATTCTTTTCCCCTAATGTAACTGGATATGTTCCCATTTGACATCCAAAAGGTGCACAAATCCATAAAAAGGATCAGTCGAGAGTCAGCTGTACACCCAAAACTCAAAAATGTTAACACACACAATATGACTATTTAATAATTCCCAGAAGCAGAACATGCAATTAATATATTGTATCCCCAGGGACAAGAGTTAATAGGATGTGTGTTCCAAGAAATGAACACAGCTGTTGGGCACCTTATTTTTGGCTATTAAAATAGCAAAGGACTTTCTAGAAGAGTTCTCATGTCTCACAGTGTAAACCATTTTTAAGATACAAACTACCTTTAAAAAATGTCCGTCTCATGAATACTTCGAAAATATAATGGCTTCCAGGGGTGGGGGTGGCAATCTAAGCAATAATACATTCTCTAGCTTTCTAATCATAGAATTCTTTTTTAAAAAGTGTCTTATTTATTTATCATGTGTAATTTTATCCCCCCCTTTAATCCCAACAGGGTGCTCACATAATAAGACGTGAAAACCACTATAGACCCACCAATAAAAATAACAGAATAAAAGGAGAGCCAGTGAATATTTCAAGCAATTTTCAAATCAGCATTTTAAAAGCTTGGGGAAATATATAGATATTCACACCCTCCTCTGCACGTGCTCCAGCTTGTCAATATCCTTCTTAAATTCTTTTGGCCAGAACTAGACACAGTGCTCCAGGTGTGGTCTGACCAATGCATCAAAAAATGAATTTGGATGGGGGCGGCTATGATTGTTGCTCAGATGTAGAGCCTAATGAATTATACAAGTAACCTCCCTACACCTCCCAGACTAATGTAGGGATCTCCATGCAGCTGTCTTTCAGGGGGGTGTATTTTGCTCAACAAATTTTGATTCAATGCATATAAAATGCAATTTTATAATGAAATGTGTTCAAAAATGCATATTTCAGGACAAAATGGATAAAAAATGCATCTTTTAGCTTAAAATATGTAGCAAAATGTGCATATTTGGTGCATATTTTTTAAAAAATTATTTTTTACAAACGTTTTCAGAAATATATAGAAAGATGGTTTTATGAATGAACATATGCAGCTGGAAATGGACTGATTCATCCATCCCTTGATATGCCATATAAATGAGCCTTTTATAACACAAGAGTGGAGTGAGTCTCCTAATACCAGCACATGAACACATACCTACACAGACATATTGTGAAATAAGTTAAGAATAGATTTCACTATAATCTTGGCATTTCACGATATTTCTGAGTTTCACTTACCATCATCATAACATCATTTCTACGTGTGAATAATGCATGCCACATGTTGGGTGTAAAACTGCACTGGAAAAAAGCATTCTTGACAGAGAAGTATTATGTTTTTTATTGGCATATTTTATGAATAGAGGCTCTGAATAAAATTCCATTCTCTGTATATAAAAAAATATGTTAATCTGAAATGAAAGGACTATAGATGTATGCTCTTCTATGTTCTGCATTTATGGAAGTACAAACTTGTCATTTACGAGCTTTGTAAAGGTAAATTACATGGTAAAGAATACACTTTCTAAGGTGTAGTTAAAACATGACATGCTGAAATCAAGAGCTTTGACTCTAAGAAGAGGAACAAGCTTAAAGTGCTACTTGTACGCTCTGCTGTGAACATTGGCTAATGCCTATATTCTTTGCTGAACAGACAAGGTTGTGCTCTTGCATAGAAATGGAAAACTGCAGGCCTTTGTTAACCCATCCCAAATATCATTTGTGGGGTGGAGAGGAGTTTCTCTCATTTCTAGCAAAACTAAGAAGGTCAGTTTTCCTGAAATCAGGAAACTGATGCAGGGCCAGATTTAGTTTTGATGAGCCCCTAAACTACTGAAGGTAATGGGGCCCTTTATATGTCAATAACAAATTGTAACTGTTTTTTGTGTTGAATATACAGTGGTACCTCAGGTTAGGTACTTAATTCGTTCCAGAGGTCTGTTCTTAACCTGAAACTGTTCTTAACCTGAAGCACCACTTTAGCTAATGGGGCCTCCTGCTGCCGCCACACCGCCGGAGCACGATTTCTGTTCTTATCCTGAAGCACTATTTCTGGGTTAGCGGAGTGTGTAACCTGAAGCGTATGTAACCCAAGGTATCACTGTATGCTATATGATAATTTATGGACCTAATAGGTATATAAAGCCATTTGCACATAACAAATAGGAGCCTACACAACACAAAACACTGTGGCTATATGTAGGTTTTATTTTATTTGCTTTTTATCTGATATTTTGGAAATGTACATCCAGGGTTTTTTTCCTTCAATTTTTTGGGGGCTCCCCAAGAGAGTGAGGCCGTAAACTATAGCTTGTTTAGCTTATACATAAATCCGGCACAGAAGTGATGGCTAAACTGAATCTGGGCGGGAGGTCAGGCACGTCTTGCCCGTTCCCATGTAAGGACATTCACAAGACAGCTACCTTACAATTTCTCCAGCTCTGACTGACTCACCAGTTACAGCCCTTTTTGACAAAAAAGAACTTGGCCAATGTTCTCCATGTCCTGGTAACTTCCAGATTAGATTATTGCAATGTGCTCTACATAGGAAGAGCCCTGAAAGACAACCTGGAAACTTTGGTTGGCCACCTGGCAATCAAATTTTGCACCAGCTGAAGTTTACAAACCCAATATGTTGTAATTGTTTTCACTGGTTCCTTATAGTGATGTTTTACCTGACTAATTTATTATTTTTACTTGATAATTTATTGCTGTTTTGTTTGTATAAAATCTGTATCTATAACATTGTAATTATATTTTGTAGTATTAATGCTGTGAGCTGCCTTGAGCATCACTTGGTTGAAAAGTGGGATAAAATGTCAATGGATTAATAAATCAAATATTATGATTATGAATAATTTTAAGCCAATTCTAGTATAATACCAGTGGCATGAGAACTAGTACACAGAATTTAAGGCAAAATTGGCTTTAATGTCATATGACATTTAAAAGAAACTATCAACTTCCTCACTCCAATTCTAGCAACTTTACTTGATCTATGGATCCCATAAGACTAAACTCAACCAAATATGAGCATTTAGGAAAAACAGAATTATTGGTGGTGGTTGCTTCTTCTTCTTTTTAAAAAGTACCCCATAAAAGATCATTTCTCAATAAATCTTAGAAAATGCAAGCAAACAGCTGTTTCAATATAGTTTCCTTAAACACAGCCTGCTCTAATTGTGTTGCTATAAAAAGGCAATAACGGAATTATGTAGAAATTCCGTAGGAAAACTAAAACAGTCAGTTTTAAAATAATGAACAGAGACTCAGGTGCAATCTACACACATATAAAAAAACACTGTGAAAATGCTTTTCTAAAAAAAAAGTTTTGAAAAATACATTGAATTTTGCATAGCTCTAGTGTCACATTTGTATATTGCACTTTACAACACATTTAAAACGTTTTATTTGCAGCTGTGTAGGTGAGTCCTCAGTATACAAGAATACAGTTCAGGGGGAGGCAAAAAGCTCAGTGGCAGAGCACATCCATTGCATTCAGGTGGTTCAGGTTCAAACCTGATATCTCCACTTAAAAGGGCCCAGGCAGCAGCTCCTGGGAAAGATAGTTAACTGATCCTCAGAGAACTAGCAATCAGCATAGATGATTTGGGGTTAGATGAAACAGTACTCTGACTTGCTTTAAGGCAGCTTCCTATATTTACAGACACAAAGGGCAGGATTTAAATAACTTGTTGCAAGTGGGGAATAAGGTCCACTCCCACATCAAACTTTCCCTGCTCTCACCTTTCCCCCATGCCCCCCCAACCTCTACATCTGCTCTGGAGAATTGGGAAGGGACCCAAAACAAGTTTAGGAGGTTCAAGGGTATGGGGTTTTTTTAAATTACAAAACACACAGGTGAGTCTTAATTATTTTTTAATTCAAAACAAGTCTCCAAGCATACTTTGATTTCCAAATAATGGACCTTCATATTTGGCGAATGCATTATTGGGAAGGTCTGGCAGGAAAACATTAGTGGTGAAATTGAAAAGGCAATAAAAGTGCAGGAAGCTAACCTAACCTGCTTTATTTATGACTTGAGACTTCACTGAAGATAGGCAAAAAATGATATTAGTATCAACTGGTCAACTTTGCCAGCAATAAAAGTGAGCTTCCTTGAAAGGAAATGAAGTGATATGAAGCTAATGTTACGCATAAGGACGGAACCAAATACTATGCAGCTGTTCAAAGTATTCCCTGCTGATTCTAGAACTTTGGTTCAGCGATTGTCAAAGATGTGTTACATAATAGTTGGGTCGCTCCAGGTAAATTTCCTACTGGAAAAGTAAAATATGGAAATGTATTTAGAATCATTGACTCCCTTCTCCCCTGGCAGCACATACCTTTAAAAGATAAGGGCAACCAAGGTCACTTAGGGTATGCCACACTCTTCCAAAGTTGGCATATGGGGAACGCATTGTACCTGGCTTGCCAATGAACAAGGGGGAATTAGACCTGCCTGCAAAGCTGTAAATTCCAGACATTACTTTTGCAGACATTGCTATTGCCACAAAACAAGGCAGATGGCTCTTGTTCAGTAACAAGCACTAACATCTGAAACTTCCGTGGACTCTGACGTATTCTTCACTAATGTGCCTATGCATAAGCTAAACACATTACTGCATCTTCCAGGTGCAAAATGGTGAGGGAATGAAAAGTGGCAGATGCAGAAACAGACTACAATCAGCAGGCCTGCTGTCTGAATATCACAATTTTCTAATCCATTAAAAATATATCTATCTTAGAGTACTTATGCCTTCGCCCTTGGAGGATCCTAAGTAATGATAATGCTGACCTCAGACCATTCTGTTCAAATGGTGCATTTTCGCCAGTTTATCTACCATTCAAAATAAGAATGGCTTTAGGGCCAAATCTACCATAAGTTTGATGTTGTGGATTTTTGTTAAACAAATAGTCAACACTGACAGGTGAGCTGTAATAATAATAATAATAGAGAGCCAGTGTGGTGTAGTGGTTAAGAGCGGTAGTCGCGTAATCTGGGGAACCGGGTTCGCGTCTCTGCTCCTCCACATGCAGCTGCTGGGTGACCTTGGGCCAGTCACACTTCTTTGAAGTCTCTCAGCCCCACTCACCTCACAGAGTGTTTGTTGTGGGGGAGGAAGGGAAAGGAGATTGTTAGCCGCTTTGAGACTCCTGAAGTGGAGTGAAAGGCGGGATATCAAATCCAAACTCTAATAATAATAATAATAATAATAATAATAATAATACTTTATTTATACCCCGCCCATCTGGCTGGGTTTCCTCAGCCACTCTGTGCTGTTCCCAAGAGAATATTAATAATATTAATAAAAAAACAATAAAACATCAAACATTGAAAACTTCACTAAACAGGGCTGCCTTCCGATGTCTTCTAAAAGTCAGGTAGTTGTTTATTTCCTTGACATCTGATGGGAGGGCATTCCACAGGGCAGGCGCCACTACCGAGAAAGCCCTCTGCCTGGTTCCCTGTAACCTCACTTCTAGCAGAAGGCCCTTGGAGCTGGACCTCAGTGTCCAGGTTGAATGATCTGGGTGGAGATGCTCCTTCAGGTCTACTGGGCTGAGGCCATTTAGGGCTTTAAAGGTCAGCACCAACACTTTGAATCACAGGTAGCAACTTAAGATCTGGGGGCCAGATGCGGCCCAATCACCGCGGATGGTCCGGGAATCATCGTGTTTTTACATGAGTAGAATGTGCATCTCTGGGTTATTTGTGGGGTATAGGAATTCGTTCATTCCCCCCCCAAAAAAATATATAGTCCGACCCACCACATGGTCTGAGGGATGGTGGACCCGCCCATGGCTGAAAAAGGTTGCTGACTCCTGCTTTGAATTGTGCCCAGAAACGTACTGGAAGCCAATGTAGGTCTTTCAGGACTGGTGTTATATGGTCTTGATAACCGTTCCCAGACACCACCAGTCTAGCTGCCGCATTCTGGATTAGGGCTATGGCAGGGGAAAGAGGCTTTAACATTTTGCCCTCATTGCAGTCCCTATTGCAACTACACCATAGACTGCTAGTCACAATTGCCCTCTTCTGTAAGAACTCAGGGGTGATCAAGGGAGGCCAGTAGTGCCCACAGTATCCACAGCAATTGCAGGACCTTGGAGAGCCCCCAGTGTCCTGCTGAATCAGCTATATGAGCTATTGACTCTGCAAGTTCCTAGATCACACTGATGCCTCATATACCTCATATTGTCTCATATGCCTCATATTGACCTAACTTGTAATGTAATAAAGTCCACCTTCCCAGAGGAGCCTGGCAGCTGTTACAAGGACTGTGCCTTTTGCAGTATTTGATTCCTGAAGGGCTGGGGGAACAGGAGGAGAGCAGAGGATCCCTTCAACTGGGTCTTTAAGAAGGTTCTGGCATTTCTTCCTACCATTGTGGAAGGAGAGGATGTTGGACAAAACTGTCAGGAATGCTGAGAGTGAGAAATGTGCATTTTCAAGATTTCTCAGAAAAAGACGTAGAGGATTCTCTGAGAATCCTATTAGAAGGCAAGATAAGGTTGATAGGTGTCTATGCTGAGGGGAGAGAGAGAAAGAGAATGAGAGAGAGAACCCATCATGTTTATGGGTGAAATGGGAATTCCAATCTCATTATATATTTTAAAATATATGCATAAGTATATATGCAACAATGATTTTAAATGATTTTTAAAAGGTGGGCCTTTAAATGGGTTAAAAAAAAAGAGAAGAAGCAAAGGAAAATTATTCACAACATTAGAGAGATATAATTAAAATGTTCAGCAGTCTTTTGCTTC
Organism: Podarcis raffonei; assembly: GCF_027172205.1. NCBI lineage: Eukaryota > Metazoa > Chordata > Lepidosauria > Squamata > Lacertidae > Podarcis > Podarcis raffonei. The sequence continues at coordinate 40,750,237 of NC_070612.1, forward strand.
AGGAACATTTTGCTTCCATCACGCAAAAGGCTAGACAAATCCTGATTATGTTTTTCTTGATAGTTTATGTTTTCATAATGCATATAATATGCATCCTCAGTTCATACACTCCAGCTGGTTGCTTTTTAGAGGACACTCTTACATAGTCTTTAGGTCTCCTACATTAATGTCTCCTAGATCAAGGATGAAAGGCTAAATTCATTTACCTGGAAGATCAGTATAATGCAGAGGGCTTTATTCCTATGTAGACAAGAATAGGAACTGCACTGAAAATAAACTTTTTCTGTAAACACTCTCCTTTCATGTAGTCATCTGTCAAGCAAGTAGATTGTTTTTAGCACCATCTACAGATTATATAAACTGTAATTCATGGATTTAAGAAATTATAATCTAGCTGTTTGCTTGGTAATGAGACATGTATTCTGGTGATTTCATCTGTTGAGAACTTTACTAATATCTTGGTCTTATGCCTAACTGTGCAGATTTGTATTTGATCTTTAAATAATTGACATACTACACTCAAATATAGCAAAATGCTTGTATCAACTCTCGAAACCTGCAGCCGTCTGCAAGAAGACGTTCCACTCCAAAATAAACAACAGATCCTGCATAGGCATATGGTTTAAATAATCTATGGATAGCGTGCAGTCAGAAATAGTTTATTCTGCACATCTGTAACAGTGCTCCATTTTTAAAAGACACAATTTTTCTTATTAGAGCATATATATATATATATATATATATATATATATATATATATATATATCCCTTGACAGTGTTAAAGAATCTGCTTCAGAAAAAGCATAAAACCTCTTTGGGCAATTCAGTCCATATTTCATTTAATCATTTGTGCTGCTTTTGTTACTTTTATACTTTTCAGGCAGGATAAAACAAAGAATAATGGCATATATTTGCCTTCTTCAAGAAGAAACAGCCTAGATCAACAGCAGACTAAAATATTGGTCTTAATTTATCATTTGTGTATCTCCAAACAATTTGTGGGCTAACATCTATTGACAAGGAGGCAGAGCAGAAAGGCATTAGAACGACAAGGAATTACATAGATTTGCCTATTCTTGATTAACACCTCGCCAGGAATGGGGCTTGATGGCTCTCTCCTTGTTTAGTGCTCGTTGTTATCATGCTGGCCCAGTTCAGACCAATATTTAGTCCATTTTTGTATTTTTGGCTCATCCCATAGTGGGGATATTGACATGAACTTGAATTTGCTGTCAATATTTGAATTTGCTGTCAATATTACCCAGAAATTTCACGCTCAAAAACGTTGTGACTGATTTTGTCTTTGATGCAAATCATTTGCCCCAAGGAATCATGAAGAATTCTGTGTTTTTAAGCTTTTTTCTATGTTGTATATTCTAAAATCTGATATGCGTTTACTTTAAGGTCGTTAATGTCCCTTCTGCAAAATAAATAGTATTTTTAAATGGTTTTAAAAAAGGATAAGACAAATACATGGAAGCTAAAACTTTCAGGGGCTACTAGCCATGATGGCTGTGATCTGACATTGATGCCGAAATCCAGCATCACCTGGGCTCTGTGAGTGCAGCTTTCTCCGGATCGAAGTGCAGAGTGTTTGAGGACTGGGACATTTGCAGGGAAATCAAAATGCTTGTTTACAAAGCTATTGTACTACCAACCTTATTGTCTGCTTGTGAAACACGGACCACTTATAAACACCATCTACAGCTCCTTAAAAGATTCCATCAACAGTGTCTCTGAAAACTTTTACAGATCACTTGGGAAGACATCAACGTCATTGGACTGGTCATGTTGCGTGGGTGCCTGATTATTTTCTTCCAAAGCAACTACTCTATTCCGAACTTAAAAATGGAAAGCGTAATGCTGGTGGTCAACAAAGAGATTCAAAGACTCTCCCAAGGCAAATCTAAAAAAATGTAGTATCAACGCTTGCAACTGGGAAACACTGGCTTGCGAGCACTCCAATTGGAGAACAGCGTTTACCAAAGGTGTCATGGACTTTGAAGATGCTCAAACTCAGGACAAAAGGGAGAAATGCGCTAAAAGGAAGGCATGCTTGGCAAATCCTCACCAAGATCAACTCCCACCCAGAAACCTATGTCCCCATTGTGGAAGGACATGTGGATCCAGAATTGGCCTCCACAGTCACTTACAGACTCACTGTTAAAATCATGTTTATGAAAGACAATCTAACTCAGCTACGAGTGATCATCAAAGAAGCTTGGCCTCTACAGTTGAAGGCAGTATGCTTCTAAGTATCATTTGCTGGAAACTGCAGGAGGTGAGAAAGGGCTTGTGCTTGGGTCCTGCACGTGTCCTTCCCACAGACATCTGGTTATGTCCACTGTATGGACTAGATGGACCATTAGCCTGATCTAACAGGCTCTTCTTATATTCTTACCACTGGATCCTTTCTTTGCCTGCAGGGCACAGACCTCTAAAGAAGCATTCCTTGTTCTTCAACCTAACCTTTTCTTATTTGATAGGATTATGGTAACAACCCCACTCACTGCCTCAGCCTCAGCCTCACCCTCATTCTCAGAAAGGGAAACTTGGTTTTTTATCTGTTTTTGTATTTGCCTAAGTTTGGATTTCTGTACTTCAGTAAAAAATAATAAGGTTTTGTTGTCTGAAACTGTATCTGTGGCTGGTGGCTGCCTGTCTTTCCAAGCAGAAAAGGGTGTGCATTGTTGTAATTGAAATAAGTGCATGACATCATGATATCTTCAGAAATAAAAGGTTGTTTATTTCCTCTCTTTTCTGCTTTTGGCAATGCATGCTGCTGATTGCTGACAGTCACAGCAGGAGCCAAGTAAATATGCATTAATAGAAGAAAGGTCTTCTGTAAGTTTGTTGTATAAGGCCAGTGCAGGGCACAAGGTGATAAGATATCATGACAGCAGAAAGGCATTTCTTTCCTTTTATTCTGTAGGACACAAGGGCATGGGACAGTCTTCTTCTTCTTCTTTTTAACCCAACAAAATCCCTGGAGGAAGCTACACCACAGAGGCACTGTGAGCGAAAATGCCCTAGGAGTTTCACTTCCTGTGGCAGCAAAACATGAGGTTATGTTCTCCCACCCTCAACAATTGTAATGACTTATCTTGCCCATCCCTGAAGAAAGTGTCTCCCTACTCTCATGGGCAGAGAATGGGACGACCAAGAAAGGAAGGGCACATGATTGTGTGTCCTGATAATTTTTCACTTGCGAACAATTATGGATTGGTGAATTAGTTTTGCTTGGTACCAGGGGAGCCTTTCCCCTGCAGATGTTGACTTTTTCTGCTGAAGGACAGTCTAGTTTATCTCTGGTTGAGTTGGCTCGAAAACTAGTACTGTAACTAGTATGCAGATGATACCCAGCTCTACCTCTCTTTTAAATCAGAACCAGTGAAGGCGGTGAAGGTCCTGTGTGAGTGTCTGGAGGCAGTTGGAGGATGGATGGCGGCTAAGAGACTGAGGTTGAATCCTGACAAGACAGAAGTACTGTTTTTGGGGGACAGGAGGCGGGCAGGTGTGGAGGATTCTCTGGTCCTGAATGGGGTAACTGTGCCCCTGAAGGACCAGGTGCGCAGCCTGGGAGTCATTTTGGACTCACAGCTGTCCATGGAGGCACAGGTCAAATCTGTGTCCAGGGCAGCTGTTTACCAGCTCCATCTGGTATGTAGGCTGAGACCCTATCTGCCTGCGGAGTGTCTCGCCAGAGTGGTGCATGCTCTGGTTATCTTCCGCTTGGACTACTGAAATGCACTCTACGCGGGGCTACCTTTGAAGGTGACTCGGAAACTACAACTAATCCAGAATGCGGCAGCTAGACTGGTGACTGGGGGCGGCCGCCGAGACCATATAACACCGGTCTTGAAAGACCTACATTGGCTCCCAGTACGTTTCCAAGCACAATTCAAAGTGTTGGTGCTGACCTTTAAAGCCCTAAACGGCCTCGGTCCAGTATACCTGAAGGAGCGTCTCCACCCCCATCATTCTGCCCGGATGCTGAGGTCCAGCGCCGAGGGCCTTCTGGCGGTTCCCTCATTGCGAGAAGCATAGCTACAGGGAACCAGGCAGAGGGCATTCTCGGTAGTGGCGCCTGCCCTGTGGAACGCCCTCCCATCAGATGTCAAAGCGATAAACAGCTACCTGACATTCAGAAGACACCTTAAGGCAGCCCTGTTCAGGGAAGTTTTTAACGTGTGATATTTTACTGTATTTTTGGTTTCTATGGAAGCCGCCCAGAGTGGCTGGGGAGGCCCAGCCAGATGGGCGGGGTATAAATAAATTATTATTATTATTATTATTATTATTATTATTATTATAAATTAGCAAGAGGTCTAACCTGAAAGTTTCTGGGAATGTTGTAACTTGAAGGTTTCATGGGACAGAAACAGAAAACAAAACCCTGTGATTTCAGCTCTTGACCACCAAAAGGGTATTTATTATTGAAAGTCAAAAAAGGAACAATTTATGCACTCCTAAAATGGTAATTTTGAACGTTATCTCAGAAGAAGAGGGGATGGATTGAGAGCAAAGAAGAGAAAAAGAGAATGGGAAAGGGAGCAGAAAAAAGAAGGGGTGACAGAGGGGTCAAATTATTAATCTTTAATCTGCAAAAACCAACAGAAAAAATGAGAATGCTTGGTAGTAGATAAAATCCAAAAAAGTGCGGGAGAGGAAGCAGTTCGAGGCTCTGATGAAGAAGTTGACAACCTTTTGGCGACAGTGAGCACATTTGGATTTTTAACGAAGTGCCAAGTGCACAAATCACAAAATGGCTGCCATGGGAGTGAGGCATACTAGAAAATGGTTGCCAAATCTAGAAGAGTAGAAAAAGTGACAGGTCCACAATATGGCATAGGCTTACTACTGCCCACCCCCCATCTCACACTGTCAGCTATCTGATCAATGGGAAGCTCTGTGATAAATCAGGCACCGTCACCTTCCTGTTTGGAAAGTTCTTATGCCTAAACAGGTCATACTTTTGCCCTGAACTGCTTACGTATGTCAACTGTATCGGTAGCTCCTTGTATAATGGAGTGGAGTGGGGTGGAGGACTTACAAAAGTGAAAGTTTAAACTAGAAGCTATTGTTATTGAAAATGATAATTTAAAATAACTGGTTGTGAAAGTGCGCGCAGCACCAAAGCTGCCACTTAACAGTTTTAATATGCAAATAACTCTGTCAAGACAACAATGCGACTGAATAATTTCCTTCTCAAAAGCACCAACACTGCAATTGTCATCAAATTCAATATGGATATAGCCCACTTTCTTAAACATGCCATTACGCAAGTATCTTTTTTGTTATAATTGAAGGTTAAGTATGAGTTTCATCATCACATGAAAAAATGGTGCTTCAAGAAAAGAACTTTACTCTGCCGTTGAAAGATGAGGAATAAAAGATGAGCACAATACCTCTTTGCTTTAATCTGTGAATCTGTTCTTTGAATCCCTCATGTGATGATGCAGAGTGAGGATGAATGTTCTCCCATCCCTGTCTCACCACCCCTATTTCCAGCCTCTAAACAGCTATTAAAAATAGGCTGCTCTCAGGGCCGTCTTTACCCGGGGGTGCAGGGCACCTGGGCACCGAATTTTGGGGGGTGCCAAATGTATACCTACTGTATACCGGTCCCTCTCAATTGGTGGCAGTGAAAGGCAATGGAGCAAAGGTCCCCTCCCCCATCACTCTGTTACTCTGTAATATTCCCAAGTCAGGAAACAAAAGCAATTACTTCCTCTGCATCGTTGTTACAGGTGAGCGATTTTCCTCCCCCACAAAAGGTCAACAACTTTGGCTCCCCCCCCAAAAAAAGCTCAGCAACTTTGAGTTTGCCCCCCTAAAGAATTTGGGGGCAGCTAAACTAAATTTGGGAGCACTGGGCGGATATTTGCACCCTGGCTACATATATGCTAAATACGGCCCTGGTGTGGTGAGTCAGGATTCCATAATGAAGAAACTCTCTCTCTCCAATTTATGGCCACTAATGTGCCTCTCCCAAATGGCCATGCAGCATATTTTATTCCAGGACACTCTCTTTCTTTCTTTCTCTTTCTCTCTATGAGTGTATGTGAGAGAAAAAGTGAGTGAGTGTGTTTGGCAGTAGTAATGGCTGCCACACCCTCCCCTCCCTCCCCCCCAAAAAAAAACACCTGGTGGAAAATATTCTGAAAAAGTATGGAAAGCAGTCTTCTTTTTCTATGGTGGTAAGAAAAAAGAAAATCTCAGAAATTTTCTCTTCAGAAAATGCCACCAGAGAAATTTAGACTCCGTTCTCATCTGGAGCATAGGCGAAGACAGCTGACTGAATCAGCCTTTGAATCTAGCTGAGTCCCTAGAGTGAGGCCATTGATATGTATGACCCTAATAATCAAAATGGCACATTGAATCAAAAATCAAAATCAAGCATTTGTCTTTGCTCACAAGTATAGAAATGTTAGAAAGTTTCTCAAGCGAAGAAAAAAGCAAATTGTGAAAGTTCACACTGTACTGTGAACTTTATTATAGCCATCATTTCTAAATAACACCTTTTGACTGTGAGCATAATGCTAATAAAAAGCAGATCTGTTGTAAGAAGTTTGTATTCCCAACCGATTTATTGAATTGTGCACCATATGTTATCACACATTAATCAGAGGGTCTGAGCTGAAAACTGAAATCACATCAATTGGGGGTTCTGTTTGTAGCAACAGCATTTATAAGGCATAGTTTATTCTGATTAGCTTCAATTTGATAACTCGGTGATTAGAATTTTGGGGGGAAATCTCTGAAGACCCAGTCCTGTTATATTTGTTAACTTCTGATTCTAAGCTTCTTAGCACCCAAAACCATTCATAAACAAGTAAGTCCAGTTTCAAAGCATATGTTACCTGATTGAGACTAGTAGTATAATTGATGATCACAAGTGTGAACCCTTGAAATAATTTAATCAGAAACCTGTTGTGACTGAACGGCAACATGTAGCATTAATTACAAGTTTCATTTTAGCCATATTAATCATCATTTAAATGCGATAAGACCATCATACATTGTCTTCGTGTTAATGGAACTTTGATTGAACAAAAATGGGTACACCAAAAATAGCTCTAGTTAATGGCACATGTTATTGTCACCTATATCAGAGATGTCAATTACTTTACAATACAAATATAACACCATGGGAAATATGCAACTTGCATTGTATAAAGGGCTTGAAGCATAAACCCATTTTATACAGGGGGTTTTTTAGTGCTTAAAGTAAACCATAACACTAACCTAGGGATGGAAAACCTTCGTTAAGTAAATAATGGAACTGAGGGCCTAATAAGAATGCAATAATTCCAGTATGAAATTCAAGCTTGACTTTTACTTTGAGCATTTCCCATGTGCACGCGTGATTCCTCATTTAGACCTTGCATTTCTTAGCTTATGCATATAATTCATGGAATGGCCTCTTCTTCTGAAGCTGGGATTGCCTTCTTCCAGTTCTCTGAAACTGGGCAGCTCAATTAGCATATCATGCAATTTGTTTGCTAATTATGCAAATCAAGCAACCACTCCAAATCACCCATTTCAAACTTGCTTTCCTTCAAGGAAACAGACCATTGGGTTTTTCTTACACGCTTTGCACATAATGTGTATTTTAACTCTCCAAAGCTAAATTAAACCAAAGGTAATTATATTTTGGGACGCGTGTGGCGCTGTGGTCTAAACCACTGAACCTAGGGCTTGCCAATTGGAAGGTTGGCAGTTTGAATCCCTGCAACGGGGTGAGCTCCCGTTGTTCGGTCCCAGTTCCTGCCAACCTAGCAGTTCGAAAGCATGTCAAAGTGCAAGTAGATAAATAGGTACCACTCCGGTGGGAAGGTAAGTGGCGTTTCCGTGTGCTGCTCTGGTTTTGCCAGAAGTGGCTTAGTCATGCTGGCCACGTGACCCGGAAAAACTGTCTGTGGACAAACGTCAGCTCCCTCAGCCAGTAAAGCGAGATGAGTGCCACCTCCCAAGAGTTGTTCGCAACTGGACTTAACTGTCAGGGGTCCTTTACCTTTAATTATATTTTGCAAGAAGACTAATTCTACAATCCTGTGCGCACACTCCTGGAAGTAACCTCCTCGATCAAATGTGGGGGGACATTTGCTGTTGTTGTTGTTTAGTCGTGTCCGACTCTTCGTGACCCCATGGACCAGAGCACGCCAGGCACTTCTGTCTTCCACTGCCTCCCGCAATTTGGTCAAACTCATGCTGGTAGCTTCGAGAACACTATCCAGCCATCTCATCCTCTGTCGTCCCCTTCTCCTTGTGCCCTTCATCTTTCCCAACATCAGGGTCTTTATCCAAACGCATTGGATAAAATGCTAGTCCAAGACAAAGTAAGTGGAGAAATCTTTGTGTTCCAAGAGTTATTTGTGCACATCAGTATCCTCACAGAACTATGAACCAGATGTCATAACTGTGGTCCATTGTAATAATGAAACAATTTCTCTAGCATAGTTGTTTTCCCACAATATGTTTATTTTCTGCATGGAATTTAACATTTGCTAGATGTCCCACAGATATCAATGAGCTTTGGTCGGAATATGCAGGCTGGAAAATCTGCAGGCAATTATTCACAGGGTTGTTCAGATCCAGTCCAGAATCTTGTGTGCATTTTTACATGGACTCGGAATTTCTTGTACAAAAGTTAGGGAGCCTTCTTGCAGGTCCCTGAATCCTTGCTCAATGCAAGACTTTGCTGGAAGAATGGGCAATGGACACTTTGGAGCTCTGGCAGCCCTGGATGAAAGAATGTATTTAATCTCTAATAAGATATTGGAAAATGCTGAGAAAAGACTTGGAGAAAATATGATATATCACTGGGAGTTCAACCCCATGCAACTGGAAGAGGATGGTTTCTGGGCCCAGTTGTGGTCGGTGGTTTTTAAATTATAAAGCTCTAAACAAACTAAGAAACTTGAGCTATCACATCCCCTCTTGCCTAAATTCGCTGGATTTAGACATCTTCAAATGCTCAAAGAAAGCTACATGACCATGTTGCCTAACCCTTCTGCTAATCTGCACCTGCCAACCACTCCTGCCACAGATATTCAGTGACCACATTCACGCTACCCATTTAAAACACTATGATACCACTTTAAAGAGGTATGACTTCCCCCAAAGAATTCTGGGAGCTGTAGTTTGCTGAGAGTTAGCCAATGTCCTTTTCACAAACAGAAGCAGCTGTCCTGTACAGACCAACTGGCCCATCTAGGTCAGCATTGTCTGCAAGGACTAGCAGAGGCTGTCCAAGGTTTCAGACAGAGGCCATTCCTGGTGTGGATGCCTGGGATTGACTCTGGGACCTTTTCCGTGCAATGTGACACCCCTTTCCCATGAACCACGCTCAACTCTGAGCTGTCTGACTATATTGAAATCTTAAGCTTAGTCATATGGTTAGGCTGATAGGAGATCCCGTCTATAGCAGCTGCCCCAATTTCCTCACCGTCCCACATACTCTGGGCTAGAATTTTAAGAGGAAAGGAAAAGAAACCTTTGGGTAAAGTGTTGTTCAGTAAGGTGGGGGCAATTTATCTGAGTGAGAGTGGGCCCACCGGCATGAGAGGGGAAAGTGCCACCGTGCCCTCCCTTCCTGGGCTTGGGGAAGAAGGCATCATAGGAACATTTAGGGGACTATCCTAGTCCCCATAGTCCACTGACTGCACACCTCTGTTGGTTCTATAAATATTGCATGTTATTTGGGGGGATGGGCCTTCCCATTCTTGCTTGGCTTTTGTGAAGAACAAAAATCACTGGAAGAGCAAAATTTGTTGAACAGTTTGAGCAAGGTTTCTTCTAGGACATGCTTAATTTCCCCAGCTCTTCTTGCTTTGTTTTGTCCCAGCATTTAGCCACTTGAAACCTTTTCTGGTCAACGGGAGATAATTGGACAGGAATTGAACCCGTCTCCCCGTTATAGATTTTCCACCCTAAATATGACCTAAACTGTTTTTCTGAGGTGCCCACCTGCGTGTTGGTGACAAGCTGTGCTTGAAGTAGCATCATTTAAAGCTCATTCCGACACTGCACATAAGTACACAGAAGTGGTTTCCCTTCAATCACACTCCATTCATATATTTCTTTGGTGGTACCTTTTCCTCTTTCTGCCATTCTCTCTCCATGTAAACTGCCTCTAGCAGTCCATTTGGAATTTGTTGTGAAATATTTGTGTGGGCCTATTGTCCTACAGCACCTAAATCTACAGTAATTACTCTCCAGACCCTTCTGATTGTTTCCTGTTGCTGTAAGCGCAGAAAAATCAGAGCTGTTCTACTTTGTGCTGGACACCAATATTTCTCTCCCTTTCTGTCATTTCTTAATTACTTGCCTTAACTCTTATGTTTAACAGTATTAATGGAATGGATAGACTTTCCATCACGGCTAATTATAAATGTGACTATGAATAATTGTTTTATGAGTTTGCTGGAATGCTATACATTTACATTTCAGCATTAGAAAGATTATAATTTCCTCCAAAAGCAGAGCTGGGCAAATAGAGCAAATAGAGTAATTCATAGCAAATAATACAGTTGATTAATGTAGCCTTGCTTCTAATCACAGGTATGCCAAGATGTTGGGTGTGTTTATGCAGAATAAACAATGCTCGGAGTGAGCTGTTAACCAAGATAGGAAATGAAGTGGTAATGGAACAACTACTGTAGCTAAATCTCCAGGGTCTGATGAGCTGCACCCAAGGGTGCTCAAAGAGTTTGCAGATGTAATCTCAGAACCTCTGTCTATAATCTTTGAGAATTCTTGGAGAACAGGTGAGGTTCTTGCAGACGGGAGCTGGGCATATGTTGTCCCCATCATCAAAAGGGAGAGTGGGAAAGACCCAGCTAACTCACAACTGGTTAGCTTGATGTCAGTACCAGGAAAGGTCCTATAACAGATAATTAAACAATTCTCTGGGAGAGAGATCTTACTCCACTGACTTGCATAAGGGAAAGGTTGGTAGCAAGGTAGGATAGAATGTACCCCCGGAGATGTGAATGGGGAAATTGCCATCCTCCCAGCAAAGACCCTGTTACTCCAAGGGTGGTTTATGGGGAGGACTTCTGCCCTCTCCCATTTTCTGTGAGATACAACCAGTGCTGGATTTACGTATAAGCTAAACAAGCTATAGCTTAGGGCCCCACTCTCTTGCCCCCCCCAATATACTTCTTCTTAATTGTATTTCACTATTAATATACTTCTTCTTAATTGTATTTCAGTCCAACAATTACTTTGACAAAATACATATTTTGTTATCTGCAAATGGCTTTAGATATTAGGTCCATAAATTACCATATAGCATATATTCAACACAAAAAAACAGCGACAATTTGTTGTTGACAAAGGGCAACTGGACATATAAAGGGCCCCATTACCTTCAGTAGCTTAGGGCCTCATCAAACCAAAATCTGGCCCTGGATACAACCTCTTCTCCCTGGGAGAGATTTATGCATTGGCTTTCATAGGGGAAGGGAGTATGTGGTATAAGCAAGTCAAGCATTTAATGTAATATGTACTGGTATTTACTTCAGCATCCCTTCTCTGGGATGCCCTAGGAAAAGGTCACACTGTGATTAAAAGCTAGACTTGCCCATCAAATGCAAGATGCCTGCCCCATCTCTCCCAACTAGAGCTCAGGGCGTTTCCCTAGTCAGTGTGATTTTACTCTTTAAAGTAAATAAATAAATGCAGTGGCCCAACATGGGACTTTAAGGAGTTCCTGATCTGACTTGTTAAGAGCATACTTGTAGAATTATAGAGTTGGAAAGGTCCATGAGGATCATCTAGTCCAACCCCCTGCAATGCAAAAATCTTTTGCCCAACATAGGGCTTGAACCTATGACTCTGAGATTAAGAGTCTCATGCTCTACCAACTGAGCCACCATGAAAACCTCCCCTGAATCACCCCCTATTTGCTTCATAATTTGGGAAGCACATGGGACGCGGGTGGCGCTGTGGGTAAAACCTCAGTGCCTAGGACTTGCTGATCGTAAGGTCGGCGGTTCGAATCCCCGCGGCGGGGTGAGCTCCCGTCTTTCGGTCCCAGCTCCTGCCCACCTAGTAGTTTGAAAGCACTCCTAAGTGCAAGTAGATAAATAGGTACCGCTTTATAGCGGGAAGGTAAACGGCGTTTCCGTGTGCTGCGCTGGTGCTGGCTCACCAGCTGCACCTTAGTCATGCTGGCCACGTGACCTGGAAGTGTCTTCGGACGGCGACGGCTCCCGGCCTCTTGAGCGAGATGAGCGCACAACCCTAGAGTCGGACACGACTGGCCCGTACGGGCAGGGGTACCTTTACCTTTTACCTTGGGAAGCACACAGAGCAAATGCATGCATCTAGCATTTATTCAAATGTCTTTTAGGCCCTCAGCCAGTAGAAGATTCTTTTCTGACTTATCAGACATTTTTCAATGAGAGCTGGAACTCTTTTGGACCGCTACAGTGTGCAGCACACATAGCACTCATAGTGTCTGCTCTAACATCTGCTTACCACTTGAGAGACAGACAGATAAAACATTCCCAACATCTGTTCATAGAGTCATTCATTTATACACATATTTCATCTTTGAAAGGTTCAGGTAAAACGCAAATATTAATGTCTTGGTAGGCCCAAGTGCATGCTAGTAACTAGCTTGAGTTACAAAGAGGATGTCTCTGTTTTTGAATTTGCAGTCTGGCTGGCTGAAATCATGTCCTAACCAAAAAAGAAAAAGAAAAAAAGTGCTGAACAGACATACGTTCAGGCAGAGGCTAACAGTCTCCCAAGACATTTAGCCCCCTTTTTTCAGATTAGTCTGAGAGCAAGTTCATCGTTATCATCTGTTTATTTCTATGCCACTTTCCCACAAAATTGTGCCCTAAGTGGTTCATTAGCAAATGAACAATAACTCTAACCATTCAAAACACATATTAGGAAACCATTAGAAATAATCACAGAAAATACAAAAAAATCAATCCATGTGTAAAACTGCCCAATTGAACCTAATTTAACAACTTGAGCAAAAAAGACAAGAGAACAATGCCAACACCAAGATACAATAGTAGCATGCGAAACATTACTATATTCCAGACAATGCAACTGTATGCAGTAGTCTGGATCCCTAAGATTTCAATAGTTCAAATGGAAATTAAAACTAAAGTATCTGAATATACCCTATATAACATGACTTAAAAACAAGAGGTTTACTCTTTAGCATACAGCTGTCCTGATCCAATTTGCCTTGAAAGACATTTAAAAAATCATGGATCATCAGATTCTGGCAAAATTTAAGATCAATCTCTAATCTCTAATCAATTCCACTAACTGTGGAAACGCAGACTATTAATTTGAAGATTCAGCCTAATAGCTAAATTAGGGTCATTATTTTCAAAAGGTCTACTCTGAGTAAAATGCAGTTGAATGCCACCCAAACTGATGCAGAAATGTGGACGACTGAATTTAAGACTTGGGGGAAAGAACGAAAGAAAACAGAAGCTGAAACTGACAGATTCACCTATTTCTTAAGTGGGACTGACACTAACGTGATTTGGTCTGTGGAAGGGCGAAGAGCTGAGTAGCTGCTGCTTGGGAATCAGCATTCCATTTGCTTTATTATGTGTACAGTGACTTTTTAAAAAGTTATTTAAGGCTTTGGCTACAGCATCATTCCCAGAAGGCAGTCATTCCAGGAATAATGTTGCAGTGCTGGAAATGCTCTTTCTAAATGTACTATTTCTGGTAAGGTTGTGACAGCCTGGTGTGAGTGTGTCAGGGGCAACATATCTAAGAAGAGGTGCCCGTAAGAAAGGGGTATTTATAACTCTGCTTACATATCAGGAAAGCAGCGACCAGCTTCTCTTCTGTAATCCTGCACAAAAGGAAATCTTTAAACATCACTGGTGTAAGCAAGGTATAAACAATGTCTGAAGAGATTCTATAAATCTCTGTCATCTTTTTGACGTGACAAACAACCGTTATCAATCTCACACTAAGTGAGTGTTTAAAATTTCAGGAATCAAAGCAGCTGAGAAATAATATCAATCATCTTAGGACGAGGCAGCATAGTCCATCAGGCTTAAGATGTTGCAGATCCCATCATGTTCCCATAACCCAATTTCACATGAAATAATCAGAGAGAAGGAAAATAAGTTCTACTGGTCATAAATGTCATATTCATTTCCAAAGCATTTGGGGAAACAGGGGAGGGGGGAGAAATCATATATACACAGTTTCTTTTTTTGGCAGGCTTTTTTCTATTAAAAAGGGGGGAAACCAAAAATACCATCTTATTACTATTCACATGGCAAATGCAAAGTAGACTACACAATCTGATCTGTCTCCAAAGAAAAATCAATCCAATGGCCATGTCATATTCTCTTTTCAAAGTTAAAAAAAATTACTGCTTGGTTGAAAATGATTCATAGCCTATATGTCAGTGGGCTTTTTTCTTCTACTTCAGGAAAAAAACAAAACCTGAAGCCATTGAAAAAATATTCCTCAAATCAGCTCAGCATAATAATGGTACCAGAAATATATCTCCTTGTATTCGAATCTTGTGTTGCATCGTACATCTTGTCTCCTCCATTCATCTTCCACCAATTCCTGCATGAGTAATTCTTTAAGAAAAGGAGAAGTCAGAATTTCAAAAGCACTGTTTCTTGTCAGTTTTTCCATTGCCACCATGCCTCAAGAGAATCTGTGCTTCAAGATGGATCAGCATTTGGCCCCAATTGCTCTTGAGTAATATCATGAAGTTATCAACCTGGTTGCTATCATTAGAAGCTAGTTGCTTTAGTAACTGAATGAGCCACTTGTTGCTTTAACTGGGTATTATCAATGGACACATTAATGTCCCTTACCTACAGATTTAAAGACTCCTTAAAACTCACCTTTCCCATGGATCCTTTGGCACAATCTCTTAGGCACTGTGCCTTTCTGTAACTAAGTAATTGAAATAACACTCATTCTTTACTACTGCCTCTCCTTATGTTGCTGCCACAGTGTTGAATTAAAGATTATGATCTCTGCAGGGCAGGTATCAAAACACATTGATACAATCACCATCTCTGCCTGACTGCTTTCGACAAAGCCAGGACTGATATGACACAAATGTGGGGAATCATGGAGAGAGAAGCATTCTTATTCATAGACCTGGTGCCAGGGGATGACTATAGGGCACTGGCTAAGAACCCTAGGGTCTTGGAAATACCCAACCAGCCTGATCTAGTTGCACAACCATTCATCATTCTGCCCGCTGGGTCAACACGTGCTTTTTAACAGTGGACAGCAGTATTGCTTTTGATTGGGAGCCAGATTCCACCACCATTCATGGTGGTTACCCATTGGTTTAATTAAGCTACCCAAAATGTGCCATAGGTATATGAATTCACTGATGCCATAAAGCCTGGGTAGGACCATAGATCCATGGAATAGATCTACAGGCCAGAGCATTGCATTTGGGTAATATAAAACAGTGAATGACCACCATGAATGGGGGTAAATCTTAGCTCCCATTCAATAGTGTAGTCACCCATCTACCTCTGAATTGTGTATAAGGACTCGATGAAAGTGAGGTGATGAAAGTATGGTGAGGGGCACCACCACCCAAACAGAGGTGGCTACAGAGAAACCAGTTGGCAGCCACCACAGGTAGGGCTGAGCCCATCCTATGGGGTGGGAAGAGTATAGTCAGCACCATTCCAACCTCTCCCTCCCCCAGTGTCATACCAAAGAACTGGAAGACTTGCAATGGAAGACCAAAGACAGCAAAAGCTACACTCACCAGTGGCTTTATCTGTTTCAGAGCATTATGGTATCCTTGTGCTTTTAGTAGTTGTAGCAGAAGGAGAATTTCAGCAGGTACAACAAAATGCTGCAGTGGTTTCAGGTGATACATCTGACAAAATTCTTCTACAGTATAAGAAAAGCCTGATCTCTTATTGAATCTGGCAACAGGAGAATTGTGTGGTCATGAAGTATATCCCTTCAAATGCTCCAAGGCACAGAGAAAGCTGTTTTTCATCCCCTCTCCACCCCTGCCAGCTGCTCCACCATCTCCTTTGCCCACTCTTGTGCCCTGCATGCTTGGAAGTAAAAGTGCAATTCCGCTTGCTGCAGCAGGCAGACAAGGGGGTGGGCAGAGGCCACTATCTATTGATTTATTTACTACTCTATCTGTTTACTCTCTGATGCTCTGTTTTTTATTCTGTACTTTCCTCCCTAGTGTTCTGTGCAGCATATGTGGGTCTTATTCAGTTCCCATCCTCATGACAACCCCTGTAAAACTGACAGTGGGATACCCAAAAAGCTTAGGGGCTAGGCAGTGCTGGATTAAACCCTGTGGAGGCCCCTAGGCAGTCAAATTGGGGGGGGGGCTCATGCACATGCTCTAGTGAGATAACATTGAACTAAGAAAGCTTGATTGTAAAGTTCTTTCAAGATTAATATTATTTTTCTCCATTGTCATGGGGCTCCTAGGTCAGGGCCTACTCTGCCAATTTCGTACTCCAGCACTGGGACCAGGGATGGGAAGCAATGAGTTTGGTCCTCTTTTTTTGCAGTGGATCAACTTTATCTGACATTCCTGACCTCCAGATTTTGTGATGCATTTTGAGAATGCGAGAAATGAGCATGTAATTTTTTTTTTACATGAAAGACAAATTGCTTTTTTTACTCATCAAAGCATCAAAAAGTGTTCACTTTACATAAAGGCTAGATATTTTACACAGTGCACACAGAAAGCATACAAAATGTGTATCATCAGAATGTGACAACAAACAATGGGATGAAATAGAATGCAATGGCAAGCAAGAGGATGTAATATGATGGCAAGATCGGAAATGGGCTGCAAATAGCTACTCAGCCCACCCATGTTTGTAGCTGAACAATGATTTAAGTGTATGTCCAGCACTCTGATTATCAATATGGAGCAGCAGGATTGAAGGTGAAGCAGCTAAGTCCTCTTCAGTTTCAGCAGACAACATCTCCAGGTGAAATCCTGGCAAATGTAGGCAAATGCACCTATATTAGCCTGGGACACCATTGTGCTGAATTTAATGGTCTGCTGCTGGCAGTAAGGAGCTGATACAATGCAACAGAAATGGTAGAGTGCTTTATTTGTTATTTGCTCCTTCTGAGAATGAACTATTTCAAGGCAGATTAGACTAAAACATAGGAATATAATAAAAATGAATGCAATCAATAATAATAATAAAAAAAAGCTTGGAGACGAATAGAATAGGCAGACAAACCAACAAAACTAAAATGCCATGAAACCCAATAGGAAGGGCAGAGTCCTCACCTGCTTATTTGTTCTCATTTTATTTATTTCATTGAGGTTGCAGTCCAAATATCACATACCCAGGAGTAAGCCCCACTGAATTCAATGAGACCCGCTTCTGAACATTGCAGTCTCATTTAATATATTTAAATCCCACCTTTTTTCTATTCTAAAATTTAAGATGGCGTACATGAGGTGTTTGGGTGGTCTCTTACCCAGCCCCTGATCAAACTGAGATTTGCTTAGCTTCACAAGGTGGCTGCACTGGGACCATACCCTGGGAAAGTAAGATAGCACTAACCCCTAGCAGCAAGATAGGCCAGAAATGTAAGCAATCTTTGTGACTGCAGAACCATCAGTAAGCAGCCCCATGCATATTACTGTACTTTCTGAGCTTTTAGGTCACGTAAAATAGGGTCTGTTAAACAGAGTCCATTGCCAGGCTCTCAGCACACAAATCCACTTTCCCAAGCCATACTCATTCTTGACAGTTTCCTGTGCTATTGGTTCAGCAAAGCTGGCAGCACAGGAAGATTCCCTTGACAAAACTTGGGAGTTCTTTCTATGGACATACTGCAAATAGAGAAGAATGCATCCGGTCTTGATATCACACGGAGTCTACCACTTAAGCAGTCGATGGTATGGCATATGGGGGTCAAAAGTAGCTAGTGTATTATGAGTAGATAACATGTCCTCATAACCAGCCATCTTGGGATTTGACGTCCATGAGAGGTGGGGGGTGTTCTCATTGCCCTGCCAGTAAGAGTAACTCACTGTTGTAATGCAATATAAGGTCTTCATTCCAATTACTTATTTCCTCTCCCTGGATATGTGAATGGCTACTACCCTCGTGGTCTTCTGGTGCTAGACTAGGATGCCCTTGTTTTCCCAGGCCTTTGGTGAAATTTGATTTGCTTGTACATTTTATTATGATGAATTGCTGCAGCATCTCTTGCTTGTAATGATTAGCTTTTTTAAAATAAGTGTGGGGTTTTGTCTGTTTTATTCAGCCCTAGGATCTGGACTACAATGCAATAAATCAATAATATTTCTAGTGTGTGTGTTCAAGAGTCAATGTACATCTGACGATGTGCGAAACCTTCATGTGTGTACGCAGTGTGCCTGCATATAAAACACCTGTTTAACATACCATACAGGCATTTTACCATTGACGAACTGCAAACAGAAGTAGCAAGCTATCACTTTCTTTCTTTCCAATGATACTGAAGAATTCCCAAACCAGAGGTTTGTTGTCACTGTATTCCTCCTTGAATATTTCACTTTCATAGAGTTACCAGTAGCAGGATCCATGACTATCCGCTGTTACCGTTCTATCTCCAGAGAATAGCTCTAGAATTTCATCATTTCGGCATCAGCTGTGTTTTCTGTAACATTGCCTGAGTGTTTGCTGAGACACCAGCTCTAGCGGATGGTGCGCCATGTGCTTTTCCGGCATCAGTGGCACTGTTGGAAGCATCCTCCTAAACACAGCAAGTTCTGCCAATTTCCTACTTTCGCCCCCTGCTCCCATATTACAGTGTTTTCCTTTCCTTTCCTTCCTGTAGCTCTGAATATGCAGATGGAAGCATTTTGAAGATATTCAATAAATGCCATATGGTGAATTCAGAATCGTTGAGCATAAGCTTGAACAAAGTCACGGCCATAGACTCAGGAGTGGAACATCTGCTTTGTATGCAGAATTCAATCCCTAACATCACCACCAGATAAGGCTGGAAGAGATCCCGGTCAGAAATCTTGGATAGGTGTTGCCCCTGACTGTAGACATTACTGAGCCAAATGGACCAATGATCTGACAGTAGAGGGGTACCTCGATTTTCGAATGTAATCAATTCCAGAAGACCATTCGAGTTCTGAAACATTAGAAAACCAAGGTGCGGTTTCCCATAGAAAGTAATGCAAAAAAGATACAACCCTTGAAGGAAGTCTGCAATGAAATTTTGGAAGGGAAAAGGGCGCCAGATTCGTGGAAAGAGACGTATATTACACTTATACCAAAAACTGAGACTGAAAAGACTCAACTTAAGAACTACCGTCCCATATCGTTATTAAATGTGGATTACAAAATCTTTGCTGACATTTTGGCCAAGAGATTGAAAAAAGTATTGATGGACGAGATTCATAAGGACCAAGTGGGCTTTCTCCCGGGAAGACATTTGTCTGACAATCTGATGAATATAATTGATATTTTGGAAAAGTTAGAAGTGAATATAAACACTAAAGCAGTCCTGATATTTGTCGATGTGGAGAAAGCCTTTGACAACATTTCTTGGAGTTTTATGAAAAAGAACCTACAGGGGATGGGGGTAGGTCAAGGTTTTGAAAATGGTATAGGTGCAATATACTCTGAACAAAAGGCCAAATTAATTGTAAATAATGTGGTTACGGAAGAATTTAAGATAGAAAAAGGTACACGACAGGGGTGCCCAATTTCCCCATTGCTTTTTATATCGGTCCTGGAAGTCCTGCTGAACATGATTAGAAGGGACCAGTTGGTTAAAGGTATACAGGTCGGAGCCAAACAGTACAAACTCAGAGCATTTGCAGATGACTTAGTATTGACGCTACAGGAGCCAGAATCTAGTACTAAAAGGGTTTTGGAATTAATTCAAGATTTTGGTCAAGTGGCAGGATTTAAATTGAATAAGTTAAAAACTAAGGTTTTAGAGAAAAATTTAACATCGATTGAAAGAGAGAGGTATCAGAATGAAACAGGTCTGACTGTGGTTAAGAAAGTGAAATATCTGGGGATTAACATGACAGCTAAAAATGGGAATTTATTTAAAGACAATTATGAAAAATGTTGGATAGAAGTGAAAAAAGATTTAGAAATTTGGTCGAATTTAAAACTTTCCTTGTTGGGTAGAATTGCAGCTATAAAGATGAATGTATTGCCTAGAATGTTGTTTCTGTTTCAAACATTGCAAATTGTGGACAAGATGGACTGTTTCAAGAAGTGGCAGAAAGACATTTCTATTTTTTTAAAAAGATATTTATTGAGTTTTTCCACCTTTATACATTAAAAAATCAAAAAGAAAAAACAAAAAAGTTAAAAACACATAAAGTTTACAATCCTTATTTTCAATAACATATTTCCCTGACTTCCCCACACCTCCCCTTCTTATATTCCAATTCAAATTGTTAATTCAACAAGTTCTTGTCCCCAATTTTTGACCTTTTTATATTTAATTCATTTTAATAAAAAAAACCAATTTTAACTTATAAACATCAGTATTTAAACATCAGTGCTCATTCTTAATGGCGGATTCCCTCCGAGCTCCGGAGGGAATCGGCTCCGCAGGATCCGGGTCTTCCCGCTGCGGCGATGCGGGGACCCTCAGAAATCACAGGCGTTGAAGCCTGTGAACTTGGTGACTCGGCGGGCACCATTTGCGCCCCCCCCGACCCGTGAAGGAGCCCTTTTAAAGGCTTCGGAACGGGCGACGGGGTGAGCGGGGCGTTGCTGAGAGTCGACTGCTTCTCCTGCGGAGTGAAGCCGCATGCCATGGTCGGAGAGCGCTGACTTCTTCTTGTGAACAATTGGACTCTAAAAGCAACAACCCGTGAGTAATACGGAAATTGGATTTGTAAAGGAAAAAATTTTTTTGAATTAGGCACGATCGGGGAAGGCACAAACAGGAAGTCCGTCTCCCCGTCTTATAAATAATCTAAAGCAAGGACTAGCTAACTAAGGTCAAGAGAATTTCTTCTTCTTTATTGGGTAAAAGACATTAATTCCACGATTTGGCAGTATAAGTAATTTCACTGGAGGATAAGAGCTAATTTTGAGAGCTGAAGTGCCACCCCCCCGGACCCGGGAGTGATCCGCGAGAGAGCCTGTTGAGGAGATATAGAAGAGTTTGACAGCTGTCAAATTAGCTGTCAAGAAGGAAAAAGAGAACTTTGTTTCTGCTATCTCTGCTGGATATATTTGCTACAATTTGGTTATATTTTGTTGAAAACAAGGAAGAACTGATACAAACTAACTTGATTTTTGGATTTGAACTGGAAGGAAGATAAAGTAACCAAAATCCCTCTAGAGGGGATTTTGGGACATTACAAGAGTGGCTGAAGGAGGAAAAAATCAAGCTAAATTGGACAGAGTGTTTCTTCTCTTGGGAAAGTTACAAGGCCAAATTGATGTTTTGGCTACAAATGTTGCAACTCTGGACTTAACAGTAAACAAATCCATTGAATTTGATAAGGACTTGACTCATGAAGTCCATGCAGCTGGACAAGAAGAGAAACTTGAAAGATTTGAGAGTGTGGAGAAAGAGATATATGTTGTTTCTGAGGAAAAGGAAGGAGGAGATGTAATGTTGCAGATGACAAAGGAGAGCCAGAGGCCTGACATGATGGCTTCAAAGGAAAATAAGTACTGGATGATGAAAATCTGTTTTGAATTGAAGATTGAAGAATGGAGAGATCTCCTTATGTGGAGATCTGAAGACCTATGGATTACAAATTTGATTAAGGTGAAAGTTGGAGCTTTTGGGACATTTGGACTTAAAAGGAGTAAGAAACAAGATTCAGGCTCCACTTTAAAGTATGGAGGTCTGGCTGGAAGAAATATGGACCCTATCGGGACAGAGCTTCTCCGAGATCTGGTGTTTAATATTAAGGACTACCAAAAAAACCGGCAGAGAGGAATTGAGAGAGAATTAAGAGCCTCGGACGTGAGGTCTCCAGGCTGATAGTAGACTAAGACTGATGGTCATTTGTTGGGGATTGAAACCGGGAAAGGGGGGGTGGGGTTTGGGAATCCAAAGGGTGTAGAATAATAATCTGGTTTTTTTTATTTTGTTTTGTTATTAGTATGAAAATTGGGGAATTCGTGGAAGGGAATTTGGGTCGACTTTAGAAAAAATTTTAAGAATGAGCACAGAAAGACATTTCTAGATTTGTCTGGCAGGGCAAGAAGCCTAGAATAAAATTTAAGATATTAACTGATGCAAAGGAAAGGGGTGGATTTGCCCTGCCAGACTTTAAACTTTACTATGAATCAGCAGCATTCTGCTGGTTGAAAGACTGGCTACTTCTCGAGAACACAGATATTTTGGACTTAGAAGGCTTTAACAATGTTTTTGGGTGGCATGCATATTTGTGGTACGACAAGGTTAAAGCACATAAAGCATTTAAAAACCATATTGTCAGGAAAGCATTGTTTAATGTTTGGATAAGATATAAGGATTTATTGGAAAATAAAACCCCAAAGTGGTTGTCACCAATGGAAGCAAAAGCTCAGAAAAAGCTCAATATGGAGGCCAAGTGGCCGAAGTATTGGGAAATTTTGGAACAAGAGGGAGATAGACTGAAACTGCAGAGTTTTGAGAAATTAAAAAACAAAGTGCGAGATTGGCTTCATTATTACCAGATAATGGAGGCATATAATTTGGACAAGAAAATTGGCTTCCAGGTGGAAAAATCAAAATTAGAAACAGAGCTGTTAGAACCTAAAACTAAGACTTTGTCAAAGATGTATAACTTGCTGTTGAAATGGAACACTCAGGATGAAACGGTGAAATCTGCTATGATTAAATGGGCACAAGATGTTGGACATAACATTATGTTTGCTGACTGGGAACAGTTATGGACCACAGGTATGAAGTTTACGACATGTAATGCCTTAAGAGAGAATATTATGAAAATGATTTACAGGTGGTACATGACCCCAGTCAAGCTTGCAAAAATTTATCATTTGCCCGATAATAAATGTTGGAAATGCAAAGAAAATGAAGGTACATTCTTTCACCTTTGGTGGACGTGCCCAAGGATTAAGGCTTTCTGGGAAATGATATATAATGAAATGAAAAAGGTATTTAAATATACCTTCTTGAAGAAATCAGAGGCCTTTCTCCTGGGCATGGTCGGCCAATTGGTGTCAAAGAAGGATAGAACTTTCTTTATGTATGCTACAACAGCAGCAAGAATACTCATCGCAAAGTACTGGAAGACACAGGATCTACCCACTCTGGAAGAATGGCAGATGAAGATGATAGACTATATGGGACTGGCAGAAATGGCCGGCAGAATCCGAGACCAGGGAGAAGAGTCAGCGGAAGAAGATTGGAAGAAATTTAAGGACTATTTACAGAAACACTGTAAAATTAATGAATGTTAGAATGATGTCGGATAGAAATTAAGTGGTTTCTGGCTGTAATGTTTTAAGAGAATATGGAAAAAAAGGTTTAGAAGCAGGTTAAAAATTATCGATAAGGATTTGCTGAATTAACAATTTGAATTGGAATACAAAAAAGGGAGGTATGAGGAGGTCTGGGAAACAAATTAATGGAAAATAAGTAATGGAAATTTTGTGTGTTTTTAATTATTCTTATTTTTTGTATTTTTGTTATTTTTTCTTTTTTTTCTTTTTGATTTTTTTCTCTTATTGTATTAATATTGAAAACTTTAATAAATATCTTATAAAAAAAGAAAGTAATGCAAAAAGGAATACTCTGTTCCAGACCTTTAAAGTCAATCCCTAAAATAGCAGTTTAACATGAATTTTACTATCTAATGATGCCATAGATACATAAAATGATACACAAAACAATAGACACAATATACTGTACTGTAAAAGCACTGGGTTCCACACAGTCACAAAAACAAATTGGTTGCAAGAGTGCTCCTGAGATGAGATGAGCACAGAGTCACCAAATAAGCCCAAATATTACCTCCGTGTTGTGTGGGTGCTCTGGACTCAACAGCTGGCAGCTAGGCCTCCAGATCTTGCACTCAGCGGAAGCCATGAGGCATGTTCGACTTCCGAGGTGTGTTCGAAAACCGAAGCATTTACTTCCAGGTTTAAGACATTTGTAAACCAAAATGTTCGTTAATGGATGCATTCGAAAACCGAGGTACCGCTGTATAAGGGAGCTTTCTATGTTAAAGCTGCAGCAACTCCTCAAAGAGAATGAATTCAGTTCAAGGACTTAGGGAACACATGTGTGTACTCCGAAGGTTGTGTTAACAGGTGCCAACAAGGTAATTGTTCACTTGCTCCTATTTTTCAGGTCCCATTTTCAATAGTATTCCACATGTTTTGATGGAGGTTTGATTGATTATAACTTACCAGTTTGGGCATAAGAGCTTTCTTGTCATTTTGTTCATCTAAGGTTAAAAACAGAATCACTTCTACTGTAAATAAGTACTTCTGTTATCAGCTGGCCGGGCAGTTTAAAAACCACTGCACTTGGCAAAGCTTTGTCTGGAGTAATAGTCCTTTTCCCTCCACTTGCTTATATACACCCCAAACTGCAAGCTCATAATAGACCTTTTTGTCAGTAGCAATTCCACAGCTAAATAATCTATTTCCTTGAGAAGCTCTTTCCTACATTCCCTCACAAGCCACAAATGATATACCGCATTATCCTTGAAATAAAAGGATTGAACCGATTGAACATAAAGGTGATACAGACCCAAAAAAAATGACCTCTGACCATGCTTGTCTAGGTGAAATGATTAAGAAAAAGAGTTACTGTTTCTCCTTTATCAAAGGAAGAGTTCATGCACTGGGCTAAAAGAGAAAGGGAGTAATGCTACTAGGCCAGTCCCTTTAATAATGATTGTAAAAGAGTGGGCTATTTTATGAGGCATTCCTTCTAAAAAGGAAGCAGGCAGAATCTAAGAATAGCACTGAAATCCATCAGTCACAGTTTAGATTTTTAAAACATCAACAACAACCAATGACATTAAAATACCTGAAGGAGCGTCTCCACCCCCATTGTTCTGCCCAGATGCTGAGGCCAGCGCCGAGGGCCTTCTGGAGGTTCCCTCACTGCGAGAAGCAAAGCTACAGGGAACCAGGCAGAGGGCCTTCTCGGTAGTGGTGCTGCCCTGTGGAACGCCCTCCCATCAGATGTCAAAGAGATAAACAACTACCTGACATTTAGAAGACATCTGAAGGAAAGTTTTCAATGTGTGATATTTTAATGTATTTTTGATCTTCGTTGGAAGCTGCCCAGAGTGGCTAGGGAAGCCCAGCCAGATGGGGGGGGGTACAAATAATAAAATATTATTTTATTATTATTATTATTACATATCTATAGCTCCTTATGCAGGATATTTGTATACCACTTAAAATTTCTAAGTGGTGTACATAAAATTACAATAAATAAATAAACAAACCATATTGATGGGCAGGATTCACCTTAAAGTCCCGTCAGTGGAGGCCCAGTGCAAGGACTTCCACTTATGCAATGAGGCTTAACCCCATTTGCCTGCATGCCTCCAGAAATGGGCTCTTGGAAGTGGGGAGAAACCTCAGAAAAGTGCATGAGGGAAGAGAGGGGGATCGTTCAATCTAGCAAGCTAAAATGCTTTCTTTGACTGAACAGTCACCTTAGCGCAACGTTGAATTCCTCCCAGTATTGATTCATCATAGAACTGGACACTACCTCAGAATGCCTGCTGAGATGAGTAAATCTTTGTCACATACTTGAAGTTCAATACAGAGGTTGCCTTTCTAATTTCAGTTGGGAAGGAGTTCCATAGACTTGGAGCTCCCAGTGCTGAATGCATGGCTTCTAGTACAGTCATACCTTGGTTCTTGAATGTAATCCATTCCAGAAGTCCGTTCAGCTTCCGAAACGTTCAAAAATAAAGGCGTGGCTTCCAATTGGCTGTAGGAGCTTCCTGCACCCAAGCGGAAGCTGCGTTGGACATTCGGCTTCTGAAAAACGTTCCAAAACCAGAACACTTACTTCTGGGTTTTCGGTATTTGGGAGCCAAAATGTATGAGAACCAAGGCATTCGAGAACCAAGGTATGACTGTAGTTACATGGTATGGCTCTTGGCCATGGGGGATTTTGATTACATCATTCTGACCTTGATACTCCTCAGAATATTTAGGTTATGGAAAACATACTTTTGCTTTCTCAATGCTCTCAATGTATAAATCAGTAGCAGCCAACCTGTTCCACCCATATGTTGGACTACAACTTCCATCATCCCCAGGAATGGTTAGGGCTGATGGAAACTGAAACCAAACAAGAACTGGGGGTCCCAGAGTGGCAGTCCTTGAGTTAAATACCTCAATTATGCTTTCACAACTGCTTTACTGTCTGTAAGAAACAGCTTCTCAGATGTTAGTTCCTTCCAACACATCAAGATGTATCATCACTCACGTAATATCTAGCTTATAATACTTGCTGTCCTGGAGAAAGGTCAGCTGTGCATGCCCCATTGCTCAATGACATTTAATAACACATCACATAATATGGAAAATCCTCTTTGCCTGTCTGTGTCAATTTATTACACAAATGCAGACAAGGAAAGATGACCGGGGCTGTTTAGAAGAACTCAACCAAAAGAGAAAGTTTGCCTAATAGAAACATCAGATAATTGAAGGAAAACTAAAGAAACAAAATGATATAGACAACCCCTTTGGCTAAACGCCTTCTTTGGTGTTTAGTCAGGCATTCAGCCAAATCATTTTTCTGCTAGATTACATGTCTTGAATCATTCAGATTCACAGTTGAGAATATTTTTTAATGATGGCTGTTTGTAGACGATCTGTAAGAAAGGAAACAAACTAGGTTGCTACTTCTGTTAAAAGCTCGTCAACGCCTCTCATTTTTGCATACTGTAATAAATCACTATTTTATAGGCAAACACACTAGGCACATAGACACTTTGCAAATTGTTTGATGAGCACTGAGATCCACATACTTAAAAAACCCCACAACTCTACTCATACATTACTTACATTAAGGCATATCCATGATGACAACAGAGTGGGACCCGGCCATCAGATCTTCTTTCTGAAACAACCATGTGCTGGGTGCAGTTGTCTGGGGACACATTCAAACACATAAGCACCTACTCACATGTAGGGGCTCTCTGAGGTCAGGACACCCCACTGTGCCAATGTCTGCATTGTACAGAGTCCCTGCACACAAGTGTGGGATGTGAAACACAAGAGCAGTCAAGTACAACATTCCTAGAGTGAACATGCTTACACATGGGGAGGAATGTTTGTCCAGCCAGCAGTTAAACTTCCTGTTTCCTTTTTGGCTGGCACAGACTTCCACTGCATGTGACTAGAGGTGGGCGTGGCCTCACCTGTGCAGGTAATGACAAAAGCACAGGGCACGGCAGCCATCTCTCTCTCTGCGACTACTTTCATCGAAGAAGCAACATCTGCTTAGCCAAAGATGCTCTCTTGGCCGGCCAAGAGAGGACAAAGGGGTTGTCTCTTTATGGGATAGTTTCCAGATGTATGTTACTTTTGTAAGCTAAATCTGCCTTCTGGGATGCGATTGTGAACAGAATGTGAGTGAGTGAGTAAACACTTTTTATACTTTTATAGAAGACTGTGTCGTGTCTTATCTTTTATGAGGGAATAAGGGGAAAATACCAGAACAGTTATTATAGAGACTTTAGCGAGCCTGAGCAAACGCATCCGCTGTGAGTTTAAAAAGGGAAATGTTACTCTGCTAAATTGTGAACTTGTTTACACAAGTTGGAAGAGCTATAATCAAACAATATATCCTCTCCTGCATCCCTGAACATTCCCACAACAAGTAGATGCTCATACATTTAAATTTTCTCTGCAACACAGTTGCTGCAGAAAGAAGACCCAGCAGCAGGGCTGGGATGTCCTGCTCTGAGCACTGACCTCCACAGCAACAAAGCTGAGCTGCCTTGTGTAGACCTCAGGTTGACCACTGTAGGAGAGCAGAGCTCCGATGTTGCTTCAGCAACAGTCAACTTTCTGCTGAGCCCTATATATGACTAACAGTTCTGTCCCAATTCCAAGCTGCATCTTCACCTTTTTCAATACCGTTGCTGCGATTTCTAACCTGACTCTGCCCATTCTCTTATTTACATATTTTACAACTTACTGCTTTGCAGTATTATGGCAAGATCCAGAGCCCACTTATTTTCTTTGTGGTTAAATTGTTGCATGCAATTATATGCACAAACATACAGAAAAGCCTTGATATGGCTTAGATACTGTATTCTAAATTATGTCCTTTAAAAAAGTAACACAAATGTGCTGAATAAATACATTTTGGCTGAGCAGAGTTATTCTTGTTTTTCCTGCGGCAATTCATTTTGTTCAACCTTCTTTGCAGTGCAGCAGTGAAAATACAGAATATATTACAGGTCACACAAAATGCAAACTTCATAACCAAGCATTTTATATGAAATTACACCATGAGAAAATAAAATGACTCTCCACTGACCTAAAGTTTATGACATATTATTTATGCCGAAAAAGTCAAAGGTCCCAATAAAGCTAAAATTAATAAGTAGTTACCAATTGAAATTAGTGGAATAAATTAGTTCTAAGGATAGACACAGATCAATCTATTTCCACTCCAAGTCATTTTTGCACGAGCTCATTTGTAAGTCTGTCCCACCATATTTCTGCATTACCCTGTATTTTGAATCCCTCCCACAGGGGTCTTTTCCAGCCAGAACTCACCAGAATTCAGTTTTGGCACCTCTCAAGTGGGCATCATTAACATTATAAGAGAAGGAATGAGATGTTCATGGTGAGTTCTGGCACCTCTTTTTCTAGAAAAATAGCACTGTCTCCACCCCACCCCAAACTGCATATGTTCAGATCAGAGCATTAGACCAGGAAGTTGAAATCAACCTGCCTCCCACACATCATTGAGCATGTCTGGTCAGTTCTGAATGAGTAACAAGTTGCATTGCTTTCAATAGGACTCAAACCCTACTAACTTTAGCTGAATTGACTTCTGATGTCCAAATCTGAACCCTTGTTCCTATTCAGCCTTGTCACATTCTCAGTTGCCTGCACTAAGTCTATTATTATTTAAACTTATTAGTTGCTTGTTACCTAAAAGGTCTTCAAGCAACTTACATTCAAAAATACAAATGCATTGCACTATTTAAAAAATCAGATAAAACATTAACATTTTCATACCCAAAAATGACATAGAAAAACATACAAAAAGTATAGATTATAACTTCATAGTAAGCATCATTTCCAAAATGTGGAGCCCTTTCTAAAGTAATCTGAGCTTTAACTGATTCCAGATAAGGGTTTCATTAACCATTTTTAAAGCTTTCATTGGTGGGTCCCATTACAGCAAAGATGTTACTTTTCTCAGAAAGTGAAGTTTGAAGGAAGATGGGTTTTTCTCTCCATTGTATCTTGTGCTCTCTACCTATTACTGAGAATTAGAAATTGTGAAAGAAATCCAACTAGTATAGATGGCTTTCAAACAGCATTCAGGCTGTTTAATGAATTGATCAGAATGAGTTTAACAAACCTTTCAATTGCACAGAGTTGCTGATGACAATGAATCCTTTCCAATTCATCTCTGGGGTATGACAGACTCTTTTGAGTAACAAAAATTAAAGTGCTTGAATACACTGCAGCTACAATATAAGCCATCTTGGCTATAGCTGCATTTGGACAGTTGTGAAACCAGTCTGATTAGATGGCTGATGTTTATCTGAAATTTATGTAATCTACCAATTCTGCCGTTCAAATTGGTATCAAATATAGAAGGAGTCACCCTGAGGCTTTGTGCACCTCAATGACACTTAACTTTAAATGAGACTACAACACACACACACAAACACAAAAGTCACAAGAAATATCTGCTCCCCACCCTAGCTTGAGTGCTGAAGATATGTTCTTCTCCTGTGTGGATGTGAAGGGAAGCGATTCCCAAGTATCAAGTATTAAATTTAAGAAGCGGAAATCCATGTTCTTTTTGTAATAGCTTACTGTTTAAAAAATACTTTAGTCCATTATGTCTGTCTGTTTGCACTTCAAAAGGGCACGCAGGATCTGCATTTCATGAATAAGGAAATGAGATGTAGGCAGTGGAAAACGTGGTCATGATGTGATTGCAGCAGCTTAAAGGAGATTTGTATTAGACCTCAGCAGCACTAATTTTTGCTTGCACCAGTTGTATCAACAGACACAAACAGGGCTTGGGGGATGAAAGCTTTCCATAGCCGTGCCGACTTTGATTTGCATTCCACCATTTGCTTACTTACGGAAATATATGAAACTACTTGAAAACTATTTTAATTCATGATGACCTTCTGGTTTTAACTAAATAAACCCAACTGTACTGTTTGGACTAACTATTTTAGAGCAAATCACAAATAATGCAGTCAGGGCAAGGACTGTCGCTCACTAGTACAGCATTTGCCGTGATTGTAGAAGACTCCAGGTCAATCCCTGGTTTCTCCAAGTAGGGTTAGATGAAACTCCTGCCAAAAAGTTGCTGAACTCTGAAGAATGACAGCCAGAGTCAGTATAAAGCAGCTTCTTAAGTTCCTGTTGCCTTTGGGGGCAAGGTACTCAAGCAGGTGGTTGTGCAATTCCAGGCTCTTGTGGATTGAACAGCCATGCTAGCTGGGGATGATGGGAGTTGTAGTCTAAAACAGCTGGAGGGCACCAGCTTGGACTCACTTCAATCCATTTTTAGGCCTTGTTTTGGCTCTTTTTGAATCCCATGACTGAGATTCTCCTCATATTAAAAAAAAAAACCAATAGCTGCTATGGAGCTCCAATCTACATCACAACTGCAGTGCTGGTCAGGGATTTTAATAACACCTTCCCTCCATGCACGTTTGTTGAAAATATACCTCACCCTCCCTGCTTGATTCCTTTCATTTCCTCTATATTTTCCACACATTGCAGGAAGGAGGTGAAGGTGGCTTGCCGGTTACAGCAAGTGAATTCATTGACTGGGAATCTCCTGATTATGTTCCAAGTTCTTCACTACACAAGCTGGCTGCATTCTAGAAATTTAGCCTGCACTCCCATGTACAGGAGGTTAATCTGTCAGGGTGAATGGTCCTCTGCCCCACTAATCTCAGTCTGCCGTCAGTCAACCGCAGCCCTGCCTGCCTGCCTTGCTACAACCAGTTCAGGGGGTGGCAGTGCCTGTCAGCTTCCTTCTCCTTAGTCTCAGTGTTGCCCTTGGAGAGCTCAGCATGGAAGAGAATGGGGACACAATTAGTTGGTTCCGCTTCTCATTGGCTCCATCTCCTTCCTGCCTTCTCCTCTACCAGTTCCACTAGGCATCCGCCACCAATGCTCTCATGCATAGTGAATTAAGCTCCAAAGTACGGTTGCAGCTTTAGTCTTCGAGCAAAGTCTCCATGTATTTGCATGTGTGTGTGTGTGTGTGTGTGTGTGTGTGGTAAGAATGATGACATTTGTATGATATGAAGCAGCAGCCTGTTCTAGATTCAGAAATGTCAAGAGTTCAAGGGTATGTTCTGAGAGCCAGTGTGGTGTAGTGGCAGACTCATAATCTGCTGAACCAGGTTCGCGTCTCCGCTCCTCCACATGCATCTGCTGGGTGGCCTTGGGCTAGTCACACTTCTCTGGGGTCTCTCAGCCCCACTCACCTCACAGAGTGTTTGTTGTGGGGAGGAAGAGAAAAGGAGATTGTTAGCCGCTTTGAGACTCCCTCGGGTAGTGATAAAGCGGGATATCAAATCCAAACTCTTCTTCTCCTCTTCTTCTTTCGTACATGGAGATTATTCCAGACCTTGGAAAATTCCAGACCACCTCAATTCTATCATGGGACTAGTACTTAAGAAATATCTGCTGAAGTCTCTTTGCCAAGTCATTCCATCTTCCTCTGTGCTTCCTATCTCTAAAATGCCAAAAAAAATCTTCTACAGGACTTATCTGATCAACCCAATAACCATAATAGCATGTGCCAGGGCTTTGTTTCAGAGGGTACTCAAGGGTACGCAATACTGGCACCTCCTTTCTTTGTTGTTAAAAAGTGTGGCACTTACTGTAACAACTTCATGGTGAGTACCTGCACCTATTTTTCTAGAAAAAAAAGCACTGGCATGTACCATGATGGTGCCTTCACTGTGCACATCTGTAGACTTGTAGATCTGCAGCCCATTTACTTGCAGTCTGAATCATATGGGTTCTGCCTTCTAGACGTTCATGGGATGTCCCAGTACATTTCCATCTGCTAAATGTTCTAAGGGTATGTGATTATTTCACAGCAGCGCTAAGAAACCTGACATGAAAGGATCTTCTGGTGAAAAATGAACCCTAAATGACATGCAGGCCATTTCAAACAATGCAAACCAATACAAGCAACTGACAGCTTTGACTGAAACCTGGGTCTATGGTTTTAATAAGTCAAGCATGAAGGAAACCTGGTATGCCCATAACCTGGCACAGAATCTGTGCAGTGTTAATGCAGGATACAGAGTTGGTTTACCTTTGACTTGTGAATCCCATAGCATTTCGCAGCATCCAAAATTACAGCTGACTAAAAGTGTGTGTGTGTGTAGGAGAGAGAAAGATTTCTTGTTTAGGCTTGGTTCATGTTTTCTCACTTTTATTATTAGTTCTGTTTACCATGACTCGGTATCCTGTTGATTTACAGCACACTGCATTCAGAACATCATACCGTTGAGATATACATAAGATATATGGCACTTCATAACACCTTATGCATTGGAGATATAATGAAACGGCGAAACGTTGAGGAGAGATCTATTTGGTTTGGCAGTCTATGTTTGCTTTGAATTTAGATCGTATCTAATCAAGCTCCAAAAGGAAGACGAAGTGGAGAATTGAGTGCTACTCGATCCCCCATGTTTTCTTTTGAAACAGTTCAGAAATGTGCTAATACTCAGCGTGTTTGGATTGCAACAGCAGTGAAAGGTGGAATTTCTGGCCCCCGTTTCCTGCTATAACCCCTACCTAACATCCTGGCCAGTTGTCAAATGCTATGCTAGGCAAGTTAAGTAATTAATTATGTGTTGCAATCTTAACATAATTCCATTATATATTGTAGCTGTAGTTCTAAAGCAACAGCTGAGTAGTCAAACACAATTAAACATGGCTAACATTCTACGTCCTAAAACCTAGAGCAAATGCAATTTGTTTTATCTCTGGATACTGAAGAATTTTTTTAAAAAATAAAAATAAAATCAGGAAATGCATGCTTAAGCACTGAAAAGAATACAGATAAAAAATAGCCAGGTTTGAAATACATAGATGGTTTTAAAATACATGGATGTGCTTATTTTAAGCCATTTGACTTTTAGATAACCTCTTGAAATTAAAACTGGCCTAAGGAAAAGATTTTTGAAAAGATACAGTTTTCATAACGGGAGTAATTTAATTTTCCTTCAGCGTAATACTTGAAGGTAACATAAAATGTAAGCCTTTAAAAAAAAAACCCCTCATGGATATTACTGCAGCTACTACTATTTTAAATGAAGAACAAAAACAGGATTTGTTTTCTACATTTCAAAAGCATTTTCCAATTGTTGGAAGTTCACAGTAATGATGCCAGTAGTCGTGCTACAAATAAATCAAAAACTTGTTTTAAGTTATTGCTGACATTTTCCATATGTCACATTTTTTTAATCCTGCCACTTTGAGAGTTCTGAATTGATTCCTGGCGGCCGCAATGCTCAAGCATTTACTCTTAGGCATTGCCAGTGAAGTCCTTGGAACTCCTGTGGAGAGGAGAAAGGAGACCTGGAGGAGAGTCGGCAAACTCTACACCTATTATCCCTTCCTTTTTTGACTCAGTAGGGATGTGTGATGATTTGAATCTTTGTGCACGTCACAAGTGATCTCCACCTCCCAGGCTAATGTGCAGGCCGTTAATAGACCAATGGGGCCACTTCCACTTTGACAGCCTACTGTGTATGATGACTAGGATGGGAAGATGGGAAGTGGACAACAGACCCTTCAAGTGTCTGTATTTTCCAAGGACATCCCTGGAAGTTGTTCTGGTTTCTGATTTGATCCTGGAATGTCCCACTTCTCTTTAGGATGTCCGTATTTACATTGGAGAAATGTCGGAGGGTATGGAGTTATCCGACCCCCAAGCTGCCTGAAGGCAATCCAGTATAGGGAAGTTTTTAAAAATGTTAAATGTTTTATTTTTATTTGTTGGAAGCTGTGCAGAGCGACTGGGGCAAGCCAGTAAGATGTGTGGCGTAAAAATGGTAAAATTATCATTATGGAATGGGACGTCCCTATTTTCATTGGAGAAATATTGGAGGGTATGGGGCAAGCACAGCAACGGAGCTGGTGGAGGCCTGATGCCATTGGGTGCCGTGGCATGCGGTGAAATTTTTCATATGGGAACAGTTAGGGCTAGAGGCACCAGCTTGCGAGGTCGATTGGGAAGGGCCGACATCACAGATGTGACATCACGATGTTGTGAGATCACAAGCATAAGCAACATGCCTCCTTCCCTAAGCCAGGCAGAAGCTTCCTTGGCTTTGGGGAGGAGGTGCCAAGTCTCTGACAGGATTCTGGAGCCCGCCTGCCTCCTTCTCAAAGCTTGGCAGGCTTTGGGAAGGTGGCGGGAGGGCTCTTGGACCCCGTTGGCGCATCATGCCTCCTTCCTTAAGCCAGGAAGAAGCTTCCTGGGATTTGGGAAGGAGGCACCAGGCTTTAATACTTTAATTTACTGGAACATTTAGGGCACTAGCCTATTCTGTAGTCCACTGGTTGCATCCCACTGTTGCACGATGGC
Source organism: Podarcis raffonei (assembly GCF_027172205.1). Classification (NCBI taxonomy): domain Eukaryota; kingdom Metazoa; phylum Chordata; class Lepidosauria; order Squamata; family Lacertidae; genus Podarcis; species Podarcis raffonei. Next base: position 40,784,995 of record NC_070612.1, read on the forward strand.
AGTGGGGCTGGCTACAGATTCAATGACTCCCATACCTGCTCAACCCTTCTCATCATCAGAAAGCCACATTTGGTTAGACACATTTGCACCACCAGCAGCTAACAAGAGACTGATGTGGACCAGCTAGGCTGCTGAAAGGGCATCTTGATGATACGATAAGTTGTGTACCAGTTTGCAAAATTCCCAAATGTTCCAAAGTAGACATTGGCTGAGAATATGTATCAAAAAGTGTTTACAATGAATATTTTGAGCCTGGGGAGCCCATTCAGAGTGAAAAAAGGCCAGCATAGCATGGCTTCTCCTACCAGGGACACCAACTTGAGTAAAATATTGGGGGGGGGTGTCAGATAAACCCCGTCCTGCATAATCAATCTCAGGACCTAGTGCACACACATCATTTGAATGTCAATGCCCAACAACTCAAATATTTTATTGGGGGATGCGAAGGGACCTCAGACCCTAGGAGTTGACTTCTATGTCTCCTACTGCTTCTCTGTTCCAAATTCCCTCTCGGAGCATTCTGTGGGCAGATTTACACTGAGCATTCTGTGGGCAGCAGGAGAAATGGTGCCTTTAAAAGGAATGATGCCTTCAAGGAACTTCTCAATCGGCTCAGATAAGAGGGCTCAGAGTGATTTCTTCTTCAGGCAGCTTAACATATCTTTCTTGTTGGCATGTAGGCCAAAGCAGTATTCTTTCTACTGGCACCGTCGTGGCAAAGTTCAGCACTTTAAAAGCCTGTTTATTTCCAAGGGAGAGTAACGCATAGACTTAAAATCTCTCCCATCGTAGGAACATAGGAAGCTGCCTTCTACTGAGTCAGACCAATGGTCCATCTACCTTAGTATTGTCCACACTGACTGGTAGTCTTTCCAAGTCTTACCTGGAGATGCTGGGGGTGGAACCCAGGGTCTTGCACATGCAGAGAAAAGCTAGACTAGGCACCCCCAAACTCGGCCCTCCAGCTGGGAGTTGGGACTACAACTCCCATCATCCCTAGCTAACAGGAACAGTGGTCAGGGATGATGGAAATTGGAGTCCCAAAACAGCTGGAGGGCTGAGTTTGGGGATGCCTGAGCTAGACCAACCATGAAAGAGCCATTGTTGTTTAACTTACGTATTTATATTTATGTATTTCACTCCATCTGAAACCATTGTGTTCCTCAGCCTCAGGACTGGCTCACCTTTTCTTTATCCTGCTTAGAATAAGTATTGATTCAAGCAGTGTTATGAAAGCACTGACTGCATTCACATGGCAGTTTATTCCATTTCCTTGACATTTTGCTAACGTTTCCACATTATATTTCAGCTTTTACACAACATAAAAGCCACATCTGGGAAACAGAATACTGCATATGTTTAGTGCTTGTCGATTCCAGGAAAAAAATCGCTTTGCAGCCCCCTAAACCAGGAACACTGCAGGGATAAAGTGGTGAAATTTAGAGCGATATACCGGCATACAGTTCTTTCCTGCAGTTTTCACGGGGGAATCGTAGGGGAACAGAAGAAAGCATGTGTAGAAAGCAAAGGGAAGCAGTGACATTGTCCCATGATGTTCATTGTAGTTTCACTTCACAACCACTGGCGCGAATGAAATTTAGCACAACATTTCTACGTATCAGCTTCAGTTCCACAATTCAACAGGTACTGCAGTGTGAAAGGAACATTAGAAACAGGACCAAAGTGCCAGCATGGATTATCAGGATCAGGAAAACGAACACTTTATTCCCCATGTCTGAACGCACTCATGACCTGGATTGGTATCCAGTTAAGGATGGACTTTAATATGGCTGCTGTTCATTACATACAGATACTTTTCAACAACCCAACCCTAATATTAATTTACCCTTACAATAGTATAAGCTGGGGTTTGGCAGGTTTCAGTGAATAATTCAGAGATGTGAGGGAGAGAGAGAGAGGGGAGGAGAGAGAGGGGGGGGGAGAGAGAGAGAGAGAGAGAGAGAGAGAGAGAGAGAGAGAGAGGAGAAACATGATCTGTGAGCTCTGCCAGCCAGTCTCCGGTAGCTGCCCTCTTAAAAGAGAATTGTTGCCTGTATACCCTGTAATTGTGATTTTTTTAAAAAAAGAAATTGTTGTGTTTTGTTTTTTACCAGCATAAGCACATGACGATGATGACTCTTTAGATCAAAAGCAGAACATTAAAGGGAAGCCAGAGGCCTTGGTTAGGGTCCATTCTCTACTCCTTTCTCCCTCCCCTCACCAAATAAATGAATGTGTTAATTGCTTTTATTGGATACACAGCCTTTCTCCAGTTTCAGAATCCCTGACGGTGGCCTGGAGCTATATTGCCCTGTAAAAGCAAATAGTGCCAAGTAGGTTTTATTTAGCTACATATTCGGTTTCCAGAAGATGAAACTAATCTCTCGTGCAATGCTTATTACACGAGGCCACAAAAAGTGTGTAATGTACAGTATCTATAATGTGTAATTGGACAAGCATTGTGTCCTAGCTGGAAGACAATCTGTCATCGACGGGACATTCAAATAAAGAGAAAACTATCCATTTAAATATTTTCATGAGAATCCAGGAATGTGAATTCCGCACACTTAGCCTTTGCACAAATGCAGAAAATAAACATAGATGTTAGTTCTTGTTATCTTTGAGAAGGCCATACATTTTCTTCCCTTAACATTTTCATGTAAGACTGTCTTTGTACAGTAGATTTATAACTTTTTTTAAAAAAAGTGAGAAACTGCACTACCCTTCTACACAGCATTTTATAATGAAAGTACAACACTCTCTATGTTTGTCATAGTCAGATTATGTTGATTACGAAAATTAATCAGATGTATTTTGTAGCTGGCCCTTCCTCCAAAGAACCAAGGGCAATGTATTATTTATTGTATTTATTTATCTACAGACTTTATTAATTGCATTATATTCCAAAACTTCAAATCAGTGTTTAAAAAAAGTATTCCAGACAACAGCAAGCAATAGAAAAACAATATAAAATGCATATTTAAAATCAGAAATTGTCTAAAAGTGTGACTCAGATCATCCCTCTGGGCTCCAAATGTGGCTACAGTGGTACCTCGGGTTAAGTACTTAATTCGTTCCGGAGGTCTGTTCTTAACCTGAAACTGTTCTTAACCTGAAGCACCACTTTAGCTAATGGGGCCTCCTGCTGCTGCTGCGCCGCCGGAGCACGATTTCTGTTCTCATCCTGAAGCAAAGTTCTTAACCTGAGGTACTATTTCCGGGTTAGCGGAGTCTGTAACCTGAAGCGTCTGTAACCTGAAGCGTATGTAACCCGAAGGTACCACTGTATTCTGCTTGATCCCATAACTAAACTGGATAAAAACAAACCAAATCTTCACAACTATATTTCAATTTGAGATGCACATTATTTATGTGTAAAATTTTCATTATACCTAACCTTACATTTCCTATATTTTAATTGAGTATTGATATCTTCTTGTTTTTTGGACACATGTAGTTACCAGCTTTGTTGTTGTTTGTTGTTCTTTAATATCAATATTTTAAAGAATCTTTATTGCCTTTCTCAAAAACAACCCATGATGACTTACAGAAATATTAAATATGTAGAGTTTTAAACCCAGCAATAAACAGCAATAAACCTAAATAGTATGAAAAGCACATACCACATAAAAATTAAGAAAAGGCCTGCAGAATATAAGCAAAAACATAATAAAATCAAAATGTAACAATCAGCAAAAGCAGCTCATCCCATGCCATGAAACACTTGAGAGATAAGGAGAGCTTTAACCTGGTGCCAAAAAGGTCATATTTAGTGTCAGGCAGGCCTCATTGGCCATAGATGTGGCCACAAGCACAAGGGCCTGCTCAAATTCTTAAATACATTCTTAAACCATACCGATTCAGAAGGTTCCCCAAATCTCAGGAGCAGCCTCTTTTTTGGACCATATGTAAGGAGTTGGAGTGGGTAGGGATGATCAACACCGACTGGGTGCTTCACCTGGTATAAGCAGTAATACTCATTGCTGGCACAAAACCATTGGCAGATTGTGCTTTACTGTTGTTTTAGGAAAGGTGTGGGGAACCTCAGGCATGGGGACTGAATGTGGCCCTTTAGTCCTACTTTGCCTCAGGATGTTCCTCAGGCCACTCCCATCTCTACACAGGCATCCCCTTCTCTTTGAGTGTTTTTGCCTCCCTGTAATGTGCCCTTGAACTCTGATAATCATTGGCATAGTGTGTGTGGGAGGGGCACAGGGGTGGCGGTCCTGGGCGCAATACCATTAGGGGTGCAAAATTTCAATACCCGGTGCTGCCTCAATACAGCTGCATGCTTCCGTCCTTGGGCTCCATTGAAAATGGCTTCTCCATGCGAACCAGACAACAAATGACCCTTCTTTTATTATCTCTGAAGCTACAATCTCCTGGGTAATGCAGATGCCGTTAGGCAGTTGAATGCACATGTTTCCCTCCTTCCCACCCACTCCCTTCTGTGTGGCCCCGGGCACTGGCAACCCATGCTGTACCACTGCTGATAATGCCTCTTGCTTGGCTGAATGGAGAACAGAAAAGGATATATATGGGTTGAAACTAGCCGACTGTACAAAGGTAGAATGAACATTTCCCGCTCTGCCCACCTTTGCCACAGACCATGCCCACTTTTGCCTCTGGCCTCATCCATGACTAGAATGTGGCCTCTGAAGGATGCCCAGAAGGCATTGTGGTCCTTGTGCTTAATAAAGCCTTCTACTCTCTGTTTTAGGACAAGGAAAAAGCTTTGCAAGAATTTAACACAATAGCTTGCCTGGGCTATGAGGCTTGAGAGAGAAAATCTGGTTTGGTTTTTTGTTCTGTTTTAGGTATGAGAGTTGTATGATAAAGAGAGGCACTAGACAAGTGAATGAGAGATTTAGGGTGTCCCACTGAGGCTCTTCACAAGCACAGGGCTAATGTGGGGTGGATGAGTCATCATTCATGCTTGGTAACCTTGGTTCCTCAGTGTAGACACAAATGGCAAAGGAAATCCTCCCCATTAAAATAATTTCATTGCTGACAGGTGGTAGCAGAGAGGCACTAGGAAGCTGCATTTTATCCATCTGTGCGTAAACACAACATTAGTGTTTTTCTGTAACTTTGTAAACAACAGATGCTTTTCTAGTATTATTCCCCCAACCGGAGCCACTATTAAACATGATACTTCCTCAAATGTCTGAGTTCTTGAAGCTCAATGCTTTACCTGACTCAAATAATGCTGCTATAGTTCAACAGGAATCTGAAAGAGCCCCTTTTTAAGATTTAGCATGAATTAAAAAGGTTTTTGTTGAATGAGTAATGATAGAGCATTCCTTAGCTTATCTTTATTCCTACTCCTTTTGTGTGGGAACAGTGAGTGTTCTAGGTGCTCACTTAATTGAAATGGCCTGCAATATCCAAATGTATTAAAGTAACTGCATTATTTGCAAATGTTGAATGTGTCTTTCACCACGGGTAACAGGGTAAAATGCTTAAGCTATTATTGTTGGCAAAGATTCAAACAGACAGTGTAGATATTTGTGTGTGTGTGTGTGTGTGTGTGTGTGTGTGTGTGGTTTCCCCTTTCCTGCTCCTTCTTCTCATTAAATAGCTAAAGTATTTGGGGCCATTTCAGAGAAATGTTCTCAGCCTTCATTGAGATAATCTGTAATTGGCCAATTTTGCTAAAATTATTTCAATATTTTGCTAAAATTATTTCAAATATTGCCATTATGTCCTTGTTCAGTGTTGCGTAAGTGCCTTTCAGTTTGATGCCATCAAGTTTTATAAGGGAACCAACTACATCTTGTGAGGAACAGTGAAAGAGCTGGGTATGTCTAGTATGGAAAAGAAAAGGTTAAGGGCAGACACAATAACTGTCTTCAAACAGCTGAAATGCACAGAAGATGGAATAGACATTTGCAGGACTAGGAGCAGTGAGCCCAGGCAACTGGAGGATGGGGTGTGCAAATAAGAAACCATGACAAGTCAAATAGCTTAGGATCAAGTGGCTGCAACCGCCAGTAGGTTTTGGCATAGGCATTAGGTTTGCATCCTGAATTACCCAGCCAGTCTGCTGGGTGATATTCCTTCAGGGAGTCCTGGATTTCCAGGTAATCCCTCACAAATTACTCTTCTTCACTGAAAGTTTTTTAAACAAAGGCTGTATGTTCCTCTATCAGGGATGCTGTTGTTGCAGACTGTGTTGTAGGTCCTTGCATGGAGCAGGAGTTTGGACTAGACCTCTAAGATTCCTTCCAATTTAGTGATATGATGCTTCAACAATGAATTTTCAGCAGGCACTACGGATAGATTATCATAAAGAGCAATGAGAATACCATAGGATTAGTCTATTATCATGCCTCTTCAATTTGGCAGAGGGCAAGAAGGACATTCCCAACTAATTGTACCATACTTTCCTTTCTTACAAAAGAGAGAACTTGAGCTTATTTGCTCATGTGCCATGAATCTTGTTCTTCCGCTTCTACTAATGACTCTTTCCCCCTTATCCCAATAGATGTCAGACTGGCTCTCTTCTCTTCCAAGGCAGCAGAATTGCACAAGAAACCATGGAAGTGAGGAGAAAAGCAAACATGGAATAACTGGATAGTACTGCACCAGTTGCCAAAGATCCGTTGACAATATACGAGCATGCTGGAGGTTTTCTTCTTCAACAACTCTTTTTTCCCCAAGAGGGATGTGTCTTTTTCACATGTCTTGTTACTTTGGTTAAGAAAAAGACAGCAGGTAAAACAGAATCCTTAAACTGAGGCCCAGAACAAACAGGCGCTGGCTCCAGTTGACAAAGTAGACAATGTGATATCTCAGCAAGCTGTAGCATTTTGCACAAGCCCCAGCTACCAAACAATCTTCAGGGGTATCTGCCCCTCACCCCTTGCACAAGACACATTACAACAGTCCATCTTCAAGTTTCCTAGAGCATGAATAAAAAATTGTTCATATCCTTGTTCGCCAGGGATGCAGCTGTTAAAAAACAGACAAACCACCTACTGGCCACCACCGCTATCTGACTATCCAGGAGCAATCCCAAATTCAGAAATAATTGGACTACATCAACCTAAAACATGTGTTCCCTGTAGTATCGTCATCTGAAGGGACTCATCACAATTTCCATAATACAATGCTCATGAGAAGCAAGATTTTCCAAGCTTATTTTGAGTATTATGATCTTTCCTTAACGAAAACCGATTATGTACATGGATCTTGTAGCTCAGGTGTGGAGAACCTTTGGCCCAGCCACCTTTGGTTTCTGAACTATAACTTCTATCAAACCTAGCAAGCATGGCTACCATAATTACCAGAAATTATGGGAATTGTAGGGATCAGCCAGTGGAGCTGAATGACTCCAGACAGACAAACCAAGGTACTTCTTCACACAGTGGTTTAGCTATTGTTTTAGCTACCACAAGATGTAGTGATGGCCAACAACTTAAATGGCATTAAAGGGGGATTAGACAAATTCATAGCTATTAGTCATGGCTATTAGTCATGATGACTATGTACAATCTCCAGTATGCAAGGCATTGTACCTCTGCTCATCAGTTGCTGAAGATCATGAGCTGAAGCTATTAGTCCATTTATGTCCTCCTTGTGAGCTTCCCATAGGCATCTGGCTGTCCACTGTAAGAACAGAAAGCTGGACCAGTTGGGTCTTTGGTGCAATCCAGCCATAAGAGCCCACTCCTGGGGGCTAAGGTCCCTTCGGCACTCTAATTTATTTTTTTTAGGGGGCTGGGCCCCTCCAAAGTTGATGGACATTGCCATTCAAATGGTGTGTATGTATGCTGTGTTGCATCTTGTGATCGATTATGATTACCTGCCCCCCAGCAGAGCTCTTCTCACGTTCTTTCATTATTATTCAGCTAAAGTTAAACCAGTTGAAATCCAACCAATTTCAGTGAAGAAGAATAAAGCATATGCTTAACTTTGGCTGGATCATCCCCTCAGTGACTAAAGCAGTGCTAAAAACCTGGCTTACTGATTTGAACTGATAGTGCCCACTTTCAAACTTAAACAATTTAGCCTTAAATATTTTGCATGAGGCCCAGTGTTCTGAGAGCAATTAAATGAATTTGTTCAGTTACAGCTAAGTCACTCCAGGTGTTATAAAAATTAATATAATTGACATATAGCATATTGCTTATTGTCCCATAGGATCTGCATGAACAAAACATGTTGTATCTCCTGAGGCAAATACAGTGAGGAAAGCATTTTAATGAAGCTGCAAAACTGCTTTCAGTTTAATTTCAGCTCTGAAATGCAAACTATGTTGATAAAGAGTTTTCACTCACAACAACAATAAAATTGTCTGGATATTTGACTTCATTGCACAATATAATGTAGAAAAGAAAGCATGTTTATGGAGAGGAAGAAGATTATTAATACAGGTCAGGGGCAGCCAATGCAGTGCCCTTCAGAAGTTGCTAGACTACAACTCCCATCACCCCTGATCATTGGTGGCTGGGGCTGATGGACACTGGAGTCCAAAACATGTGGATAATTCTACATTCGCCTCCCTTGATATGGGCAGTGCAACTAAAATTCTTGTAATAAGAAGACAATTTTGTAGGAGGAAAGCATTTGCTTGCTGATTTAAAGTGTTATATCATTATGTCCTAAATATAGGGACTACGGTTTGTTAAAAAGGCAGGTCATAAACCAAATATTTATCCTGGTTTTTCTGAGCAAAGTATAGTTCAAACTAACCATAGTTTACAACACTTCTGATGCAACGAGAAACCATTTCATTTCAAAGAGGAAGCCAAAGCTTCTTATCACTTCCTTGTAGCTGTGCAAGGGGAAGGGGGGTGCACAAACCCAAGGCTTGCTACTGCCAATGCTCACAGGACGCAATACTTAAGCATTGTTTCTGGAATGGAAGAAAATATAGGGAGTCATCAGATCCTGTTTACTGAATAGAGTCCATTAGGGGGGAAACCCCTACAGAATCTGCCACAAAATGTGCAGCAACTGTCTTTAACTCCTACTATGTATGTTACAAAGAAACTTCAAGAGGAAAACTCGGTGCCTGATTTTGTTTTCTAGATATTAACATTATCATTACCAAATCAGGGTGGAGAATAAGAGGCCTAGTTGATATAAATAGCATTGTATAGAATTATGGAAATAGCTAAAAGGTTATGAAGATGTCAGCATCAGGTATACATGATTCTAGGCTCTCAGACTACCACTTTTTAATTAAAGGTAAAGGTAAAGGGACCCCTGACCATTAGGTCCAGTCGTGGCCGACTCTGGGGTTGTGGTGCTCATCTCGCTTTACTGGCCGAGGGAGCCGGCATACAGCTTCCGGGTCATGTGGCCAGCATGACTAAGCCGCTTCTGGCGAACCAGAGCAGCGCACAGAAATGCCGCTTACCTTCCTGCCAGAGCGGTAGCTATTTATCTATTTGCACTTTGATGTGCTTTCGAACTGCTAGGTTGGAAGGAGCTGGGACTGAGCAACGGGAGCTCACCCCATTGTGGGGATTCGAACCGCCGACCTTCTGATTGGAAAGTCCTAGGCTCTGTGGTTTAACCCACAGCGCCACCTGCATCCCTTTTTAATTAATGAGTGTTAAAACTGTCATCCCAACTTTGGGAATTGACACTGGCCATTCATTTCCTTTTCTCCTTCCATGTCCTTAAAAAGTATTTTTGTTTTGGCAAATGAGGACTCGTCCAAACCCTGATCAGCCCCCTCCACAGGTGGCTGCTATTTACAGTTTTTAAAGATTCATAAAACTGCAAGTGTTGCACTTAACATCACACATAGTTTGTCTATCTGTTCCCATCCCCAGCATAATTTAGAACATCTTGATAGAAGCTTCTCTGCCTATCAGATGTTCTTTGAAACGAGCAAGTTTCTTTGCCGATTCCCATTTCAAACTTTATTTAGTGACAATGATCATTATTAAACAGAATCCATATGGAATTATTTCATAGTGAAACAATTGCAAAATGCTCCAGTTGATAATTACAGAATGACAGCAACCGCAGAACATTAAGCGTAACAATCAAAAGCAGTTCAACCTGGGAGGAAATTAAGAAGTCAATTACTCAGGTGCTAACAAACATTTTGTACAGCTTAACTGACAGCACCTATTTTGCATCAGATAACATTTTATTATTCACAAGACACTAAGAGATTTTGCCAAAATGCATGGAAAACTTCTACTTTTCCTGCAAAGTGATTGTTCCAAATTAAGAGCAGACAACATCCTGTGTTTCACTGCTGACCAGAAACCATGTTTAGGTGCTCTACCATAGTGCTGAAAGTTTTAATTCTTAGATTTTTGGTCCCAGCACTGGAAAAAAAAGTGAATGTTCTCAAGGGGAGGGGAGTGAGCTGGGGTTTTTTTAGTTGCTGTTGTTTTCTATTACCTTGCTGCTCAGCTAAAATGTGGTATGGGTAGGGCTGCCATACATCTGAAAATGCCTTTAAAAAGCTCCAAAACTAAGAAAAATAAATCTTGTAGCTTTAAATAAAAAAAGCTTTTGGGTTTTCCTTAAAAGGCTCAACAATTTTGGGGTGTCCTAGTTTGTTACTTTTAGAAATATGGCAACCCTATGATTGGAATACACATAAGATCAATGAAATAATACAATCTAATGGTGAACCCTTCAGCTTTTGTTTGGTAATCATTATCTGCACCAAAGTTCCATTGGCTGCATTCCTGTACCCATTTACCTAAGGAAAATCGTCACTGAGCTCCATGTCTGAATAGACATACATAGGATTGCACTGGGCAGCTGCTAATTGGGTAAGCATGTTAGTTCCTTAGCCAGGATTACTGGACTGACAGCAACCTATTCTCAACCAGGAACATAGGTTTCCTTAGCATGGGATAACTTGGTTTCATAAGACAACAGATACCCTATTTAGTGAGCTTTCATAGGTGCGCTCGCTCGCTCTCTCTCTCTCTCTCTCTCTCTCTCTCTCTCTCTCTCTCTCTCGCTCTCTCTGTGTGTGTGTGTGTATTCTGTAGTATTTTTATGACAAATAAGTTCATTTAAAAGCACAGTGTGCTGAAACAAATTACGGTGCATTTTGACAGACTTTCCTAAATGCCCTTTGTCAAATTTTGATTCTGCCCATCCCCTTCCCATTGCATCAAGCTGTGTTCTATACTTAGGAGTGACAAAGAGAATGTGAAAGTCATTAAATTCCCACCTTGCATGTGTGCCACAGGAAAATCATGACTGGTAATATTTTTCCTGATATAATTTGTCACAATTAGGGTGTGGAATGGAGCTGCAGGAGGAGGAGGAGGAGGAGGAAAGGAAGCAAATTGGAATATGCAATGCAAAGGGGTGCATTGAGGGTGACAGCCTACTGAAAGGAGTCGTGGACTAAATGCTTCGCTTTGATGTGGTTTCTCCTGTACCTGATATGCTGGCTGAAAACACTTGTGTGCTCAGCTTCTCAGAGGGAATAATATTTTTGCTCCAAAGAGGGAGTAGAATGAGTGGGTTTCTTTCTGCCATCTGTATAAATATTGTAAGAAGCACTGGATCTGCTTCAGTACTCGGCTAGCCAAAATCAGACCTGGTACAAATGAGTGCAGCTCAATTTACTATACTGAAGTGGCGCCCTGTTATACTTGGCGTGAATGCAGCCATGCTTCATCCTCTTTAAGGCAGTTCTCTGTGTGACCTTAAATGAAACATGCCTTTGTTCTAAAGTTTCCCCAGTGAGAAAGTGAGTGTTACAGACCATCATGTGGAGATTAAGGTTTAGAAAGCAAGCAATGCAGCACGTCCAAGACGAACTTTGACCCACAGCTTTCTAAACTCCAGTGGGATCAACTACTTTTCATTTAGCTTAGTGAGAAAGACTTTCTTTTTTTTAATGTTTGCAACGTTTTTCCATCTTTCCTTTCATTTTGCTTTTTTTCGCAAGATAAATATCTGAGGACATGTAAAAGTGGGTTTTTCCTGGAATAGTTCATGCTCCACTGTGGACAGAATCTCTCAAACACTACTACTGTGCTATAGCGATTCAGTTCAATAGAGTTTTCTCTAGGTTTTTACCCAAGTCTAGGGGTGGTTCACATTTCAATACGAAACTTCTGATTTGCACTTCCTGAAATGCAGTTATCCTTTGAAATCCACACTTCTCCCATTTTTGTGATGCAGTTTTCAAACCAAATAATGTATGCAGAAATATTGTGCTAGTGGAAAATATGCATGCATTCATTAGCAAAAAAATAACATTAAAATGTGTTATATTCGGGGGAAATGCTTGTGAAACTGTATATCAGGAGAAATTCATACCCAAATGCTGATGAATTTTCACAAAGGTTTAAACAAAAATGCCAACTGATGCAGAACTTAAAGACTAGAAAAATAAGAAACAGAGAACATGGCTCCCATGTTCCCATTGTGGGATCCCAGATTTGCACAGATTTGTGCAAGGGATCTGAGGAGATCCCTTGCCCAGATTTGACAGATGTGCACAGGGATCTGAGGAGATGCTGCAAAATATCACACAATGCTGATGTGGTGTTGCAGAAAGGAAGTGAACAGACATGGGGTGGGGGTTGTTTGTTAGAATTCCTGCTCCATGACTGCAATCGTGGGATTTTTATCTTTCACATGACAGTGTATGTTTTGACTCCAGAAAGTGGGAAGTGACGGAGACAGGATGTTTGTGTTACTGTGTTCTGTGGAGTGGAACTATTGTCCTTTGTTTTTTCCCTCTTTGCTGTCTGATGCTAGAGAGAGAGGGAGCCATGTTGCAGTGCTCCGTGTGTGTTTATATGTAAATAAAGTAGACTAGCCAAAATGCTGAGTTGCTGAGGTCTGTCAAGCAAGCTGTGAAGACTCTGCTGATCCCTAAGTGTGCCAATGTCTGTTGGCATCGGTCGCTGTGGTGTTCAGGCAGAAGAAAGCTTTTGAAGCTCCTGAACGATCGACCAGGAGGGAGGGAACATGCCAGTCGGGCATGTGTCTCTACCAAGGTCCTACTCGAGTGTAGGACAAGCCCCCAGGAAGCAAGAAGCCAATTGGTTGCTAAGCCCAGAACCTAGAACAAATATATGGAACCTCTGACCCTTCAGGTGCTGGTGGACTCCAGCTCCCATCCTAGCTGAACATTGTGTGCACTGGCTGGGGATGATGCATTGTGATCCCACAAGAACTAGATAGCCACAGGCTCCCCATTCCTGATATAGACATTTGCAGCGAAGTTCTGTAGCTTAGACTGCCTCTGCTACATTGTCACTGGCAACCCTAAGGGGCAATTAAAAGTGAAGGAGTGCAGATGAATTTCCCATATGTAACTGATCTTATCTGCTATTTCTCTGGCTACAGGCTTACAGTTCTATTTGTACATGTAGAGCAAAAGAAAAGGCATTGTATATTTGCAAAGCTTTAGGTTCACAATACCAGGACCAGCATGAAAGAGAGCAGCTGAGCTCAGTATTTATCAGTCATTTCTATTCTTTAAAGTAATTCCATGATGTGTGCTTTGCAGTGAAAACTAACATTCAATATTTTATTAAAATGCATTTAAACTGTACAAAATTTAGCAGTCAAGATCTGGTTCAGCCTGAAGGAGTTTCAATTACTTTTTTTATACCAAGTACAGCCTGAGAATCTGTATCTATTACATACTGTGTTAGATTTTCCATTGACCCAATGACTTACATGGCCAAGTAAATTTACATTTTGCAGCATGAATATGGGAGTAAATCTGTTTGAATATTGAAAAGATACATAGATGGATATAGATATAACAGCTAATAATTGGCAAAGTATCTTTCATTGAGGATTAAGCCCCAGTTCGTGTTACTTCTGGTGATAGTTGACTTCCTTCATCCTGGTTGTGTTTGGATTTGCTCAAAACCAGGGGGAAAGCTCAGCTAAATTCCATGACAAGCTCTGTAGAAAGAGTGGGTTCCGTGGGGCTGCTGGCAACGTTGGGGTTTGCAGAGGAGTCCTGTTCTTCCTCCTCCAAAACCAGCCTAGGTTTGAGATTTAACTGGACCCTGAGATCGTCCTAACCAATGTTAGAAACTGAGATATGAGACCTAGGAGCTAAATGGCATGTTAAATGGTTATGGGTGCAACATCGGAATATCTAGGCACACTTTTTTAATAACAAGAATATAAAGCTGAAAATGAATGAACTGCAGTTAAAATATTATGTTCATTTTCCATAGGGTCTGGTCCTTCCCCTGCCCACCCCTCTAATATTTCTCAGAGGGTCTCTTCTCCAGTCTTCAGAGAGTAGCTGGAAGTAGGGAGACAGAAAAAGGTCCTCCTTTCCTTCCACTCTGCAGTTTTAGTCTGAAATCTTAGGCACAATACTGCGCCCAGAGCTCAGAAACTGCTCATGCTATTGAAATTCCCTGTTGCAAAATGCGCCTAGAACAATGGGAGTTTTGAACACTGGTCCTAGCATGCAAGCTTTGGAGAACCAAGGAAAATATAGGCCTCCCTCCTTCCTTGTGGTCGGAATAGCACAGCTGCTGCCACCTGTGGCTTGGAAGCCCACCAGTCACTTTCATACATTCTGTCAGCACATCACATGAGTCTGCCAGTAGTCTAAAGGAGGTCATCGTGTAATGCTGCCTTTATCTGTAGGGTTTTTTAAAAATAATAATAATAATAATCAAGATTAATCCCTGGATTGGTTCTAGTTTCCATTGCCTTATGATGAGAACGTGTGCTCCCTAAGCAGACACACATTTTCCTTATTTGTTAGATTTATAGTCTTCGATTCTACTCAAATACCCTGCAAGATTGTTTCCTTTAGTTTCCTGCCTCTCTCTCTCTGCTGGTAGACATGTGCTGGTGGGAAACCAACAATGGAACTATGGCCACACTTAGCAACCCATCATACATAAATGTGACTAGAAAGGTCAATGGTAACATAATGAGGTTTTTACTCGCATCTTAACCACTCATTTTGGCTTTGTGTTTAACATGTTAGCATTATGTCTACAAGTCTGTCTTCTAATTTCAACATTCTTCTTATTAAAATGAACAATTTCAACACATTCCATTTAATTTCTTTCTTTCTTTCTTAAGGTCTGAATGAAGTGACTAATTATGTTGATATCTGCTTCTTCATGGCATTAAGAGTCACCTTTTATTGCCTGTTTTTGTGTGATCTTGACATGGATTAACAGGCGTTTGAAGGAAAGGGCATCCCAATCCTAAATATACTTTGAGTAAATCAATATGTCTTACCTGCAATATGTGTTTGGAATTAGGATGTACAGTCGTACCTCATGTTACGGATGCTTCAGGTTATGTGTTTTTGGGTTGCAGACCACGGGAAACCTAGAAGTACCAGAACAAGTTACTTCTGGGTTTCACTGCTCGCGCATGCGCAGAAGCACCAAATTGTGCCAGTGCCAGCACAGCACTTCAGGATGCAAACGCTGCAGATTGCGGATGTGCCTCTGTCATGGATTATGTCCGCAACCCGAGGTTCCACTGTAAATGTATTGTGTCCTTTTAATGCCAACCACCTAGAGGCACTTGATTTTGGAGACCTTAAATCTTGCAGTCCCTGTGTGTGCATGTGTATTGAACCCGAATTAAAACAAGCATCTTTTTGCAACAGAAAAAGAGGACACATAACCTTCAGATTTAATTAAGATACTATAAATTTCCAGAAGGTTTACCTTGTTAGTCTGCTGTAGCAAAAGCAAGAGTCTTGTGACACCTTAACTGACTAACAAACTTATTTTAACTTAAGCTTTCATGGACTTCAGTCCACTTCACCAATGCAATAAGCGTAATCAGAACAGAATATAATATTGTATAGTTTAGCTTAGTATAGTACCTTTCTCACACACCTTCCCTCTAGCTACTAGAAATAAATGCGACAACTCTCCTTAAACAAATCCCAATAGGCTCTGAAATTGAAACAAACAAACAAACAAAAAAATGTGTCTGTAGGATTTCTTCCTGACAGGTCAATGTTGGATCACATCGTCACCATCTGCTAACTCATCAAGAACATTAGAGAGTTCTGGCACAGATGCACTCTGACTATGTGAGGCTCATCACTTTCAAGGAAGTGTTTCCCTTTGTGAATTGCTGCTTTCTCTGTGTTGACTGACTGGGCATCCTGGAAAATACTGTATTGGTTCAGGTAGCAAAACTGAGATGGTCTCGATTTAAGGGAGGGAAATCCAGCATTTATGTTCTCAAGAAATTAGATTGACTTATACTATCAGTTCTTGTTTTCATTCAGCTCCACCTAGATGACCTTTGAGATCCCTTGCAATTCTCTTATTCCAAGCACATCTCTGGTACCCCCAAAATGCTCTCTGCCAATAGCCAAACCCATAAAATGTCAGTTCCCTTATATTTAAAACATTCAAGGCTTTCTAAGTCAAGAGGGGGGAAAAGCAGAGACATCACCTTGCCAACAAAGGTCTGTATAGTAAAAGCTATGGTTTTCCCAGTAGTGATGTATAGAAGTGAGAGCTGGACCATAAAGAAGGCTGATCACTGAAGAATTGATGCTTTTGAATTATGGTGCTGGAGGAGACTCTTGAGAGTCCCATGGACTGTAAGAAGATCAAACGTATCCATTCTTAAGGAAATCAGCCCTGAGTGCTCACTGGAAGGACAGATCGTGAAGCTGAGGCTCCAATACTTTGGCCACCTCATGAGAAGAGAAGACTCCCTGGAAAAGACCCTGATGTTGGGAAAGATGGAGGGCACAAGGAGAAGGGGACAACAGAGGACAAGATGGTTGGACAGTGTTCTCGAAGCTACCAGCATGAGTTTGACCAAACTGCGGGAGGCAGTGGAAGACAGGAGTGCCTGGCGTGCTCTGGTCCATGGGGTCATGATGAATCGGACACAACTAAATGACTAAACAACGACAAGAAGTCAAGAGAAAGATGGGTATTTCTGCTTTGCCTTTGACATCACCACATGCAGGATGAATCCCATAAATCCCATGTGGGATGAATCCCACATGCAGGATGAATTTCTGTAGCTGTGAGCTATTTCCCATTTCATTGATTGTGTAGACACAGGGTGATATGCAGTGGTGTCTATTGGTAGGACAAATGCACCAGCAAAATGGGGGGGGGGGACGAGGCAAATTTTGGCAGTCCCCTGTCCCCAGATCAGAGAGGGAAACGATTTCCACTTCCTCCTCCAGCACTTATGTCTCCTAAACTCTGGACAGAGAAGATTTAGCAGGTGTATGAGTGGTTGTAATGGTGAAGGGGAATAGTCAAACATTGTATCCCTCATCCATTGCCTGGATATTGTTGGATGCCAGCCACAATTCAGCAATGGCAGGTAGCAAGACCTCATAGCCCAGGTTATGCAATACTGAAATACAGTGGTACCTCGGGTTACATACGCTTCAGGTTACATACGCTTCAGGTTACAGAGTCCACTAACCCAGAAATAGTACCTCAGGTTAAGAACTTTGCTTCAGGATGAGAGCAGAAATCGTGCAGCAGCAGCAGCGCAGTGGCAGCAGGAGGCCCCATTAGCTAAAGTGGTGCTTCAGGTTAAGAACAGTTTCAGGTTAAGAACAGACCTCTGGAATGAATTAAGTACTTAACCCGAGGTACTACTGTAAAGCAATCCACAGTGAAGGACGGAAAACAGGAGATGTTTTCTTTTAATAATAAACAGCTCTATAAATTCATCGGCATCCCCCAGGTGGTGGATGGGATGTTCAGAAATTGGATAGTACCTCCACCTATCGTGGGACTGTACTAGAGTGCAATAATTTCGGGCAACACTATTCAGAGAAATGGATAAACTTCCACATTACAGTGGAACCTCTATTTGCAACCATAATCTGTTTCAGAGGTCCGTCTGGAGGTCGAAACGGGTCGCTGGGAGAGGCGCCATTGTGCGCTGGTGTGGGTGGCGATTGCCCGCTTTTGTGCATGTGTGAACAGCGATTGCTGCTCCTGCTCCTGCACGAACGGCGGCAAGCCGCTGGTTACTTCTGGGTTTGCCACAGTCACGACTTGGAACAACCGTAGCAGTTTTATTGATATTTGATGAGCATAACAAAAACTGCAAAATAAAGGCTTCGTAGTGCACCTGCTTCTAGCATCTAGAAAGACAATCACACAATTTTGGGGGGGAAAGTGTGGGATATTGCTCTGTTGGAAAAACTAACGAAGAAGATAAGAGTCCTTAAGGGCCAAAGAAAGAATGATGTTTTCAAACCCGTTTGGTCTGACTTTATTTCATTTCTAAGCAAGGAGGAACATGGCCAAAGACTCTGCTTGGCTGATGAACAAATATGGCTATTGGGTGGAATCTTTCATCTATTTCTGGATGTTGGGTAATTTTGATGTATCTCCCTGACCCCGTGCAGGTGCAATATCTCATGGTACCCCAGTAAAGTTGTCTGGGTGGTATTTCCAGGAGCCAAGTGGTAGAAGACAAGCTATAGAACTTCCAACAGTGGCTGGGGGAGCAGCTTAGTTGTCCTGCATCTTGACCTGGTCCATAACCCAGGCATAAACCTGTTAAAATTTTGGTCTTCAGCCAGAAGGCTAATGCCCAGTACTGGAGCCAAGACCAACCTACATCTGTAATCAATAAAGTTGTGGCCGATTTTTAATCCTAAAAAGCTGTGTCAATTTGTTTAACCTGTCAATACCTCAATTTTCTGTCCACGAGGAGAACATAGAGTGTGGATCCTCAACATGGCCAAGGACCCCCCTTAGCCTCTGAACAAATATGACTGAGATAGTTACTCTGGGCATTTGACTACTTTAATTACTTTCCCTTACTAAAACAGGGTTCATGTTTTGCTACCTTGTCTTGTTTAATCATTATGCCTATGTTATGAACAGTTCTAGTCGCTACTTTTCATGCATTCACATACCTGTGGTTTATTTATTTTGGTTTTATTTTATGCCTGTATTTGTTCAACAGTGATCTATAATTGCTTATGGACTATGTATATTGTCACCAGATACTTTTTGGTAACATTGCATTTTAGAGGATCTCTTACAACCTTTTTTTGAAAAGTAATAAAAAAATTATAATAAAAAAGAAGGAAACCCTATATGTTCACAATTATGGGCAACAGCTTGCTTGCCTAACAGTCTTGGGGGCAGGAATTATAGTTTAGAGGAAAATGTAACCAAAGAACACCAGTCTTGACATTTCAGATACCCTTAGCAAAGCTGTTTTATCGGTAGTAAGAATTTATTCTATTCTATTTAACAACAGGTTTGTTGCATAACCTTTAAACTTCATTATTTACCATTAAAACTCATCACTTTCAAAAAAAATTAACCAAATGCATTTTTCATTATTAATTTCTTGGAGTGTTGTGTGAGATATATTATTCTGGAATTCCAAGAGCTAATTTCAGTTCTTGTTTGGTCAGACATGCCAGCCTTCCATTTCATAAACTCTGAGTTTCCTGTGTACCTGCTAAAGAGTAATTGCAATCATGCCTTCTCAAGACAAAATATAATTGTTCTTTCTTCAGCTATCTTATGAGTATTATTCAGATATAACTTCTGATCTTCACATTCTTCTTGTTTCCCTGAAGAACAGTACACAATCTCCCTCTGAAAATTATTGCTATTCCCTTTTTTCTTTTTGCTATAAACTGCAACATTAGAATTTGTTCCTTACCCCCAAAAGATCCCAGATTCATATATCTAAAATAGATACACATAATATTTTATTCACTTTAATATTATAATTTTATTTACTAATATTGCAATGATTGTAACACAACTAAGTTTTAAACTTTGTCATCAGTCCATTTTGAAATAATTGAAATTATGAGGTATGCCAATCGCAATTTATGGCTAAGAACAATAAATCTGGCATTGCTACCAAACATGCCATCCCTTTATTTTCTTCTCCCCTACCCATTTGGTAATTTGCAGAAAAACTTGCTCATGTTTTAAGACTTGGAGAAACGCATTGTTCAGCCTTTGTGAGCCATTCTCCCAGTCAGCTTCCCTCCTGTCCCCTTTTCCATGCCCTTCTGCCCACTCTCTGTACTTATTATTTTCTTTCAGTCTAGCCAAGATCGTAAAGAGCATATGCAGCTGCCTGGTCTCCCCAATTGCAATAGCTCTAGAAGAACTCATATGGCTTGCCTTGAGAATGGCACACTGAGAGACGCAAGGGAATCTATGAAAGGTTGCCTACCATTCACTCCCCATCATAGCCTTTGCCTGGCAGAGGGGGGTGAGTTTCCAATCTGGTTTATGGTGAATCTATCATTCATACTGCAGCATCTTGAGATCCCTAATATCCAGTTCTACCCTAAAAATTCCAGATCACTATGAATAGTGAAAAGAAAGCTACTGCTCCTGAACTTTCTGATTTAATTGACAGGGATGGAAGGTGGTGGAATCTCCTTCACTGATGGTTGAGCGACCATCTGTCATAGATGCTTTAGTTGTGATTCCTGCATAGCAGGGGGCTGGTCCTTTCCTACTCTACAATTCCCTAGAATTGTACAATTCATTCACATTCCCATAATTACATATCTTGTAAATTTATAATTATTAATTGGCAAAAAAACCACCTTTCTAATTCCAACCAGGGCTAGCTCTGCCATGTAAAAAATGGTGAAACAATTCAGTTCAGCCAGTGCTATACTGAGGGATATATAAAGACAGGAATAGCAGCAAAGATGCACAAAAACCTTTTGGAGTGGTCTTCATGTTAGGGAGCAGGCATTTGGGCTGTGCTTTAGGTAGGGCTGTGTTTTTTGAGTTCTGCTTCAGAACTTGGTCTGCATTGATCTTAATATCATTTATAATCGCAATGCACCCTGCAAGGCAAAATGCTGTTATTTCTATTTTGCTGGTTGGGAAACTCAAGGCCAGAAGAGATTTTTCCAGGCACCTTTTCCTGTCCTTTTCTACCAAATGCCATAGGGAGTGAATGGTTCATTTATAGCTGAAAGAGGGATGAAAGCTAGTTTTCTGAGGACCATGTCTAATACCCTTTCGGAAAGGTTGCTCTGGCCATAATGTACATGATAGAAAACTAATGCTTTGCACAGTTCTTCCATACTGAATACTTAAACAAGGGTCTAAGAGAACATTCCCTTGCTACAGTTTTTTCCCCTTCTAAAGAGACAGTAGCCAAAGCTAATTGAAATTAGACTGTAAACAACTCAAATACCAGTAGGATGTCACAGTCTGGCCTGACGTCGCATGTTGTGGTAGCAAATGTCACTCATTTATTACAGCATTTCTTTATCTAAAGCTTCATCACACAAGCCCCAGAGTGAAAGCATTTAGGCCCAGCTGTCATTTCTGCAACATTTCTACATGTATAGGTTCCAAGTTCAAATCCCACGCTTGGGCTTATTTTCTTGTGCCAGCAGATATTGGAAGAAATTTGCTGTGATTGTGCCATGTTGGGTTTGTGCTATTCCCAGTGGTCCATGGAAAACATTATCTTCAGATATAAAATGCTGCCTTTCAGATATTTGATGCTATAATTTTCTAACCCTTCTCTTTTCTTATTGGCGGTAAGTTCTTCCTGGGCTGTCATCTGAGTATAGCTCAACACATTTTAAAAACATGTCTATTTATGCACTATGAAATAATAAGGGAAAACAAGATTTTTTATATTGATTTGTTGCTTAGAATGTTGTCTAAATACTTAATGTTGTAAGAACCTTGTAATGTCCTTGTGACAATGACATCTGTAAATTGTGGTGTCCTCAAACTTCTCTATTAATGGAGCAATGTCTGTGTGGATGTTGGGATACAGATATAGATATACTCACTCTGTAACATCAGAATGACTTTAGATGTGATTTAGCTCGTATGCAATGCGATTAGGGAAAATGCTTGCCAAAGGAACACTATGCCAACTGCTTTCTAGGACGCTAATTTCTAGATTCCCTAGGCAGGTGCTACCTGTTGCCTGGAGAAATGTGACATTTCTCCCTCCTTCTCTCTCTCTCTCTCTCTTTTAAAAAGAACCCTGTTTGTTATCTGTATTTGGCAGACCCCTAGCAAACTCTGGCTAGGATCTGAAGAGACTCTGTGGCCCTTTTGATCCCTCTCCTTCTGTATATTTACACTGGCATCAAAACCGCTATAGATTCCAGCAAAGGGATTGTATCAAACCAAGGCTTCATATTCTTTTCAGCTCCACGTGTTAGGAACAATCTGGACTGGAACTGAAAACCTTCAGAACCATGCATGGCTGCCTTGTGTAGTGAAGCATTATTGCAGCTTGGACCTTGAACTACTGTAGTATGGACTCTTGGATTCTGGACAGACCCTGCTCTCCCGAGTTGGTCACTGAGCCCACTTAGCTATAAATGCTTTCTGTTGGGCTCAGATTTTGTCTGGGCAACAAGAATCTTTCTGTCTTTTGGCAGATCCTCCTTGGTTTGCACTGAAGTACTTTTTCGCACAACATGTAATTAAACTATGGAATTTGCTTCTCCAAAATGTAGTGATGGCCACCAACTGGGATGGTTTAAAAGAGGGTAAGACAAATTCATGCACGAGAAGGCTATCAATGGCTGCTAGTCATTACAGCTGTTGTCTGCGTCCACTGTCAAAGACAGCATGCCTCAGAACAATAGTTTCTGGGAATCACAAGAAGGGAGAGTGCTGTTGCAGTAATGCCTTGCTTGTAGGCTTCCCACAGCCATCTGGCTGGCCATCATGAGATCACTATACTGTACTCAGAGGTGTAGTGTGGGTTGTTGGTGCCCGGGGCACTCAGGCATCCTTTTGCAGGTCACAAGGAGAAGGAGGTGCCACTGCCTCAGCCCTGAAGGCAGAGTCCAGGCATGGCTTGGCTTGCCTCCTTGTGGCTCTGGCCTTGATGAGGAAGCCTTTCGTAGGGGCACCTGTTTGCACCTCCTCATGCCCCTTCAAAAATCTGTGCCTGGTGCCCCCACACTACTTTTCTGGCTGGACTAGATAGGTCTCTAGTCTCATTCAGCTGGGCTTTTCTTATTCCATGAGATGCATGGAAAACATATCTAAATATAAAATGCTGCCTTTCACATACAGTGGTACCTCGGTTTAAGAACAGTCCTGTTTAAGAACGATTCGGTTTATAAACTCTGCAAAACCGGAAATAGTGTCCCAGTGTGAGAACTTTACCTCAGTCTAAGAATGGAATCTGAATGGTGGAAGGGCACCAGCAGCAGGAGACCTCATTAGGGAAAGCACACCTCAGTTTAAGAACAGTTTCAGTTTAAGAACGGACTTCTGGTATGGCTTAAGTTCGTAAACCGAGGTACCACAGTATTTGATATCATGTTTTTCTATCCCTTGTTTTTATTGGTGGTAAGGATTTGATGGCTTGTCATCCATGTAACTCAGTTTTGAAAACAGTTTGATATTATTGCCCTCTTTATGAAATTAGGAACGATGGAATACTGAGTGCAAAAATAGATATTTTCTGATGATATGTTGTTTCCAACCTTCTCTAAATACCAAACTTCGTAAAAAGAAGGGGGAAAGCCCTGTGTTATGTACCTGTGGTCATGACATCTGTGAAGTCTGAGCATCTGTAAACTCTGAGCAAGACAATCTTACAGTTAAATATGGTAAAGGTAAAGGACCCCTGGACAGTTAAGTCCAGTCAGACTTGACTATGGGGTTGTGGCGCTCATCTCGCTTTCAGGCCGAGGCAGCCAGCGTTTGTCCGCAGACAGCTTTCCGGATCATGTGGCCAGCATGACTGAACCACTTCTGGTGCAACCGGACAGTACATAGGATTGTGTTTCTGCATGCAGAAGTGGATCTTTAGCTGTAGTTATGCTTTATTCACAGAATCCACTTATGGGTATGGCTTACACAATTAAGACAGTCACTCTTTATACAGAGGTCTGCATGCACTTTTGTCAATAGATCCTCTCCACTTCCCTGTGGGGAGGAGTAGTGGTGGACTGCATGGCCACCTACTCTCCTCCGGGGACGGGGGACTTAGTCCCCTGTTGCCCGGGGGATCCTGGCCATGTCAGTGACTGGCCAGCCAATCCGCTGGCCGGGTGTGTGTGGCCGTGACTATTTAAACGGAGGCGCGAGCCAGAGAGCTTCCTCTTTGCCTCACTTGCCCAGTCATTAGATCTTTGCTACTGCTCTTAAGCAAAGCACTTTACATTCACATATGACTGAGCACTTTACACATTCATAAATTGCATGTTCAAATATAACCTTCTGAAACAAGCCTCCAAACAGCTTTCCCCCCTTAAAACATTGTGTGAACCGCCCTGAGACCTCTGGGTATAGGTCGGTATATAAATTCAATAAACAACAACAACAACAACTTGTCCTTAGGTAAGGGATGGGGGAAAACAGGAAAGGGGAATACCACAACACAAAATCCTTGAAAATCAGATGTTGCCGGGTGTATGCATGTGAGAATCTGGTTGTATTAGATTCAGGTAGGTAGCCGTGTTGGTCTGATGCAGTAGAAATATATATTAAAAAATTTAAAAATGTCTAGTAACACCTTAGAGACCAACTAAGTTTGTTCTTGGTGTGAGCTTTCGTGTGCATGCACACGTTTTCATATACACTGAAACAGAAGTCACCAGACCCTTATAAATAGTGAGAGGGTGGGGAGAGGTATTACTCAGAAGGGTGGTGGGAATGGGTGATTGGCTGATAGGTGACCTGTTGACGACTGTTAACGACTGCAATTGGTCTTACAGGAAAAAGCAAGAGATGGCCAAAAATAGCTTTATCATGTATAATTAGATAAGAACATAGATGGTTGTACTGAACATAGATAAAAGACTGCACCTTTGAATGAAAAGGTTAGCCATGATTACCAACACGATGTTCTGCTAATGTGATTATTGCCTTTAAGAAGGTGGCAACGAGTAATAAAAGGTAAAGGAGCAGGTCACCTTGCTGGGTTTTCTTTCACAAATGGTTTTCACAATATAGAGCACACTGTATGGCACACTGTAACAATACCATTAGTGAGTGAGTGCATTAGTGGTGGTAACATTCTAAATTGGATAATAAATTGGCTTAGTAGTGTTGCCAATGGCAAGAAGAAAGTGGTAAATGGATACAGATGGAATAGGAAAGTGACAAGTGGATTGTCAATGGGATCTGTGTTCAACCTAATTTAATTCATATGCTACTCCTGGACAGTGGTAACCTCCTAAAGCAATTCTGCAGGATTTCAATAATTTCTAGAGTTAAAAAAAATCTATTGCCTTTCGCCATATCTTGAGTAAATATCTATTTTTCTCCGAAAATAATAAAGAGGAAGAAAGAGTCATGAAAACGTTAGGCTCTGCACTGTATCCTGACACAAAATTATCACATATTTTATATAGGTGTAAGAGTTTTAATTCTATCAATGTTTAATTGTATTTGAATAATTGATTTTCTGTTTTTAACCGTTCTCATATTTATCCCTAAGCTGCCCTGAGTCCCATGAGGGGTAAAGTGGGGTATAAATGATGGTGATGATGATGATGATGGAAATCAAAACCAAAGACATTGGAATTATTTTTGGTTTTCCTAGTTCATAAAAATAGCATGATTCCTGCATTGCAAGAGGTTGGACTGAATGACTCTTGGAGTGTCTTCCAACTCCAAAATTCTTTTGATTTTATTATTATTAATTCAATAATAATATGGTTTCTATACTGATGTTTCAAATATTAATGAAACAAATGATACTGATAGTGGTGTTGCTTGCATTCTACAAACCATCCAAGTGAAATATTTCAGGACTGTTGACTGTTTCACACAAGGTCATTTGTACTTGGGAACGAACACCTGTATTACCTCCTAAGCATTTTCCATAGCAAACTCTACACACACACACACACACACACACACACACACACACACTTCAATGTCAGGATCAATCTGAGCCTAATCACCAACTACTGCATACAGATGTCTCCCCACTTACGTAAGTTTGACTAACACACAACCACATATACATGTGACACAAGGAAGTACCGGTAATTAAATAAACCGATTTAAACTGCAAAAATGGCAACAACAACAACAACAACAAAAACCTGGCCCAAAAGAAAACTGCAAAATGGTGCAAAATCACAGGGTGCCGGTCTATCCCGATAAATAAAATTCTGAACACAGCTTCAATAAAACTCAGATATAGAGACTAATAGGCATAGCAAAAATTAATCTCTACCAAGTACAGTATAAAGATAACAAATGCCACTATTATTCTTAATGAGCAAGTCTGACTTCCACAAAGTAACATATTGAGATGGCTGTATTACATCATTGCTTTATTATTCGCATACGTTGCAGAATCAAACCAATCAAACCAGAATCAAAACTACCCATCTTTTTATGTGCCCTAGCCAATTTTATTGTATTTGTCAACTCTTCAACCAAATCTGTATCCCAACCCTAACAGATATTCTTTCAGAGCTCCTTCCAAGTCATTTCCTTCTTTTCTTTTCAACAAGGGATCAGCCAAATAAAGTTGGCTTCTGTTCAGAATGTACATGCTAGCAAGGATCTATGGATTGTCAGAAGCATCTACATTCTTATGTTGGTGAGACATCCAAACCTTGTTTATTCAGGGCACCATATGCCCAACTGAACTATGACCTTTAGATCATGGCCAACACCTTGTGCAATTGGATGTTTTTCGAACCTATATTCACAAAAGCTTCTTGCGACCCTTTTCATTCCACAGCAATTGCAGCTATGATTTATTTGACCATATGAATGTAATAAAGGGCTTGGAGAATTGGTTAGAATAAAAGTATGAATTATTTAACTGTTTATCTTGATCAAAACTAGAGAAATGAGAATCTGAGATTAATGTTCTTAGCTGGCTGGGAAAGACAAAACAAAGGTATTCTTGAAACTTTTTCAGAGTAAGGCAGAAAATGAAAAATTGAGAATTATGTATCATTTTAGAGAAGGGAAAGCCAAAACAAGCAGTGTCTTTGCTCCCAAATTGAGCATCCTGCCAACAGGGGGCTCTATAGTGCTAACAATTCTGAAAATCATAGGAAGATGAAAGTGACCAGACCTAACAGTTCACCAGGAGAAACTATTCACACTATCATAATCTATTTTTTAATAATTGCATTTTGGATGTCAGTTTTGGAATTTTGATTGTCCACGTGCAGAAACACAACAAATTACAGTTTAAGCATTCACAAATCGCAGCATACAAAATGCATTCGTGATATACAGTTTTATTACCCACTTAATATACAGAAATTGTCTCTCTGAGTAAGCTAATGTTAATTTTGCTTCTACTAATTATCTTATGGTAAATTCAGTTTTAATGATTACAGGCTTCCCTCGGAGCAGATGTTTCCGGAACAGTTTAGTACTTGCGTTATCTGGCCCTAAACCACTTTTATAACAGTGGGTAACGTACCATATTTTCCTGGAGTCAGTTATAGTAGAAAGCTTTCCCACAGCTGGCTTTTAGAACTCCCACCATGAAAGGAAAGTGGCCTCTCTTTCTATTGATTTGCTCATCTATTGAATTTCCATCCCCGACTGTCATCTATGCTAATCAGCCGCAGAATATGAAGGTGGAATTGAAATGGTGTTATAGCAAAGTCAATACTCCTTCCATAGTATCATCTTGGACACCAGAGCTCAAGCGCCAGTCCTTAATACTATGCCAATTTACATAGTTCTACAAGGTAGATGTAAAAACTACTACTAGAGAAGCCTGGATAATTATCTTGATTTTGTTTTTAGATGGTTTTACTATGGTTAATAGGTACCTACAAAACAAAAGCTGTAAACTGGTATGGTGTGAATTCCAAACTAGATAAATAACTTGCTGAGAAAGCCTTAAGTAATTGTTATTTACTATTATTTATGTATATAGCTATCATTTACATATACACCATATATATATGTGTGTGTGTGTGTGTGTGTGTGCGCCAAAGTGTGTTCTCCTTCATGGAGAGCACGTGTTGCAGTGGGGTCTGCTGAGCCACCCCTCTGTTACCAGGCAGGGTCTCTAAAGATGGCCTGGGGCAGTGATTGGTTCACTGGGTTGCTGGGGTAAAAGTTATGTTGCAATTTTGGTGGGAGGGGTAAAATGTTTAAATACTCTGCACGCAGCCTGGAGCTTTCTCTTTGCTGCGTGCAATGGATCACCCGCCCACCCGCCCTTGAGTAAGGGGTTGTTGCATTGACCTTGCTATGCCTGTCATGGGGTCGTCTGCCGTTGGGGCAGGGGCCTGGTAGGAATTTTGTCCATCTGGCTGATTTGCTGGGCCATTTGGTTTTTGCCTACTGCGTAGCAAATCGTCACAACTTGTAAGGTTGCGGTTAGGCATTGGTTATAAATTGGTGGAGGAGGGGTTAGGATAGGCTGGCCCTGCCCCTCCATGGTTGCTGCGGAAAGGGAATTCCGTTAAAGGAATCCTGGGGCATGCCATCTTTTCGTCCAATCCCTGGAATGGGACTAGGGCCGGCAAGCCTTCCGGGAGCATGTGGATGAGAATTGAGGGTCTGTGACTCAGCTCCATTTCTCCCCGACTTGCTTTCCCCCGCACTGTCTTTCAGTGGTGCCCGGAAGTCAGTTCTGTCCCCGGGGGGGGGGGGGACAGATAGTCTTAACCAGTGCCTAAACAACCACTCACGGTTTTGTATTTAAATAAAGTTGTGGCCAAAATTATGCCAAAAACCTTAAACAAAAATTAAGTGTGCGTTGTGAGTTATTTGGGGGGTGGCTTGGGGACCTCGACACGCAAATGGCTTTTAAGCAGTTTACAACTAAAAAATCAATACATAATTAAAATACAGAGTACCTTGGGTTAATTCGTTCTGGAGGTCCATTCTTAACCTGAAACTGTTCTTAACCTGAGGTACTACTTTAGCTAATGGGGCCTCCCGCCGCTGCTGCACGATTTCTGTTCTCATCCTGAAGCAAAGTTCTTAACCCGAGGTACTATTTCTGGGTTAGAGGAGTCTGTAACCTGAAGCGTATGTAACCTGAAGCGTATGTAACCCGAGGTACCATTGTATATTATATGATTATATTGTAATTATCACAATTTTAAATAGTTTAATAATAACAATTTAAACGGTTGAATAACAGTCAAAACTATGAAATCTGAAGTTCAGGACAGGGAAATGCTTGCCACAGCAGATGTCCCTTCAGGAGCCCGCAGAATGCCAACACTGATGGGGCTTTTCAAATTTCAGCAGAAAGAGCATTCCACTACACTGGTGCTTCCAGTGAAAATACTCTTACCTCTATGCCTTACCACAAGCCAATAATTCTTGGGCCATGGCAAACTAACCAGGTTTAATTAACTGAATGCCTTGCCCTTACCAGGCAGTGAAAAGGAAGAGTTTTTTCAGGTAACCTGGCCCAGAGTTATCTCAGGCTTTGCATTGGCTCAGTGACAAATAGATAGCCAGTATAGATCCCTCAGCATTGGTGTGTTATGTGCCTGATAAGGAGCACTATTCCCCTGTGATGATCTGCACCAGGTACAGCCTCTGAACAAGCTGCAAGGGAAGTCCTACACAGATTGCATCCACATGTGAGGTTACTAAAGTATGTGTCACAGTGGGCAAGTTATCCCTGTCCAGGAAAGGGTACAATTGATGCACTAGCCAAAGCTGGTGATAGACACTCTTCACCACAGAGACCATTTGGGCCTCCATGGACAAAAATGGCTAAACGGGCCAAAATGTATAAGACAAGAACTAATGAGTGCTGCAAGTGTAAAGAAAAGGAAGGTATTTTTTACCACATGTGGTGACCTGTAAAGAGGTAAAAGCTTTCTGGGAAATGATATATAATGCGTTAAAGAAAATGTTGAAAAATACTTTTGTTATAAAAAAAAACCAAAGCCTTTTTACTGGGTATAGTGGGTGAAGTGATACCAAGAGAGGATAAAAGACTGTTTATGTATGCAACAACTGTGGCAAGAATTATTTTAGCCCCAAAATGGAAACAGCAAGAAATACCAACAAAAACAGAGTGGCAGATGAAGATTGACTTTGCAGAACTTTTGAGTCATTTTGTAATGTGTGTAATTAGAATTGGAAAACGTACAAAATGCAAGGTTAATTTTGAAAACCATGAAGCAAGAGGGAAGGAAGTTGATAGGCTCTAAAGAGCCAGGGACGTAAAGTGGAGTGTTATGATGTGAACATATATTATAAAATGGAAAATAATTATATATATCCAAGAGCCCTGTTAAATTGTGTGCCTGCTCTTTCAGTGGGAATGTGACCCTATCTATAACAGGCAGAACCCCAAGTTCTGGAACTTGATATCCACTTACCCACAATATATCTGGGCAGGATTCAGCTTCAATCTAGGCCACTTCTGATGTTGACTGTCAGGTTTTAGCTCTTATTTCTCATTACAATGGTTATGTTATGCCCATCTACCCTGTTTTACATTGTGATGACCTACAGCATAAGCAATAAGTTTGAAGTGACTTGAATATCTTTCCTATACTTTCAGCTTGATGAAATTTAGCAATAGTTTTTTTAAGAATATAAAAATGATGTTACCTGGTCTTTCTTCCCCCCAGCATCAGGAGGCTCAAATATTTTGCATCCTCTGCTGTACGATGGCCTAGATAAAGTATACAAATAATAACTCCTCAAAAACTGGCTCTGCCCTCCCATTTCAACTGTGGATGAATTATGGATATCTTGTATGCATAAATAAACCCTTATTCTACAAAGGAGCATTTTGTACATTTAAATTACTTGCAATTCATCATAAACCACCCTTTGGAAACTGAGCTTGCATGGAGTTAAGTAACAGGTCAAGAAGCCTGAACTTAATTGCTGACATGTATTTTAAAGTTACTTAATAAAGACATAAAATCAATGAACATGCACAGCATTATACAGTGGGCCTCAATCACCTATTTTTAATCCATAAATTCTATTCTGTCACTGTCTTCTGGGACCATTCATGCTGTATACATACATTCTTAGACAGACATATTTGGCTCTACTGAAAACCCGCAAATGAGGTATGCTCTAGCTTAACTTACACCCCAGTACTCTGAAGCCATCATATTTGTACATAAGCCAATCTGTATTGTACATAAGCCCCTCTGAAGTCAACAACATAGCTGATCTCAAATTCAGCAAAGTGATCAGGGAAACGACAGTAGGTTTAATTCAGCTTAATTCCAAGAATTGCAGTTTAATCAGATTGCTCATTAGTGCATTTGATTCCTCCATTCAGTTGCCTTCTCATGCTTTTCAATGTGGTACCTTAAATCTGCACAATGCATTTATTTTCAGATCCTTATAAACTAGAAACTGCAGAAATGTCAGCTTTTGGACTCAATAATGAAAAACTCATATTTGCTGTGTGTTAGATACATAGTCATAGAATTGTAGAGTTGTGAGGGACCCTGAAGAGTGTCTAGTTCAACCCCTGCAATGCAGGAAATATGCAGCTGTCCCGTACGGGGATCAAACCTGCAACCTTGGCATTATCAGCACCATACTCTAACCAACAGAGTTATCCGGGCTATTATCAAATTCTATTGCCCATGTTGCAGGGGCTAATGGAAGCTGGAGTCCAACACCTCGAGGGCTATGTGATTCCCACTCCTCAAAGTACTGATAGCTTATACTAGACATTTCACTGAAATGATAAATGACAGAATTTCACATGAATCCATGGAGAGGAGCAAGATCTCTTTCCCCACACCAAGCCTCTGTATGTTCAGTACAATATGTGAACAAAGCTGTATGAACATACGATTGTATGCTCTGTTCAGATCTTTTGCTGAATGCAGAGTTCTGGGAGTCAATGCAATTGTATCCTAGGAGAAAACCTACCCAACTTTTCCTGAGACACTCCACAACTTGGTGCTATGCCGAACGAAGGGAAACCCTTTCTCCTGTTTGCTGTGGAGTTCAGAGATGCATATTTTGGCATAGTGAGAACTGAAAATGAGAGAGCAGAACAAAATAATCTGGAAGCCATTTATTCTAATATAGCACAAGGGAAAAATATATGGATGGGCTCTGGTTGCTTTACTCCTTGTTAGTACTGGTTCTTATCTCTCCTCTACTCTCTAGAGTTTTCATTAAGGTGGTTCTCGCTCTGTCTTCCTTGAAAAGTCTCTGAATCTTGTTTGAAACAACTAAGCTAGAAGGCATTTCTTTTTCCCACTAATGGGAATCATTTGCAGGCCACCGGGATGGGAGCACCCCACACAATTAATCATATTTTGTGTATTCCCATGTTCTTTGGCAAAATCGGTCTTTCCCTGCACACAGGAAATTTGTTTGAGTGTATCTGTCACTGCAGATTTTACTCCCACCTGAAGTCATTAGCCTTGGATTGTGAAATAATGTTTTCTACAGCAAACAACCTTTATGTCACAAGGAGGACTATGTCTCCAGGACGGATCAGGTGGAATTAATGAATCCTGGGGAACCAGCTGTCCACTAAGGATTACATTTTTTTCTATTAAGGAATATAATACAAAATGCACACATTGCCGCATGCTGTTCTTGCATGACTAACAAGAGCATGTCCCATAATCATAAAACCATACTTAGTAGGTTTTTAATTGATTAACGGCTTGATCCCAATACTTGCTGTGACCAGCATATTATTATCCATCATTCCTATAGCTTTTAGAAGCTTCACTCATTTATCCAGGCTCTGTTCTGGAAGTTGGAGAGTCCAGGAACCTAACCTGCCAGTAACAGACAGCTTCTGGATCTCAATTTACAAAGTCTCATAAACCTGGTGTGGTAAACCTAGCAGCCGAGTAGACCATTCTACTGAATTAAAATGGCAGAAGAGGACAACAGGTGTCGATTGTCCCCAGTAACTTCCAACTCTAGCATACAGGATTTGGATCACTGTCATTCTGTTACGCCTGTAAACATGCTCTAGATCAAAAACAGGCTTGTCTGTTTTAGTAAGGAGGGAAGATGGGCATCAGGAAGTAGTACAAAATAATGCATTCCAGTTGGACTGTCACTAAGACCTTGGAAATATGCTTAGGTTGCCTAGATGTTGATGTCAATTGTGCATTTATCCGCACTACAGCTCTGTGAGTTAGATTAGCCTGAAATAAGGTGACCTTTCCAGTTGAGGAGGGATTTGAATCTGGAGTCTCCCTCATCCACACAGTACTCTATGCACAGTATCAGATCTGCATCCCCTCCCCCCAGCATATAATAGCTCAGGCATCCTAAAAGTTGCATCAATTTAACATCATAAGAACAAAATTATCTGAGCATCACCTTAGCATTTAATACTGGCTATTGCCCATGTTGCTAGATTCAAGGAGGGTTAACGGGTACTGCTAGGTTTAGTGCCTGAACCACTATGGAATTGGTCTGATTTGTTGTGCCCTAATTTCTTAAAGAAGAAACAGCTTTCTCTCTTATGTTGCCTCTACTTAACCATTCAGGCTTGTATGTTAGCTGTTAGCCCATCTGAAGTTAGGGATAGTCAGATATCAAACAAAGAACAGCATCCTGCTTAATCTCAATGAAGTCAATGCATAGTCCAAGGATTGTTGGAGTGGCCCACATGAAGTAGTGTTTCTCTTATCCATGTGACTGTGGACTCAAAAGAAAATAATCTGAAGAGGCCTTATGTGAGATTTACATGATACAATCATAGCTAGAGATGTGTGAAACATGCTTAGCTTTCACTCATCAAATTGAAGATTTTGTGGTTTCCCTCAGAATTCCTCAAATGCTTAGCGTGGAGAGGAACTTCCACATTTGCTTTGAATTCCATGTGAATTAGATGTCTGTGGATGTTCAGAACTCCCCAGATGAATTTATGCTAATATTACCGAAACTCTTTTTGGCTTCCCTCAAAATTCTCCAGATGTTTTCGTGAGTGGAATAACAGCTCTGCACCCCTCAAAAAAAAAAATCACTTTAGGAGAAACTTTTCCGGCAAAGCAAGTCACAAGGGCAGGGGCATCACACAGAAGTAACTGTGCAGACTACACCAGAGACTACACACCGTTGTCGTGCTCCCCTAATGCTTACACATTCAACACACATCAGAAGGAGTTCCATGCTTGAAGCAATGGGTGCGTAGTGCTCCTCTAAAGGAGGAGGGATGCTGGCCCAATAGGGCCCATCCTCTTGTGGAGAAGTTCTACATGAGGAGAAACCAGGGCCTTTCTTTCAGCCAGAATTTGCAGGAACTAAGTTCTGGCACCTCTCATGTAGGCACCATTGCCATTATAAGAGAAAAAGGGAGGCCTTCATGGTGAGTTCCAGGACCTCTTTTCCTAGAAAAATAGCACTGGATAAACATTACATTGCTGGCCCAAACTAGTTCACTGCCTGGCAGCAGCTCTCCAAAGTTTCAGAAAAGGAATCTTTCCTAGTCTTGCCTGGTGATGGCAGAGATTGAAGCAGATGTTTTAACATTGAGCTACAACACTTTCCCATCAACATGTACCTAGAACTCACAGATATCAGGGGAAAGTCACTACTGGTACAACAGCAGGGTACATGGCTTGATTGCAGAGCTCCCAAACCTAGTCTTCTTCTTATTATTATTAATTTATTTAGAAATAATCTCAATAAATAATAATAATAATATTTTATTTAGACATCGCCCTCCCTGGCCAGAGCTGGGCTCAGGGTGGCTAGCACCAGTAAAATTACAATAAAAACATAATAGGAAAAAAACAACCCAGTTTAAAATACAGGTTAAAATACAATTTAAAATGCAGCCTCATTTTAAAAGTAGCCCATATATCAAAACCATAAGGGGAGGGAAACATATGGGTCAGACTAAGTTGCATAAACCCTCTTATTCATTTCCATCAAGAAGGAGGTGGTTTGAAAAAAGTAAACTACAATCATGGACAAGGCTTTTCGCTGCTGTGAACCCCAAACCACAGGTTGGATGGTATAATGTAAAGAAGTGAATTTGGCCACACATAGTTAATAAGCCTGTTGTTCACAGACAGTATCAGTTCTAAGAAAGAAACAAATGAGAAGTAGAAGAGAGGGTGCAGCAGAAGTGGAGAAGAAACAACTCCATGGAAAAAGGGGTGGAAGTCGACAAAAATAAAAGTTGATATTTTTTTCTGTGTATGTTAAAAATGTTGAAACTGAATAAAATATAATTAGGGGGGAAAGAATGGCCACTTACCGTACCTCCTCAGTGAGCTGTGGTTGCGGCCCGACGCAGCACCTCCCTCGATGCTTTGACACGCTGCACCATTTTGAGCACAACATGTCCCCCTCAGCCGTCATGGAGGCTCATGTGTTCCCACCAAACCCACTGATTCAAAATAACGTAATTGTGGTGGCCTTAGGGGGTGGTGGTTTGATGAACGGACCTGAGTGGGGCAGGCTTCACTCTCCGCTCAGCCACTATAATTCCCAGCTTACCCTGCCCTAGAAGAAGCAGCAGCATTTTGGTATTTGTATGACTGAAACTTTATCAAAAATTCCTCTTAGTGACGCTCTACAAGGGAACTGTCACTAGCTTAGCATAACCTCTCTCTGGGAGAAGAAACTTGCCTTTTATCTTCTCCTGCCTGTGTATTAGCATTATTGCCCAGGAAAACTGTCCACTCAGCTATCAAAAGATTTCTCCCAAATAACATCAACGTGTATGCTCAATAATCCTTACTCCTGAGCATGTGCAGAGGGCTACTTGCTCTAAATCCATACACTGACTGAGCTGCAACTTGGGGGGAGGGTGTCAACATCTCCCTCACCCCCTTTTTCTTTCTGAATATGGAGATTCAGCGAACAGTAATCTCAACATTGACTGAGGATTAAGTAGATGGTGAGAAAATGGAGAGCCCCTTGTACCCAGCAGTCCTTATAACTGCTAATTTACTGCATGATGCTAATTAAATGAAGCTGGCTTCATAATAGGAGTGTATGGTGTCTTGAGTAGGAAAGCTGTTAACATAATTATATCTGTTACACAGGGGGTGTAGCAGATTGCAATTATTAGAGAGCTGTGTGCATTTTGGCTACTTCACTTATTGTTGTTACATTTGGGGCTTGCTTTTAAAAGCTCGCCATTCCCAGATATCATATAAACTCTGCATTGAAAGCTTTTCATTCTTTTCTTTCTAATTGCCCCATGTAAACCTTTTTTCTTTAAAAAAAGAACAAAAAAAACCCTTTCCCTCTCCTGCTCAGCTTCCAACTGCAAGTCATTTTTAACCATTAAATTGAAAGAGGTGATTGTGGGCAACTTGTCAAGTTGAGCTTACCACAGCTTTTACCTTGGAAACTACGAAATATTTAAGTCACATGTTGGACTCTGCATTAAATGTTTGGGCTGTGGAAACAAAATCAGGTGCTCAAAAATCCACAGTGGGCTGCCACTTGATCACCCGAAGGTTCAGTTAACTTTATTAGCACTCTACTTTTCCCAGAATCGTCATTTTCATAGGCTGTAAAACGTTCCAGAACCTATCCGTCCTTCTGAACACGGGACTTCAAATGCAATTTCAACACAGCAAAGCTCAATGACAAAAACAGGCAGATCTGGGTTTCAAATCTCATCCTACACTTCACAGAAAGAAAATAATAATTATGGGATAATGTTCACGGTGGAAGAGTGTACAAGGCAGTAAACAGCTCATGCAGTGATTACAAACACTGAAGTGGTACTAAAGTGTTTAAGAGGCTTGCTGAGAGTTTTGGCTGTGGATCTCAGATCTTAAAGGTAAAGGTACCCCTGCCCGTACGGGCCAGTCTTGACAGACTCTAGGGTTGTGCGCCCATCTCACTCTAAAGGCCGGGGGCCAGCGCTGTCTGAAGACACTTCCGGGTCACGTGGCCAGCGTGACAAGCTGCATCTGGCAAGCCAGCACAGCACACGGAACGCCGTTTACCTTCCCGCTATAAAGCGGTACCTATTTATCTACTTGCACCCGGGGGTGCTTTTGAACTGCTAGGTTGGCAGGCGCTGGGACCGAGCAGCGGGAGCGCACCCCGCCGCGGGGATTCGAACCGCCGACCTTTCAATCGGCAAGCCCTAGGCGCTGAGGCTTTTACCCACAGCGCCACCCGCGTCCCTCTCAGATCTTAGACACACACAAAAAACCCCTTACAAAACTGTTGAATGGGTAGTATACAAAACATACTTTTTCTTAACCTTTGCAGTGAAGAAGACACACCTTTTCATACAAATTTGCAACTCTTCTCTCCCCATTCCATCCCATTTACTGTCATTTCATCCTGTTTCCTTGGTATTGTAGAGTTTGAAGGGACCTTGAAGGTCAGCTGGTCCAAATTTCTGCAACACAGGCATCTCAACTAAATCATCCATGATCAATGGCCATCCAACCTCTGCTTCCAAGCTTCCAAGGAAGCCCCCTACCATCCGAAGGAGTCTGTTCCACTGTCAAACAGCTCTTATTGTTAGAAAGTTCTTCCTGTTTAGTTGGAGTCTCCTGCTTAGTTAGAGTCTCATTTTTTGTAACTTGAAGCCACTGGTTTGAATCCTACCCTCCAGGAGAAAACAAGCTTGCTACATCTTCCATGGTTTCACCTTTTCTAGGATGATTTTTTTTAAAATAAATGTTTATTAAAGTTTTACAAAACAAAGAATTCATCATTTCACATAGATCGTTCCATTAATTAAAACCCACAGAAAAATCAAAAAACCAAAATATATAACAAAAAAAGAAAAATAGAAAAAAGAAAAATCCACTTTAAACAGTTACTAAATTCCTTATCCCTCTGTCCTGACCTCCTCACATCTCCCTTTTTTGTGTTCCTCTTTATTCCAATCTGATTCAGCAAATTCAAACCCGACTTCAAACCATGCTTACAAATTATGTTTTTCTAATTATTATGTCCCAAATTTTCATTATCTTAGCCATTTCTCATCTTATATACTAAGACATAATTTTATTCTGTTCATAGCCCCTTTCTCCTTTTTGAAAATTTACTTTTCATTCACATTTAACCAAATCCCACATGCCCTGTTACCTTCACCTTTTCTAGGATTTAAAAACCTTTTCTCCTTTACTTTCCTCCCACATTTTCTCTTGTCCAGCTCTTCTTTTATTACTTACTTACGTCAGTATTTAATCTGCCCTGTCCTGAAGGCTGTGGCAGGAAAAGGCTTAAACCAACAAGATCAAAACACCCATTAAATATGAAATATGCTATGTTATTAATTAATTAAATTTTCCTCTGCTGGCTTAACCCATTAAAACTCAGCAGAAAGGAGGCTTTTTATGTCTAGGATCAGGGTCAAAATATATGAGGCAAGCAATTCCACAATTCTTCCTCCTAGGTTGTTTTTTTTAAAAAAAAAATAAATTAATAGCAGCCATGCAGGACTTAAAACTGGAGTCAGATAACTACAGTAGCTGTGTAGTGGCTACTGAATCCCTCCCTTTCCTGCCATTTGTTCACTCAAAATCCTCTACTCCCATACTGACATGCTTCACATCCACAGGTGAAGAAGGATAAAAATGGGAATCACTTATGACGTGGTTATAGCACTGGGGAGAAGCAGATGGATGTGATTTTGAGTGGATAAACAAATGAAAAAGTGAGTGATGAGGGACTCTGTGGCAGCCATCAGGGCTTGGTTGGCTTTACCTATGTTGCTCCATCCTCTTCCCCTAAGAACTTTAATAAGGCAGTTGTTTCCAGTGGAAGAACTGTGAGGGGAGAGTAGCTGGGGCAACTCAACCAGATGAGTGTGATGGTATTATTATTATTATTATGGACTTCCATAAAGGAGCTGCTTATAGACTTGACCTATTGGTATGCTCCATACTTAGGTAAGTGCTTGTGTCTGTTAAATTAACTCTTAATAGCTGATTTTTTTTAATGTAAAAGTGATATTGTATGCCACATTATATAATTGTATTACAGTACTTAGACTCTCATGTTTGTGTGAACAGCTCTGAGCACAGATTTGTTTGTGGGAAATGTGCAATATAAATAAAATTATGGTAGTAACAAGGTCAGTTAATCTGACCATTCAAACACAAACACAAACACACACATCACACTGGCCATTCAACCCAAATTTTAGCCTCGCTCAGCTTCTTCTTTGTTAAAAAACAAAACAAAGTTCCAGGTGAAATAATCACTGAATTGCTTGTCCCACCGATTTTAGCCATCAGAATAATGAATTGGGAAAAGATGCATTTAGGTTTATAAATCAAAATCGGCATCTCTAAGGCATAGAACACAATGTTGGAAGACATTCCTGTCATGAGACAAAGGTCCTTGAGAGCAGAAGACGCAGTAAGGCCTACAAGGCCTACACAATCATTCAAGCCCAAGCCTGTTAACTGTTAACAGCAAACTGTTAAGTCACTGTGTCTCGTGACTCATCTTGGGTGATGACTCATTCTCCCTATATAAAAGTAGCCAGACTCTCTATGTGCCTCACTCAGTGCTTGTGTGTCTCAGCCAGTGTGTGTATCTGTACTGTTGTTGCTATGTAAAGCTAAAGCAGACAGGGTGGCTCCAGGACTCTAGTTAATCAGTAACTAAGACTACACCTCTGTGAAGAGTTAGATAGCTGCTATGAGCACTCTGTGTATGCTCTTTAACTAGGCTGTTTCTGAACAAGTTTATTTTCTTCAGTAAAGTTTTATACTGTTTATGAAGAAGACTCTGCTTTGATTAATTTACCGCTGTGCGACAATGCCAGTACTAAGGCACTGGTGTCATGTGCTTTTTGTAAACCTTGCCCACTAGGAAGCTGCATTCTGCACCAGCTGAGGCTTTCCAATAGTCATCAAGGTTGCTTCACGCAGAGCACATTATAGTCCTGCCATTATCTTGTGTTCACTCCATTAACTTTAGATCTACTGTCTTTATCAAGTGAGGTTTCACTTGATCACATGGATTCTTCTTAGGGGGTTTTCAAACTAAGCCCATCTCTCGCTTCCCTCATGTGCAGAATTATCGCTCATAGAAGTGGAGAAATTACTGTCAGTCCTTGGAAGACGGAGTCAAATGTGAAAGCTGTGGTTTCCCTGCCATCTTTGGCTCCCAATGGAATTGAATTTAAAAGACAGTGATAGACAGCAATGGGTGCGCACTTGGAGGTGGGGGCTTACTAGTCTAATGGCACAGGGAATGGACAAAGCAGGAGGCCATGGGAGGAGAAGCAAGAGTATGTAGTTCTCTAGCAAAGTGGGTGGAATACTGGAGTGGTGGACTAGAAGGATTTATTTAAGGGCTTCAGTTCACTTGCAACCCTGGTTAGGTTAGGATGTCTACTGGGAGCTCTCCCTGGTGCTGAAACAACTGACCTGCCTTGCTCTACCCCAAGGGTTCCTCCTCAGGGTACAGTTCTAGTCTCACACTTTATTTATTATTTTGAATTCTTATGGTCAAGTCTTCAACAATGCAAGCCATGTATTACCATGAAATTGCAAGGTGACATTGTATTTAAAACATTTTTTGATATTTTCAGTAAAAAGTAAGCAGGAAAATCATTTACTCTGTATAAACAATTATTCAGCAGCATCACATTATACTGGCTCTAACATAATGGCACAGTTAATAATAATAATAATAATAATAATAATAATCCAACTTCTGAATATATAGAGGACCACGTTTTCTTCTTTTCCACTTCATGTGGTATGACCATATTTGTTCCTGAATGTGCGCCTTTATGGTTTTAACTATTAGAATTCACCCCATGCTGGTAGCTAATATAATAATGTAATCTAATCCATCAAATATAATTTTTCCTATCCTCAGTCATACTAATGGTGCCTCCCAATTTAGTGTCATCAGCAAAGTTCATTGGCACATACCTACTTCCATCTCCAAGGTTTTTTAATAAAAATATATGGCTAGAAGAGTTCCCAAGGGTGATTCTTTAAGCACTCTCTCCAACTCAAGAGTGTGCCCTTCAGCATAACCCTCTCTCATCTGTCTTTTAACCAGCTTCTTATTCATTCTGCTATACGTTTAGTAACCCCACCCCATCTTTTTTTTATTTTGAGTAGCTATTAAAATTTGTCAGTTTCTTGTCGGAAATCCCATCAGACTAAATTGACTGCACTTTCTGTGCCTAAGCGGGGGGGGGGGGAGAGAGAATTATTTTCTTTTTAAAAGAAAAGATTTCCAATTACCTTGGCATGATCAACCTTTTGTGAAACCATACTTTGTTACATCCTGTGATAAATCATATCGTACCATGTTTTCAGTAATACTTCCATGTAATTTTTGATGCCTCGCATTATATTTCATTGAAGATGCATTAACAAATGTGTGATTTTACCTGAATTAGTTCTATTCCTTTTTCTGGGTCAAGGTGCCACAAGCACTTCATTCCAACCTTGGACCTGAAGATGGCTTGTTGCATCCCATGTTTTAAGCTCTCACAAATAATTCCATGTTCTATCCCCAGGTTGATTTCTGGATTCCTTCATTTGCGCCAAAGAGCTTACAATGGCTTAACTATGGTTTCCTTCCAGAAAATTCAGGAGCAAATGCGCTTAGCTGTATCAGTAGAACCATATCATGTGTCCTCAGATCATTCTGTGGTTCATCCTTTGAACAGCAAAAAGGCACACAGATACTGCTCCCATACAAGCAGCTTTTAAAACTCACCTTGAGTTTCAGAAGCAGTTGAAAGAAATTAAGCTGCTCTTCAAGAAAGTTTCAAAGCTAATTCGATGAATCATGGTGCCCTCTGAAAATACTTTTGCTTGCGCGTGGAGATGTAGATATGAATAATGAAAGTAATCTAGTATCTGAAAACTGTATTAGGAATATGACAGCTTTGGGTGGGTGGGGGGAGCTGTGAAAAGTAAGCCGAAGGCCCCTTCTATAATTGCATACCCATGCAGCTCTACATTTGAGGATCAGGACAGCTGTTCTTTGATCCCATTAGTCCAGACATGCAAAAAACAAAAACAAAAAACCCTTTAGATTTCTAAGCTGAAAATGTACAGGAGACTCTGCTTGCAGGAATTGCAGACCCTCCAAGTGTCCCTATTTTCCTGGGACAGTCCTGGATTTATAGAAGCCGTCCCAGTTTCTGATTTGATCCCACAATGTCCTGTTTTTCCTTAGGACCTCCCTATTTCCACTGAAGAAATGTTGGAGGGTATGGTAGGACATCCCTATTTTCATCGGAGGTTATAGAATTATGCAACCCCCGAGCCATGGAGATAAGTAACTAAACAACCTTTAGAAGACATTTGAGGGCTACCCTATATAGAGAAGGTTTTTAGTGTTTAATATTTTATTATATATTTATGTTGGAAGCCACCAAGCTAGATGGGGGTGGGGAATAACAACAACAACAACAACAACAACAACAACAACAACAACAACAACAACAACAACAACTAGACATCCCTATTTTATTAGAGAAATGTTGGAGGGTATGCAGTTGGTCTAAAAGCCAAAATCATATTGTAACCCGTTGAGCAATTCTGTAACATATACCAGACTTTCTAATATAGATTTGAGAGCTTTCTGTATAATAATAATAATAATAATAATAATAATAATAATAATTATTTATTATTTATTATTTATACCCCGCTCATCTGGCTGGGTTTCCCCAGCCACTCTGGGCGGCTTCCAACAAAATATTAAAATAAAATATTCTATTAAACATTAGAACAGGGGTTGCCAAGCTCTTTGGGCCAGTAGGCTCATTTGGATTTTGGGAAAGTGCCTTAGGTGCCAGTCACAAAATGGCTGCTGTGGGGTGTAGCATAGAACAAATGGCTGTCACATTTAAAAGAGAAAGAGAGACAGAGGACCAAAAATTATGCAAACATGCCCCCCCATCAGTGGAGGGAAACGCATCTACATCAGCCACGAACATGCTCACTCACAGAGAGAAGCTTTTAACATTCCTTCTCTAAAGCAATGGTGAGTGTTCAATCCTGGTATCCAATGAAATGTGGGCACATTTAATGGGATGTGTTCAATGCAGGAAGACCTAAGCGACTGCAAAGAAGGTGTGCAAACAGAAAAGGCATTAAATGATCAAGCACATCAGACAAAGCTTTCCTATCTTCTCGCATCATTTCAAACAGAATGCTTTTCAAAAGAGGCAATTCACATGTGCGCTGTGAGTCATGTACCATCAAGAGATACATGCACGTGTGAATCCGCCTTAAGCCTTTAAGAATACGAGAG
Organism: Podarcis raffonei; assembly: GCF_027172205.1. Classification (NCBI taxonomy): domain Eukaryota; kingdom Metazoa; phylum Chordata; class Lepidosauria; order Squamata; family Lacertidae; genus Podarcis; species Podarcis raffonei. The sequence goes on from NC_070612.1 coordinate 40,828,008, forward strand.
TAGTGTTGCTTGACAAAGACTATTTCAGCAATTGTTAACAGTCAAGAAAGGGTGAAATTGAATTAGTAAAACATTACTTCAAATTTCTTGGGGAGGGGTAATAATAAAGTATGCTTCTTTCTGTAACGTAGGGAAAGATGATGTTAACCTATTACACTTTCTGGACAAAATAATTTGTAGTCAGCTCTGCTACTTGTAAGTGCCTAATTTATTTAAATATACTGTATTGCCAGTGTCTCATTCAGCTTAGATGAGCGTAAGCATTTATCCTTAGATTGATTGTGCTTAGTTCAACGTCCAAGGTTGAACTAAAGCTCACCAATGCATCTGAATTCCAATTCTTAAGCCAGTTTTGGACTACTACTGTAATTCCAGTATAATGAAGTGATAAAGAAGATTAATGAGACTTACTTTGCAGCCAAGAAAGACAAAGCAAGGAAGGGAGGTGGGGATGGGGTCATTGATTGACCAAGAACTAAGAAGACTGAAGTGTGAAGGTTGCTGGAAGACACGTTGCAACACAAAGCAGTCTCTCGGATGGTAATGCTTGTTAATAATCATAATGATCTGGTTAACAAATGGAGAATTACCCATGTCTAATTATTGTTGTAGAAGGTGAGTATTAACAAATGGAGAGGTACCCATTTTTAATGACTGTTGTAGAAGTATTGGCACCAGAGACAGAGTGACTACCTAAGTAGGGCTATGAACACATTAGCAGCTTAAAGCACGGCCAGGTTTTTCTTCGTCCCTGCTGTGTTTCAAGTGATCTTTATACACTGCTGATGGACATTATCTGATTTGTTTCCCCATCCGTACAACCACCCTGAACTCTAGTTCAATGAAGCTGTCATCTGCGCATGTGCAACAGCTGTCTTAAGTATGCACACTTTAGCTTAAACACAGCTTACGTTTTCAAAACATATGGAAGCAGGCTGAGGGGGGCTGGGAATGCTCAAATCGGAGTATTTCTCAAGAAACTTCAAGATACATATGGGTTGCAGCTTACGTCATGCTGTACTTGGTGTTACATAGACCAGATGCAAGCACTCTTGGAGAAAACTGATTTTCTAGGTTCATTTCAATTGGGGTATACGTCTGGTTTTGGCACAGAAACTGCTTTGGTCCAGTCCTACTTTGGTCCAGTCCTACTTAGATGGTTGCTCCCAGAGGGTGATGCTTGGGGAGTGTCTTCAGCCCCATGGAACCTTCAATGTGGGGCCCCTCAGAGTTTGATTTTATCCCCCATGCTGTTTAACAGCTACATGAAACCACTGAGTGGGGCCATCCAGTGTTTTTGAATATGTTGTCAACAATATGCTGATGACGCACAGCTCTACGTCTCCTTTACATCTGCAGGTGTGGCAGTGGATGTGTAGGATCATTGTCTTGCCTCGGTAAGGGACTGGATGAGAGCCAACAAACTCGATCCATTTAAGGAGCTTCCACTATCTCCTTCCCTCTCTTCTCTCTCACAGACTTCATTTCTTGTTTCAAACCACATGCATTTTTGCCTCGAGAGCACCTCTGTCTCTGGCCAGCTCACTAGCATCAGAATAGTATTTACTAGCCTGATAAGTAACTCTGGGGATTCTATGTTCTGAATAGGTATTTCAAAGGGACGGGTGGGAGCGCTGGATTAATAACACTACCATGTGAGTAATGAAAGAGACCTTTGAAGCTCACCCAATCGTGCCCCCATATAGAAATCTCAAGTGTTGTCCATGCCTTACTTGAACACAAAGTTCACAACTCCATGAGTGTAGTGTAAGCTCACGTAACTTTTCTGCAGTACAGTGTGTAAACAAGAAGAACAAAAAGAAAGATCCGGCACAAGTGAATATGGAGATCCTATTAATTAATTTACCCAAAGTTGCATTACTGTAGCGACAGCCTATAGACAGCTAAGGAACTCTGTTGCACAATCCCAGTGGAGTGGAATTTTATTCAGAACTCACTGTAGAAGTGGCTGGCGAAACTGTCCCAGATTAGCAAGTTTGTAAAGCCATCAGTCTAAAATGTCTATTTATAGATTAGGGATTGGTGGTGCTGGGGAATTTACAGTTCTTGATATCAGAAGTTTCTGGACCTACACTGTGCCAAATCACCATTTTATTGCTATTTGAATACCTTTGTGGTTTTCTTAAGAAGGATATTATTATTTTTATACCCTAAAATGTAACATATCTCAACGTTGTGTTTTGTTAGCTGCCAAATTTCAGCCTCAAAACAGGGAGGGACCCTGCCATCTGTTTACCTGTTCAGCATTAGATATTCACCCATAAGTCTATAGGTTAATGGAGGATTCGACTTCCCTCCTACTGAGAATTCCACATTTTCGAGCAGGTGATTTAGATTCATTTAAAGTCCACCGACTTGATCCCGTTTCAGCACAGTTTATTAGTTTATGAAGCTGAACAAATAAGCCTTGTAGAACAAAGACAAAGAGCAAGGATTTTCTTGCAAAAGCAGTGGATCAAGAGTTTAGCGATTGCTCCGGCTACTGGCAACAAAATAAGAAACACTTCAGAGGACCTCGCGAATAACAGGTTGACTGAAAATGACTGCTCTGCTCCAAGGCTGTAGCAGATGTTTGGAAAGGGGAAGCATTCCCCCTCTCTGAAAGAGCAGAAAAATATATTTTCATTTAGAAGTTTGTTAATTCTCTCCAGTTTTGAGGACACACCATAAGTGATCATAGAGTTGGAAGGGACCCAAGGGTCATCAAGTCCAACCCCCTGAAATGCAGGAATCTCAGCTAAAGCATCCATGACATATGGCCACCAAAGAAGGAGAGTCCATAACCTCCTGAGGGGGACTGTCCCACTGTCGAACAGCTCCTACTGACAGAAAGTTTTCCCGCGTGTTTAGTCGGAATCTCCTTTCTTGTAACTTGGTTTGGGTCCTACACTCCACAGCAGAAGAAAAACAAGCTTGTTCCCTCTTCCATGTGACAGCCCTTAAGATATTGAGATGCTAAAGGCAGGTCACCAAAATACACATGTATGAATAGATGAATGAAATATATGTACAAAATTGCTATGGACTGAGCAAATTTAGTCCATCAGGTAAACTAAATAGCCCTTGATATGCCTCTGCTTTGTAGTATTTTGACTACTGAAATTCTAGCTTATGCCATGCAATGGGCTCAAAGTGCAATAACTAAAAAAAAATAAAAATCTGCATAAACCCAAGTAAATAAAACATGCCCTACCAAAGTCTCATCACCAATTAAAAGCTCAGTTTGAAATATTGGCCCTTCATCTTCTTGCAAAGCATTCTACTGTTACCAATTAGCAGGTTCAGCTACCACCCAGATTGCTATATTTCTATACAGGATGTCACACACATCTTCGAATGTACCAATACAATGATCTATCCTAGTCTCCAGTTTAATGGCAATGCTGATTCAATTGAGTGTGACTTTGAATTTAGTCATCTTGCTCTACCGCACAGACAGCACACAGACAAGTTTCCCTCAGCTCTGCAGAAATTAACCACACACTTCCCTTCTTTTATAGATCCCAGATATACAATGCTCATTAAAAAGTTTGCCTTACATTTTTGAAGCAGTGCACTTTTCAGAGTTGCCAACTTCTCTACTGCAACCCTGTGCTTTTAACCATAGCTTTGTCCTGAATACATTATCATGTTATGCTGTGATTGCATAAAGCCCTAAATAACTTGGGAGCAGGATATCTAAGAGAACGTCTTATCCGCTAGGTGTTTGCCCTTTCACAGCAATCATCTATGGGGTTCTCCATATGTGCCAGAGCTTTGTTTCATGAAGACATGGACTGGGTCCTTCAGTGCTGTGGATATGTTGACTGAGAGCCAGTGTGGCATTATGGTTAGAGTGTTGGACTAGGACTTGGGAGAGCAGGGTTTGAATCCCCACTCAGCCATGAAGCTCACTGTGTGACCTTGGGCCAGTCACCATCTCTTAGCTTAACTTACCTCACAGGGTTGTTGTGGGATGAAATGGGAAGGAGGAGAACCATGCACACCACTTTGAGATCCTTCAAAGAGAGAGGTAGTATATAAACGTAACAAAGAAGAACGAAAGGCAGCTTCAGAATTCTCCTCGGAGAAATGCTTTTATTTGCTTTATTTTTACTGTTGCCATACACTGCTGTGGTATATGCTAATGTTTAAAGGTAAAGGGACCTCTGACAGTTAAGTCCAGTTGCGAACGACTCTGGGTTTGCAGCACTCATCTCGCTTTACAGGCCAAGGGAGTCGGCATTTGTCCGCAGACAGTTTTTCCGGGTCATGTCACCAGCATGACTAAGCCGCTTCTGGAGCAATGGAACACCAACACCAGAGCAGCGCATGGAAACGTCGTTTGCCTTCCCACCAGAGTGGTACCTATTTATCTACTTGCATTTTTTGGCGTGCTTTCGAACTGCTAGGTTGGCAGGAGCTGGGATAGAGCAACAGGAGCTCACCCCATCACAGGGATTCGAACCGCTGACCTTCTGATCAGCAAGCCCAAGGCTCAGTGGTTTAGGCCACAGCACCACCCACGTCCCTACTAATGTTTAGGGGCCTATAAATATTCCAATAAATAAATGATGTGCAGCTCCTGTCAGGAGCTAAGCCTACACTCGAGAAGGACCCTGGCAGAGACATATGCCTGACTGGCATGTTCTCTCCCTCCTGGTCGATTGTTCGGGAGCTTCAAAAGCTTTCTTCTGCCCGAACATCACAGCGACCGATGCCAACCGACACTGGCACACTTAGGGATCCACAGAGTTTGCACAACTTGCATGACAGGCCTCAGCAACTCAGCATTTTGGCTAATCCACTTTATTTACATATAAACACACACGGAGCACTGCAACATGGCTCCCTCTCTCTCTAGCATCAGAGAGCAAAGAGAAAAAGAACAAAGGACAATAGTCCCACTTCATGGAACACAGTAACACAAAAATCCTGTCTTCATCACTTCCCACTCTGTGGAGTCAAAACATACACCATCATGTGAAAGACAACAATCCCATGACTGCAATCATGGAGCAGGAATTCTAACAGCTCTACATCTGGAAAAACTTAGAATCATAGAATTGTAGAGTTGGAAGGAACCCTGAGAGTCATCTAGTCCAACCCTCTGCAATGCAGGGATCTCAACTGGTTACATGGCAGGTGGCCATCCAACTTCACTTTCTGATTTCTACAGATGGAAATTAAACCTATGAGAGCAAATCATATTTTCACTCCTGCTAAAACAACAGATTTTCTTTTATTTAACATGGTTGTTGTGTATGTTTATAAAACGTATTCCCCTGGGAATGAGTAAACTGCTTGCTAAACCCCAGATATGCTCTGGGCCATTTTTTTTCAAGCGCATCTTTAAACATGCATCCCAGCCTTCGCATACGACATTCTTTCACCTTCCAGAACTGATGTTTGGATAAGCAGATTTGGACGGAGGGTTGCAGCTATTCAATATTTACCCATAAGGGCCCGTTTATGCATGCAGTTCTGGATTTAGTTAGATCTCTGCTCTTTGAAGCAGTGACCTGAACCCATGTATTACTGGGAAACTGCATTTGCTATTTCCATCCTCAGAATTCATGAGAGAATTAAATTAATACAGAATTTGGCCTCCGAATCAGATGCCTGGCATTTTACTTCTAGTAGTGGAAATGCATCTTGCCATCGAAAAACCTAATCAGAACAACTAATCCCCTTCCTAGTTTCATAACAGTTTCATATCACTGAATAGTACTTGTACTTGCGCTTTATTTTGCCACAGTTGCTAAGGGAACAGCGTGTCATTAAACAGAAAACTCTGCCTTAGAAGCAGACTAGAACAGAACACAGAACAACATGCAGCACAGAGTGGTTTATACCTGACCTTTCTAAAAGATTTCTTGGTTTTGAAAAAATTAATAAGGTATGCTCCCTATTCAGGTCTATAATGTCATTCTATTTCCTTTTCACTGTATACTTACTCCCTTGGGATCAGCTAAATAATATTGTACACCAGAAGAAAGAAGTTAATGACCCGAGAAATAACTTATTGAAGTTAGCTTGACACAGCAGTTAACTTCAAGAAACTGGATAAAAGGGGGGTTGGTCATCACTGGAAGATTTTTACAAACCTATCTCAACATGCAAAATACAGGATTCACATACCTGCCAACATTTCTCTGATACAAATAAGGACTTCCTATTCTGTCCTCATCTTCATCATCATTTTATTATTTATACCCCACCCATGTCACTGGGTTGCCCTATCCACTCTGGGCGGCTTCCAACATATATAAAAACATAATAAAACTTGAAACATTTCAAACAGGGCTGCCTTCAAGTGTCCTCTAAAGGTTGTATAGTTATTTATCTCCTTGGCTTGGGTGTCACATAACTCCATACCCTCCGATGAAAATAGGGACATTTTAAGGAAAAGCGGAACATTCTGGGATCAAATCAGAAACTGGGACGGCTGAAAAATAGGGACACTTGGAGGGTCTGGATTCAGGCCTTGTTAATGATATCATCCCATTTTCCTTGTTGCTCTCAAACCTTTGTCAGAAAATAAAATATTATGGAGGTTCATCATGGATCATTTACTCAAAAGAAGTAAACACTCATTGCCTCTCACACACTGTGATATATGTCTGCTTTTCTCAATGTGGGAATGAATATTCTCACCCAAAGATATCACATACATGTTGCCCTACATTCTTGATTCTGTAAATATTTCCTGAGTGGGAATTATAATGGCGTTTTGCACAGCTAATGTCTGCTTCAGTCAGTGTACTTTCCCAGATCTAATGTTTATAATATATACCACATGCCTGCTTCTAACGAGATATACACATTTATGGAAGCTCACACTTTTCTGAGTGCCCCAAAGCTGCCCTTGGTGAAAGCTGGAGAATGAAAGAGAGAATTAGAAGCCACCTGTATGTTGCCTCGATCACTGGGCTATTGAACATCTGCCATAATTATGTTTTGGCAGGCAGGCCTCCAAAGCATCCCTATTCATGGAGGTACTTCAGTACTTAAGCCTCATCAAAGTAAATGCATATCTGGGTTGGAAAGGATTTAAGCACGTGATTAAGTGCTTTCTTGAATCATGACTTATTGTATTTGATCATCCATGGTAAATGGAGGTGAATTAAACTTAGCACTATTTATTCAAGGTGATTTGAGTCATTGCATCTGAAAACACAGACACTGCTGAGTAAAAGACAACTTTGTATCACCTACAGAAGATTGCATTCCCTCCATCTGCCTTTCTTTGTCCCGTTAGGGTTTTTTTCTTTCTTTCATGTCCCCCCCCCTCCCTGCTCCTTCCTTCATTTTCTCTAATGGTCACTGGAAGTCAAGGGATGTTTCTCTACAATTTTCTCCTTCCTTCACTAGTCTATTCCAGATACCTTCAGATATTGCAACTTTTGATTACACTTCCATGACAAGCAATTCTACCTTATGCACGTTTACCTATTGGCCCACTGTATTCAGTGGAGTTTACTTTTTAGCAAGTGTGTGTAGGACTGCAATATGGGAACCGTAGAAGCTGGTCTATGAGGGTAGGGATGGGGATCCCCAGACCTCGAAGTAGCACTTGGAATATTCTTCTCTGGCCCTCAAGAGTTTCCCAAGGCAATGCCCGTCCCTAGGCTACCTGCTTTTTTCCCAGGGCTCATTCTTCACCAGCTCTGCTCTCTACTGTTCTTGAGTGTTCCTGGGTGGTAGGAATGTATCCTTAAACTGAGATTGTTATCTATGCTTGCCTGACTGGACTGTAGCCTATAGTGCAAAGAGTCATATCTGGCTGTTCCACTGAACCATGAAATGATGTGGCTATCAGACTTCAATGAATTTCCTGCAACTGCATTCAGGCAGAAGGGGCAATGCCCTAACATGCTCAGAGTACCCCTGGCCTCCTTCTGCATGCCTGCCAGAGCCTCCTTCCCCCCAGTCTAGGCGTGTGGACTAGTTCCACCTCTCTCTCTCTCTCTCTCTCTCTCTCTCTCTCTCTCTCACACACACACACACACACACACACACACATAAATGCAGGAAGATTTTTATGGGCAATAGGAAGTGTTACCCATAAAGAAGCAGTATTGGAGGAAAAACAGAGGTCATCAACAGATGCTGTCAGAATCCACCTACCTACCAGCGACTCAGTAGAGTTCCAGATACCTGTGGCCCTCCAGATGTTGTTGGACTTTAACTCAGCCCCATCCAACACAGCCAAGGGTGAGGGGGTGGTGGGAGATGCAGTCCAACAATATCTAGAAGGTCAAAGCCCCCCCCCCAGCAATTGTATTTGTTCTGGCCAATGATCTGGTACACCAATGGCTCAGCTGAGTGGATGGGTCTGATTTGCTTTGGCTTCGCTTTCTTTGCCATCACTTTTGGTTCTGGCACAACGTGGGGAGCAAACTCTTTCCCACTTGGTAGAGAATCTCTCCATTTGCAAATACACTCTGGTAAAGAGTGGGGGAAAGTATAGCAGGCTTTGTTTTCTGGTTCATTGAGGGGTGCAGACAGAATAAAGTTGCATTGAGCAGCAACTTCTCACTTAATTCTTTTGTTGGGGTGTAAGGCTAGGGAAACACTTGCTTCTTATAACCATATTACACACACTTCAACATTTCTCTGATGAAAGTAGGGATATCCTATTCCTTGTTGTTGTTGTTGTTGTTGTTGTTGTTGTTGTTGTTGTTGTTGTTGTTATATTTATACCCCAACCATCTGACTGGGTTGCCCAAGCCACTCTGGGTGGCTTCCAACATATATAAAAAACATAAGAAAACATGAAACATTAAAAAACTTCCCTATACAGGCTGCCTTCAGATGTCTTCTAAAGGTTGTATACTTAATTATCTCATTGGTTCAGGGGGCACATAACTCCTTACCCTCCAACATTTCTCTGATGTAGCGGGACATTCTGGGGTTAAATCAGAAACCCTGGATAGCTTCTGTAAATCTGGGACTGTCCCTGGAAAATAGTGACACTTGGAGGGTCTGATTAGAGATCAGTTGCCTGAGATTGCGATTATGGCTTTCCTGAGGACACCTAGCCTAGATGTCATGATGAAGTGAGCCTGGAATAGATGCATATTTCATGCTCTCAGCTACTGCACTGCATCAGTTTTCAGCAGTGGTCTTCCGATCAATTTACAGTTGCCCTTGACACACTGGGTCTTTTTCAAGTCAATAAATTATTCCCTTGAAACCAGTTTGGAGATTTGTCTCTCCCTTTTTGCTTTTCTGCCATTTTTGGTGTTCCCCTCCGCCCCTCCCCACCACCCCTTTCTGATCGATTAATAATATCCTTAGCAAGATGTTGCTGTTCTTCCCATAGGAAGAAAGAAATTGAACACATATCCAATTATCTGTCCCAACAGTGAGACAGAATCTACCCAAAGCATAGGACATGGCAAGTACAGAGTAAAGAAAGCAAAAAGGGGATAAATATTGAATTGCAATAGGCTCTGTATCTTCAAGGCTGTCATAGGTCACTAAGGGATTACACAGATAGCAGTGTCACAAAGGTATAACAGCAATGACAATGCACTAATCTATGCTTTAGGCAGCCCAGTGGCCTTAAACGAAGAGGGACAATCAGCTGAATTAAAATTCAAGTCACCTTTATCACCTATTGGAGATTTTTCACTAGGACCAGGAACCAGAACTGTCATTTTCCTCCCAGAGCTGTTGCTTGCTTTCATTGAAAATATGGTGACAGCCTATAGTTCATTTGCAAGATGTCTATTTGCACAATTTAAACAATTGTGATTTGAAATAAAGCCTACCCAGATCAAGTTAGGCATACAAAATATAAGTGACATAATGAATATCTCGAGGCATAAGATCTCATTGAGTTATTACTTCTTCATCCCTCTACCTCCTCTATCTCCCTGTCTTTTTCTGATATCACAAACAAACCCATTATCTATATTCTTCAGCAAATAAAGGATAAAGTGACTTATCAGAAAGTCTCTCATTGTGATGTTTACTGTTATCAATCAGCAGCTTTCACTCCATTTTATTTGATTTAGATACAAAGTCCTTGTTTTGAAGAGACATTATCATTCTGCTTTAGGCTCAAAATTGTGCTTCTGCCTGTAGATTATTTTTGTTTTTTGCTGAGGCTTGATTAATTCTTATGTTCTAAACTATTGTCTTCATAATTTTCTCTTTTGTGAGCAAAATGGGGGAGCAAACAGAATGAACATGACAAAAGATTTTAAAAGGAAAGCCAGACATATAAAGCATTTTAACAATGGATGAATCATATCTTCCACAATAGAATAATTGACATTTATTACAAAATACTTAGCTTAAAACGGAAGGAGCAAAGCTGATAAATAAGAAGTGCAAAGGTGGCACGTGGTATTAAGGAGAAGATAGAACAAGCTCACTAGAACAAGTTAGCTGAACAATCATATTGTAAATTTATATTTATTTTGGCTTGCACTCCATGCTAAATCTCTGGTTCATAGTAGAGAACAGCAAAACTTAAAAGACTGGAAATGTAAATACCTTCCTACTCCATATGAGCAAGCCACTAAAGCCCTGCCAAATGGAAAGGTTTAGACTTAGACTGCTTCCAAAACATATTCAGATTCAGAAATCAGATGAAGCTCCAGGGAAAGGATGCTCTAATCTTCAGGCATGGGTCATATCCCTCACATGGAAAAGAAAAAAAAAAGTTGTATTGAACCCATGTGGTTAGTTAGAAATAAACACACACATGCTAGACAAAAATATTCTAGAACCGCATCATACCAAATAATTCCTGAATTGCCTCATCTAGAAACCACACTTTGTACTTAGGTGCATGTTCACATTATCACCTGGAACATTATGGGGGTGGGAGTTAGATTCCTGGGCTGGTGTGGCACTGGAGTGTGGCACTAGGTGTTTGGAAAACACCTAGCTGGGAAAGTGGTAGAAGACAGGCAGATGTTGAGCTGGCTTACCTTCCTTGCTTCCTTGGCATCTTTTCTTTGGTTGTCTTCTGTCAGGACTTCCTGCTCTCCTCGTCCAGGTCTCTGCTGCAAAGCAACCGAAAATTTATGATGGAAATACCATTGTACTGCCTTGCCTTTCCAACTGGTTTTAATTCCAGCTGACGTTAATCACATTTGTTTCCTCTTGCACAAAAGGTAGCTGGGTGGCTTGTATTTACCAGCACAGTGGAGAGCTTGCCTCAATCCTGGGGTGGTTTGACGCATCATACAGAAGGCACTGGACAGTTAGATGGCCTGAGGGTTGGAGCTGGTTCATGATGTGAGGAGATGTTTCTAAATAAAGGGGCAGAGCGAAAGAGGCACCCAATAGATACATCACTAGTTTTGGATTTTGGGGTTTTTAACTACCTTGCTTTAGGCAAGATGCTTCCTCTCAGCTCAGCATCTCATGACAAAATGAAACATTGTCTAGTTTGATGTGCTCTTTTTGAAGATTACCAACATAAGAAGGAAAAAGCATTTTTTATTTCAGAGTAGGCTTTGAAACAACAACAACAGACTTCCATATTCACAGTCCTCCCATTCTTCTGACACATACTGAAAATAAGGGAGAAAATTTGACAGCCCCAGGGCTGGCTTATTGATTTTCCCTCCCTTTGGACAAAGACTCCAACATTTTGAATTTGGTGGTCTTCACCTTTGGAATCTTCCACCATCACTGCAGGGTTGCTTTTTCTATCAAGTAATACTTTGGTGCTTAATCTTAAAGAAAAAACAACAACTTTCCAAGGCTGGTTGTTTTTTTTTACTGACCTTTTAGATGCTATTTTAACAAGTAGTTATATGTCTTAATCTTGCTCTGTTTTTAATACTTCGTACTACTGTTTTGCCATTTTATACATATTTGGTGAATCGGTGACTTGATTATTGATTTATGTGGCTGATTTGTGAGATACTCTGGGAACCCTTTGGAGTTGAAGAGTCGGAGAAAAAAATATTAGATAAATAAATAATAAATTCAGAGGCAATCAGGGTTGCGGTTACTCCAAAGTAGGAATTTTGTCACTATAGCTTTGCAACTGAGACACGTTTATTCAACAATTAGCACGGCTCATTTTGCATTTTATGTTACATTGATACTCCATTCCCAAAGCTCCCCCCCCCCCGTTCATCACTTTATGTCTTTATGTCCTCTTTGCTCTTCTAATTTTAAAAATTACTCTTTTGCTGTTGCTGTGCACTGTAACTTCACATGAGAACTGCCATCAATTATTTTACATTGATTATTGTCTAATTTGGCTTATTCTGACATCTCATCTGATGATATATGCCTATAACTTTTAAAAGTCTCCTCCATTAATATATAGTTAATGGAAAAGAGACAAGTGTAGACAGGATGTCTGAAGTTCTTCTTTTATCACGCAAAAGCATTGATTAAGCAAGCTGAATCTGAATGCAGTGAAATGAAGACTAATCTATCATAATAACGGCACAATTTTCATTCTCAGGGCAGAAGGGTATGAGTCAATTACGTGATACCAAAAGGCTTGCATTTCGGGGAGGGGAAGTCATTTTACATTTTAACACAGATATTTATAGCATCTCTGTGAATTTGCCATTGACAGCTTACACAGGCAGCTTATCAATAACTCTATTTAGGGGGTGGGGGATGAAGAGTAGCAATAGTTTTAACCAGATTCCAAAACACAGATTCTGCTATATGGATTTTTCCATTACTAGCAGGACAGCTGCAAAGACGGAGGTATAGTGAGTGACTTTCTTTGTATTTCAGTTTCTGTAATGGTAAGGAACGCAGGTCACAGAATTAATTATTTTTACAATGTACAGGAAAGATATAAACAAAGACTCCAGCAGAGCAAACTTACCCTGATGGTGGTGAGAGATTCCAAGCTGCAAGAACCTCCAAACTGAAAGCCCCCTCAGTCCAATAGTAGCAGGGCAAAATCCCGAAGAGGGCAATGATCTCTTGTTTGCTTTCACTACATTGGCTATTTTTGATTTCTTTTCTTTTCAGATCCTCCCTGGCTGCAATTTATTTATTTATCACAAGTATTTATACTTGGCATTTCAGGATATAAATCATGCCAAGGTGGCTCGCAAGGAGCATTCAGTTACACATAGTAAAAAATAGAACAAACAATACATTATAAACGCACCAAGATCAGTTGACCACAGGGCAGTTGATGGATCACCCTTGGATGAATTGGGAAAGTGGAGCTAGAGCAGGCCTTGAGGTAGTTTTTGCCTCCCTACCTCCCTCTCTCTTCTGGAATCCTTCCCAGAATTTTTAGTATATCAAATCCAGGACTAACGTACTTTCTCCCCATTTCAGAGCTGTGTCAAGAGAACAGAAGGGCTTTGGATCAAGCAGATCCAAAACAACAACAACACCCAGACCCATCCCCAGCTTCCCCTCCTTTACCATTACCACAGAGGGTGCTGTCAGGCTTCAGGGACTCTTCTCTCCCCCCCCCCCGACAGTAGATGAGCAGAACAAAGCAAAAGGAGTCTCTTACCAGTTAGATTTTTAATTATCACAGTGAGAGAACAAAGAATCCATTCCTAGGAATGAAGGTGCTCTCAATTAAGGGTTCCACCCACTTCCACCCTAGTCACCCACTTCACTACCGCATCTTGCCACTTGATCTCGCAACCACTTTGCTTTCTGTGCTGCCACCTTATCTGCTCATCATGACCTTGGGCTGGGCAGATTTACGCTTTCCAGCAAGAGAGAGTCTGTTAACTCTCTCTCCTAGTTCTTCTCCTCCTAGCTGTTCACCACCCAGTACTTCCCAACTTCTGTCTTCTGAACTATGTCCCTCGGCAAACCACTCTTCCAAATCTATACTGTCCCACTGCTCCTGGGAAGATTCAGGATCCTGATCAGGAGTAGGGGGAGGGGGAGGCTACCACCATTCTTCCTCAGTGCAGCCCTCCTCAACATGATTCCTGACAGGTACTAAGGTGGTGGAGGTCTCCTCCCTCTGTGTTCTCAGGAAGGATGTTCTCCAGCATGGTGTAGTGGATAAGAGCGGTGGACTCGTAATCTGGTGAACCGGGTTCACTTCCACGCCCCTCCACATGCAGCTGCTGGGTGACCTTGGGCTAGTCACACTTCTCTGAAGTCTCTCCGCCTCACTCACCTCACAGAGTGTTTGTTGTGGGGGAGGAAGGGAAAGGAGATTGTTAGCCGCTTTGAGACTCCTTAAGGGGAGGGAAAGGCAGGATATCAAGTCCAAACTCCTCCTCCTTATCGTATGACCCTTGGGAGTTGGCACACCCTTCCATGGACCATAGGACGATGTCCAAAACACCTCAAGTCTGTTTTCAGTTCACATTGTAAACATTTTAGGATGCAGACACTATTTAATGTTTTGTAGTATCAACATTATCATCAACTTTCCCCATATAGATGTCACTTGCTACTCTCTTATCTTACAGTTATAAATTCGATGGCAATTAGCATTTTCACTCCTATTTCTTTTCATGTATGGGATAGGGAAGAGATGTCACACGCCATCATACAGTTGAAAACTCCCTCCAGCAATCCCTCAGGGCGACTCATTGTGTGCATTCATGTATAGCCTCTGGTAATAAGGCTTTACGAATTTTGAATATTTGCCTTGACTTTTCTATCTTAGCCTGCAAAATTCAAGGGACATATCTACCATACAGAATTAAGGCTACATTCTTACCCAGAGTAACCCAGAAGTACTGAATTCCACAAGGTTCACTTCTGAGGGTACATGTACAGCATTGCATTATAAGCTGGTTTAATATTCACTGAACCTTCCCAGGAAAGTATAAACTGAGAGGGGCTGAATATTCAAACAGAAAATTGTTCACACTTCACCACATTTTTGGCAAAGAGAAGGACACCTTCAGATCAAGTCTAATATGTTTAAGCATCACAAAGCATTATAAAACCTTCAAGAAAGATAGGTTTTTGAAGATTCTTAGAAAGGACCATTTATTTTAACTGCCATAGAGCTTAATAAACAACAAAAATGTATTTGTTATTTGGAGGGAAAATACACTTTAACCTTTATCTAATTTGTGAATATGGAGTGTTTCTTACAGTAACAGATGGTGATGACTTTAAGCAAAACAAGTTCAAAATTCATCACCGTGCCAGGAGACCCAACTATTAACAAAAATGCACTTCCATCATGTGTTTCAGTTGCCATTGAGTCTTACTGTTAGAAGGGAAGCCATAGTAATATCTAGAAACGGGAAAATCTTTTAGTTTCCTCTTTATTGAATATGGCGCAGAGAAGAACAAATTTGTACATTCCTTGCATCTGCATCTCAGCAACGCCCCAGTGGTAGAGTTGTTGTTTTTTAAGTTGGCTTCATTTACTATAATAGTGAACATGAGGAGAAATTAATCCAC
This sequence comes from Podarcis raffonei, assembly GCF_027172205.1. Classification (NCBI taxonomy): domain Eukaryota; kingdom Metazoa; phylum Chordata; class Lepidosauria; order Squamata; family Lacertidae; genus Podarcis; species Podarcis raffonei. The sequence goes on from NC_070612.1 coordinate 40,843,362, forward strand.
AATTCAATGTTTAGTTGATTAGTCAAACCAGTTAATCGTTCAACCGTATCACACCAAAACCTACTTCAAATTTTTGTTAGAGCAGTTGAAGCTGTTTGTTTTTATCCCTCCTTGGCAATACAGAATATGGTCCAGCAGTGCTATTTCAGACTCTCTTCCTCAGTTCAATGAGCCATATTTCTTTTAACAGCTTGGAGCTGCTTATTCCAGTCTGAGATTCAAACCCATAATCTTTGGGAATGTGGTCAAATAATAGAGAAACCATTTTTGACTGCAGTCTTGGCCTTGTCATCCTGACTCCTCCTGTCAGTAATCTTAATTTCCACAAGAGATTCATTCCACACGCTTCAGGTTCACAGCAGGGGACCACTTGTAGCAGAAAAGGCTGAAGGATCAGGTCTGTGGTCTATGATCACATTCAGCATTTTTCATGTACTGTGGTTCTTTTGAAATAAATGCTATCCATGACTGAGAGCACTGAATCACCCACTAATCACTAGTTGCCATTTTCGTTGCACAACCAGACCATCTTGGCTATTGACATTTTGTTTTGATTTAAAGGGTATGGCAGAGAGTCATACCAAAAGGGTCATTGCCAAATCCATCTTAAACCTCAGCTCCTGGCAGCTGGCTTGACACCGACTGCTGTCCTCCATGCCCTGAATCACCACTTGTCTTTATATTTCCAGTCTATATTGATGGCTTCAGTTTTAATGATCCAAGTGACTCACTCAGCATTTGAGCTTTTTGGAAGGAGAAGGTAAGAATTTGGTTTTCTCTTGTGTACACAAGGCATCATTTTCTGTTCTTTAGATGGGCTTCTTTTCATTTTAACAGGGATTACACATCCACATTAAGGGAAGGAGATAGACCTCAAAAACACCACCAAATGATCTAACTGTCTCTTTCTCTCTCCCTCCCCCCTTCATACTCATAGAAAATAAATTGTGTTCTTTCTTTCTTTCTTTCTTTCTTTCTTTCTTTCTTTCTTTCCTTCCTTCCCTCTGCTGCAAACTACTTCATGCTGCCTGTACAAGACACAGAGAATTAAAGGATATATAGAAAAACAGGATGTGAAGAAAGAAAAAAAAAACCCTCTGCCGTAATAAAAATGTGTGATTAATCATTGCATGTGCTGTCAGCGAAAAGTTTGCTTCTGATAATTATAGAAAAATATAACCTTCCTCTGGACAGAAAGAGAAAGAAAGAAAATGAGAATAAAAATAAATGGAGAAGCAGGGGAGCCACAAGATTATAGTCGCCGAGCCTTTAGCAAGTTATCAAAGTGTCCTCTTAGGATGCTTCCTCCAATCCTTCCTAATCAGTTTGTTCTTATTTATTTATTTCCTTCCTCTTGGAATGATTTTCTCTATCAAGGGCAACAGGCACAGCAGAGAAAAACATCTGTAAATAATAAATGGCCTTCTGTCCAAAATAAATAAATATAAACTTTGCCTGACAAAAAGTACACTTGCTCAGAACAGTAGAAAAGAAGAAGTTACCAAACATATACTTTGATTTCTTTGTTGTTGTTGGTTTGTCTGATGTTCAGTAATACAGAAAAGTCGAGTGCTTGGTTCTGAGTTTGGGGTTAGCAAGAGAAATATAAAAACCAGGATACTACAGTAATGATGAAATCTTAAAAGTGGGAAGAAGGAGAGACCACCTCATTCAAAGTCTTGTATGGCTCTTGCCAACAGGGCAGGAATGAGGGCAGATCAGTGCCTTTTCACTCCTTCATCCTGTTCTGATTTTTTACAAATATGTACTATTTTTTATTTTTGAAAACAAACTCTTTCCCTCTCATTGAGAACAAAGCTAGCCCATCATATTTCTAACTATGTATGTTCTCAACGTATCGACAATAAGTAAGATGGTTTATCAAGGCACTGGAAGGAAGCTGGAAAGTCAAGAGACTTGCAATTGGACACTAAGTAAATTTCAGTTAAGTGTGCTTCACCACCACAAGTTCTATATCCATAAATCCAGAATTTATTAGCTCTAATGTCCAATCTGATCTGCAGTTCTGCTGTTAAGCCTCTACACAAGTACAGTTGTAAAGTGGACAGAAACTCTTAATAGCTTTAGAGATACCAAACAATTCTCTGAAATGCATATTTATTATGCCCCGAATAAGAGACAATAATTATGCAGCAAACTGCAGCACGAGAAAATTCAGAGACTCTAAAGCTTGTTGGAATTACTCCCTACTAATGGAACTGCTCTCAGGTTTGGATCAGCCCCCAGTGGAAAGAAATGCTCAAGGTTTTCTTGATGTTATAATGATTGTCCAATGCCACACTTTCAGAAATTGATTTGACGATCATAATAATAATCTAGGCAAATTAAGTATTATAAATAGAAGAAAGCTCAAGGATAAATATTACTTCAGCCTCCCTGCCGTGTAACATTACGCAGACTGCCAAAGCTTCCATACCACAGAAAAACTGCCAATATTTTCTTGTCTATGCTCAATTATGTTGGCTTTTAAAATGAAGGAGGATAAAAGCACATTGCTGCCCATTAGATATGTCACATAAGGTTTGTTAACATGTTACTTTGAATACTGGATGACTGTATACATATACAAGTGTTTGAGTGAAAGAGAATATGTGCCAGCCAAGAGTGCCAATTTGAATAAAATATTGGGGGGCAGGTTACCCCTGTCCCACATAACTGATAACAAGACACTGTGCATAGTCATAATTTGAATGGCAATGCCCATCATTTGGGGGTGGGGTGGCCCCCTCAAGTATTCTACTGGGGGGGACTTGGTCTCTAGAGTTGGGTCCAATAATGCCAGCCTTCCCAAACCTGGTGCCCTCCTGATCTTTTGGGCCAGAACTCCCATCAGCCCCATGGGGAAGGCTGCTATGCACATTCATTTCCAAAGTAATCATATGGCACCACTACCTGAGTGGGAGAAATGGGTGTGCCCAGACAGCTGTGTTTTGGGGGGAAAGCACTGTAGAAACAGTTCATCCCTTCCCTCCAATATAGCAACAAAAAGGCTTATGAAAATGATATGTACTGAGTTGAATAGGATCCAAAAGGCAGCAGTCTGATTGGTCCTAGAGCAATAGGATTCAGAATGCAGCAGTCTGATTGGTCCTAGAACAATAGGGTTCAGAATGCAGTCTGATTGGTCCTAGAACAATGCAGCAGTATAATTGGTCCGCAGGAGCCACCCAATCCAGCTCCAGGTGGAAGTGAATCCGCAACCTGATTGGCCTACAGGAAAATCCCAGAATTAGCCAATCATGTGCGGCCCATTGTGTATAATGTATATAAAGTAAATATTTTGGGGAAACGTCCATTCCTCACTACTATGAGCTGAATAAAGAGCATGAAATCCACACTCAACTCCGAGTATATTTCAGAAAAACACTCCCTCCTTTAGCTCAACACTAGTCCATACAATTCCAGCAGCACAAGGGATGTTGCTCGACGCAGTTTTCCAAGAAGGCATGAGAAAGCTCCCTGAAACATGCTGGACATGGTTCTTTCTGCCAGAAGATTGTTCTTGCCCAAAGTTTTAATTGCCACTGAACATTAATATATGTTGCTATCTCTCGATGTTGTAACATATATTTAAGCTTTCAAGGCAAAAGAATTCGACAGAAGAAATATGGTTGCCTTCTTTTATTCACTACATGCTTAAATATCACCTAAATAATTGTCTCAGATGTCCAGATTGTGCTTCTTCCAGTCATTTGATGTCTTGGAGTTTTGAATTTAAATATGGAGCTGTAATCTAGGGTGTCCTTTATGAACTCAGCTTTAATGCAATTCATCTCCCATATAGTGACTCCACGTGCAAAGAGGTGAATTGTCTGTATGTCTTTGGCAAGGAGCATAATAGAAATCCAATTTCCTTCTTCCTGCTGTGTTAAAATGATGTGCTCAGAATTACTGTGGTTTGGGGGAGAGCTAATAGGAAACTGGTGAGCTTGGCAGGTCTTATGCTTGATTGTGACATCGGATGTGTAACAAAGACTTAGAATTCTTCGCAGTAACTAATGAATACAAGTTGATGGATGCGCAGCATGAAGTTTCTGCAGAGCACGGCTTACACCATGGGAAGATAAGGAAAACTTTCTCTGGCATTGCTGAGTCACTCCAAGCAGCTACAGAGGCCAAGCCCCAAGAGTCGCCAGCACAATTCTAGCAGTGACTATACTTCCTGCCCTCGAATATCAGGCTACAAGTTCAGGTTCACGTCAACAAAATCAAACCTACCAGGTTCGCATAGGTCGTATGCTCTTCGTTATTTGTCTCTGTTGCTCCTCATGGTTGTTGTTTTTTAAGGCCTTTAAAACAATTCCACGCAAGACAATAGAATCATTCATAATACCAGTATACCATATTTTTCTGTGTATAAGAAGACCCCTATTTTTTGAGCCCAAAATTAAGAAATAATTAATTGCAACATTCCATGTATAAGCCGACCCCCAATTTTAAACTTTAAAAAACTGGGGAAAATATATACGTAGTCTTATACACAGAAAAATACAGTACTTATTGGTTAGCAGAGTGGTTTTTGCCTCGTTGTAAAGTGCCCTAAGCATGTAAGGATATAGCAACTAACAAATGTGGTTAAATAAATAAGAGACTTCATTTTCATTTCTTTACCCTAATAACTGTTTAATGGGTAAGGCCCACAATGCAATGCTGTCATTATTCAAACTGAATAAATAGCCTTAAGAAAGCTGATGAGGAGAATTATCACTGTGAATTCTAGACATGGGCATCTGGTGATTATTATTATTTTGCCATTTATTTGTACAGTGTTTAAAATAAATTATGTGCTACAAGGATAATTAAAAAAAAAATCAAGTCTCAACCCAGAAGTTTGAGACTTGATTTGAGACTCCGGGAGCATGGTGTGGCCAAAATCTCATGGAGGGAGGACCATAGGCTTTCCATACATACCGGTAACGGTAATGATTCAAGTATTTCATTGATCTAAAAGCAACTCCTCAATGTCTAGATCTAAAAGAGCAAATCGAAGGCTCATTATCTGGGGACTCAGATGAGGTCTCAGGCACTGATATGTCTAAAGTCAATGCTCACCTGCAAAAAGGTGTGACAGTGGCAGCGGTTATGGGGGCCAATAGATAATTGGATGCCTACATTGACAGAATTCACCAAGCCTTAAAGGCATCTGGACCACCACATTGGCACCATTTGAACAGAACTTTAAAGACCTCATCAATCGGCTAAAAGACATTTCTCAGACTGCAAACCAAGTGCTGAATCTTGCCACTACTAATCATGAGTAGCTCGGTCTACCTTAAAATGCTTACTGTGGGCTGTTTCTTAATGTTTGGTTCAATTTCTACATACAAATTCATCACAGAGAACTTCTCGAGAAAACGATAAGAAGAATTGTCACAACAATGATGCCATGTATCTTTGGAACAGTTGGCCTTATTACGCTCTGACAAACCTTCTAACAACTACTTATCCATTTTTGTTAAGATGTTATCTCTTAATATCTAGCCATTTGATTTTTGTGTTTCCCTGAAAGGTTTCTTGAGAACATTAAATCAATAAATGTCAACATCTCACACAAAATGAAGATGATTTATGTTGCTACTCAGTCTAAAAAGATAATTGCATGAAAATCTGATGGGCACAAAACCATGTCTCAAGGTAACTAGATCAGTCAGTAATAGCACTGCATTCAGTTCAAAGGGTAAACAAAAAGCCAAAGGCACATATTTTATAGCCGGTCCTTGGTAAGAAATTGCTTTTTATATATGATTCATTTTTGCCGTTAATATGATCCTAAAGCTACTCGTAGTAATTTTTCATAAAGAAGAACTGCTCTCTGCAGCATCACTGGATTGGAAAGGTACATTTAATTTCGTAAATAGCTTTCTATATCTTTTCTTTACAAAAAATGAACTTTTACAACTCCAGATCATTTCAATAAATTGCGTCTACGAAGCAAGAGCTATCAACAGTTTAGAAGTAATTGCCAGAACTCTTTGAACTGGTACCCAGATGTTTAGCTATCTATACTGTTCATTAACGTCGTATCATAAGAACCATTTAAGAAGCAAAGGAAATGGCTTAACTAATGTCTATTAGAATATGGCACAAACAGGAAGCATTAGTCTGGAGGAAGCCGTGACAGATTTAAATGGTCTTGGAATTACAGATAAAATAGGAGAAAGTGCTCATTAAAGGCATGGGCACCATCATGGAAGTCGTCTTTCAAAGCCAAATGGTCGTTTTGCATTTTACACAGAGTATTTTATGCAGCATGGGCGTAGCCAGGAATTTTGTTGGGGGAGGCAGAACCTCAGTAAGTTATGCATTTTTATTGTTTTTTATTGATTTAGGGGGGCAGCTGCCCCTCCCTGACTCCATTGGCTATGCCGATGATATGCAGGCTCACTGCAGAGCATATATACTCAACAAGTTGTAGCAATCATGACTCCCTCCAGGATTTGTGGAGAGTCACGGTGCTTATTTTGCATTCTTTCCCTTCATAGCTCAGCATGTAATGTGTGGATTAGCCCTAAATGATTTGAGGCCAAACATGATTTCATTCATATTTTTTAGCCCTGGTGTGTATGATGATGATGATGATGAAGGAGCAAGCCAGACAGGCACCATTTGGGGGCTTCATTTATTTATTTCATATATTTATACACCAGTTAATGCCAGAAAGGTCTCTAAGTGGCCCACAAAAATATAACAAAGGATTTGTGCTGTTTTCTGTTTTATTAAATTTGTAGGGAGCCAATTTTAACGCATTTTTAATTAAAATTCTTAAAAAGGAAGACAAAGAAAGGATGAAACTTAAAAAAGGACAAAACTAGATGATGGGGTGCATATGAATGGGGGGAACTGAGTTGCTCTGGGGATGGGAAAATTAGTTGACCTGTCTTCTGTGAAATCTAGATTCTAGTAAATATTTCAAAAATTTACATATATGCATATAAATTGGCAAGGATGCTTGGGTCTATTGGGCTGGACTCTTATTTTTTAAGTACCCAGCCACACCTTGAAAGGTGTATCTAGGGGTTGGCCAGGTTGATTCCAGCCTAAGGCACAGGACCAGGGGAGCTCACAAATCATGCCTCTCCACTCTGGCTAGGAGCCCACTCGGGGGCTGGCATGCACACCATGCCATTCCACTGCTGCTCTCAGATTAAGAACACAGGTGAGGTTCTCTGGGTGCCTCAGCAGAGGAATATGGTCACTGGCATGGGCCGTCACACCAGCTCAGTGGGACCCCCTCCCGAGTCCACCAGTGACACTATTAGAAGTGTGAGTGAAGTGCCCACAGTGCAAGGGATGGGGCAAGGCACAGATACAGCTCCTTGCCAAGGGCGCAAGAGAGGCTACGTATGCCTCCACCCCTGACTTGAGATAAAACAAAGGATGACGTGAACCATGCTTTGAAGAAGTCGTGGTGGCTTTGACTCTCCTAGTAAAGATTTGGATAGCTGCTCTACTTCGGGAGAAGAAAGAATTTCCCCCTAGGTCAGATGGCTGGCATTTTTCATGCTGCCCCCAGAGAACATGGCAAGACTCCCTGGACATAGCTTATTCCTTTCCCCCAGGCAGCTCTGGCAATGGGCACCAGGCTGATTCCTGTTCCCTGCTTTTGGCTTGCTGTCTCTTTTGGATTACAGCAACTGTCCTTTTCAGGGAGTCTGGCACAGAGAATCCTGCCTCAATGATCCTTAACACCCCTACAGACCTACAATTCTTTAATTCTCCTTTTGTTTATAAGGCTCTATGCCACTGAAGAACTGCGCAGTAGATCAGCGTGGGTTTTTCTGCCTGTTTACATTTTTAACTGATTCTGTCCTTTTTGTAAGTGGCCCTGGAAATATGATTGAAGGGTAGTATTAAATACTTACTCACAATTGTGAATTCAGGGATGATTCCTACAATTCTTTTCGGATTCTGATGCAAATGTATCTGCTATCTCAGCACAAGTATCTCACACCAGTTGCGTGTATGTGTATTTGAATCACCAAAATACAAGGGGGAGGACAAGACTTTGCCAACTGCCCCTTTTTTTGCTGAAAGAAATGCTTATTTAACTAGGTAGGTGCGGTGGCAGATGTCAACATTTTGACTTGGTAGGGCTGCAATTTTTAACCTTCTTAAAACTTGTACATGGAATTCAGATGGTAAAACAATAAAATGCAATATAAGAAATAAAAGAAGCAATAGGAATACAATTAAAAAAATCATACTACATCGAGCATAGCACATTACAATTGCTACAAGAAGCAGAAAAATAATTAAGTGGTCCACTAAGTATCCTCAGCAATTTTCAAGAGGTCAGGACGAGAGCAGGGAGTTTGGGAACCACTGACCTAAAGCAATGTTCTTGATGTGAGAAAACATCAGTTTACCCCATTCTAGGGGATCATTTTCCTCTTCCTCAGCATGACATCTTCTTCCCAGAGACCTTCATTCTCCATGATAGGAGAGGAATGTTCACCCTGAGAAAGGGAAACCACTATCACAACCTCCTTGAAGGCCTCACCCACCGAGCTCTCTCATTCCCTCAGGTTCTCTAGGTCAACTAAGGTAAAGGTACCTCTGCCCGTACGGGCCAGTCTTGACAGACTCTAGGGTTGTGCGCCCATCTCACTCAAGAGGCCGGGGGCCAGCGCTGTCCGGAGACACTTCCAGGTCACGTGGCCAGCGTGACATCGCTGCTCTGGCGAGCCAGAGCCGCACACGGAAATGCTGTTTACCTTCCCGCTAGTAAGCGGTCCCTATTTATCTACTTGCACCCGGGAGTGCTTTCAAACTGCTAGGTTGGCAGGCATTTGTCCTAAATCAGTGGTGTCCAAACTTTTTTCAAAGAGGGCCAGATTTGATGAAGTGAAGGGGCGTGGGGGCTGACCAAAGGGCTGACCAAAGTTGTTGAACTTTTTTAGGATTGAAATTAATTGCACCAAGCCCACACCCATGACTTCTGTCCAGCAGGCAGATAATCATTGCACTCTGAGTAATATGGTGGAAAATCCCATGCAGCTACTACCTTCTTACCTTCAGAGTTGTTAGTGTTACTTGCTGTGCTTATTCAAGTTGCTATTATTATTTATTGAGCTTGTTTGTGTGCATTCAAAAGCCCTGCTGTTCTATATGTGATAGTATTGATGGATGCTTTAAACGCTGATGGATTTGAAGAAAACATAATGGGCTAATGTGCCTGGAATTTCATCACCCATTCTGCAATTAATAACTTATAATGCCAATGCATTACGATAGTTATTAATAGGTCACATTTTTCATATAGAGCAACTAGAATTAACCACCCTTCATTCGGACATGAAGGGAACATATGTTACGCTATTTCTTGTACTTCTATTATAAGTTTCATACATATGTCTTAATGGAAAGCACAGGCTCATCTGGTATCTCTGGAAGAGTTATCTAAATGATTGCAATCAAATGGAAATTAAAAGCATCAGTAATGTGCTGCCTCTTACAGAATTCTTCTGCAGCAAAGTGGAAATTATTCTCATCTTGTTAGACTTTCCTAGCAAAGTGGCCTAGAAGGATAGAACTTGCTAACCAGAGCTATTATCCTAAAAGCACATGTGAGTTTCTAAACGCTGCTGGCTCCAATAGAAGATATATACTTAAAATCTAGGGGCTCATATACTTTTTGTATCAGAAGCAAAATGGGGGTTATACCTCTATTACAATATACAAATTAATCAGACATAGTAGTGTTGAAAGTTATTAAATCTAATATCAGGAGAGCACACCTATTAGGTAAAGAGGTAACTACATTCAGCACCATAACTACCCCCAGCAAAACAGACTTTCCTAACATTGTTAGAACCCTCACATAAATATAGGATATGACATGTATCCACAAAGGAACCCCTGAACAGAGATGGGGAAGAAATTTGTTTGCTTGGAAATTTAAAGTGAAAGATGAACTCATCAGTCCCAGACTGATTTCAGAATATAGCTATTAATTTTGCAATTCAATTTTGATTCAAAAAAAGTAGACAAAAATGTGCTTCTTACAACAAATATATAAGAATATATATTTTAGGGGAAGTAGATGTGTAAGATGCATATAATTTAAATGTAGAGGGTTTTTCAGTTGTTGTTTTAAAGCCTGCAAGAAACAGTTTTGCAGGCACTCGGTCCTAGGTCTGCTCCATCCTAACACAGAATGAAAATTGGCTGATCCATCCACTGTGATTCCAGAAGCATGGTACCCATCTAGGTGTTGCCAAATGTGCATACAACTCGAAATACCGTATTTTCTCGAATGTAAATTTTGGCCAAATTACGTCACAAAAATTAGGATGTGCATTAGATTTGATGGTGCATTTACATTCGCCAGCAAATACTTTTTTGGTTTCAAGGTTTTCAAAACTGAGGTGTGCATTAGATTCTATGGTGCATTAAGATAAAGGTAAAGGTACCCCTGCCGGTACGGGCCAGTCTTGACAGACTCTAGGGTTGTGCGCTCATCTTACTCTATAGGCCAGGAGCCAGCGCTGTCCGCAGACACTTCCGGGTCACGTGGCCAGCGTGACGAAGCTACCCTGGCGAGGCAGAGCCACACACGGAAACGCCGTTTACCTTCCCGCCAGTAAGCGGTCCCTATTTATCTACTTGCACCCGGGGGTGCTTTCGAACTGCTAGGTTGGCAGGCGCTGGGACCGAGCAACGGGAGCGCACCCCGCCGCGGGGATTCGAACCACTGACCATGCGATCGGCAAGTCCTAGGAGCTGAGGTTTTACCCACAGCGCCACCCGCGTCCCGTACATTAGATCTGTGTAAATACAGTATCTTGTTTGTATTTTTAAGTTGCTTAATTGTGTGTTGCTGTCATCTAAATTGTCCTGGGAACAGGATTGAAGGGTAGTAATAAATATGATAGAGATTTTTAGCTGGATTAATTAATCAACATTCCACTGGCCTCCTTTGCAGGTGCTACAGAACACAGCCTTCCCCAACATGGTGCCCTTCATATGTTGTTGGACTACAACATCCCAGGCAGCATGGCCAGTGGTCTGGAATGATGGCAACTTGCTTATTGGACCAGTCAGTGCTCTTTAGTGGGTAAAGTGATAAGGCAGTTAGGCATGGGATGAATACCAAGGCTATCAATGAGGTTGACAGCCTGCAAACACCTATTCCTGCTTGGAGATTTCAATTCCAGATTTGGGGATGATCATCACACATGGGACAATTGCATATACCACTTTGGTACTGGCAGCATGAATGAAAACTGCATATGCTACTTGAGCTGTGCTCGCATCACAGCCTCTGCATCAGAAACACGTTTTTCCCTACCAAGGCAAAACAGTGAGTGTCCTGGAGATATCTAAGGTCAGGTCACTGACACCATCTGGAGCTGATTGTCACTAGGTTTATGTCACACATAGCTGCCACAGTGCCAACTGCGGCACAGATCACTCCCTGTGGACGAGCAACATCCTTCTCCGTCCAAAGAGGAATCATAGCACTAAGCAGAAAGTGCAGCCACAAATCAGCAGTGCCAGAACAGCCATACCTGAAGTTGATGAATACTTCTCCAATTCTGCCGAACAAGCTTTGGGTCTATTGCCATAATGGCAATAGAAGTCTCTTTAATGTTTATTTTAGGGTTGCCATTTGTCCGGAATTTCCTAGACGTGTCCAGGATTTAACTAGCAAAAATAGCGTCTGGGGGAATTTTGGAAAATCAGCAAAATGTCCTGGATATTGAGGTTGATTGCCTCAAATCTCGAATAAAATTTCTCGTTATTACATATTTTACATGGGTGTTTATTTGTATATATTTTAAAATTTTATATATGGATGTTTTATGATGGCCTCAATAACTCTTGGGTTTCCAAAGAAAGCTCAACAACTTTTGTGTCCTGAATTCTGCTTCTAGAAATATGGCAACACTAGTTGATTTACATCCTGCAACTTCACCATAAATTTGTGTTCCCAGCTAACAGGATAGTAAGAAATAGAAAAGTTAATAACAGGAGAATTTTGGAGAGCAGGTTAAATCCAGTACTTAGTTGGCACCAAGTCATAAGTAATGAATAGAATGCCCTGAAAGCATTGTCCTATCAATTTCTATAAACCCACTTTTGTATCGCAAATACGATGCAGGCATATACATGTCTACTCAGAAGTATGTCTCGTTTTCTTCAATGGTGCATACTCCCAGGTAAGTATGCAATACGATTGCAATGTGAGAATACACCATATAAAGGAACAGATGCAGCTCTTATTCACAGTCGGAATAAAAGGACTGCTCAAGCCATATTTGAAGTTCAAAGCCTTCCATGTGTTTGCCTACATCTTTCCCAGAGATGGTTGCTATGCTGCTGACAAAAGACTGAAAGTCTTGCAGAATACATACTCATTCAGCTGCACAAAAGATCCGTGGGGGAAAAACAAGATATAAACTTGTAAGTACTTGAGCTCACAATAGGCCTCTAAATGCTTCAAAGCTGGCTGCAGCATTGGATTTTGAAACACAGCACAGAGTAAACGTGAAAATTAACTTTAATGGTCATAACAACATTGATTTTCCTATTGTTGTTGATTTCAGGGGATAGAAATGATTTTCTGCCTAAGAAAGTTCTTTAAAAAGTAAGCATAAGGAGTCCATTTTACAATGTTGGTTATTGTTGTGTTTTTGTTGCTTTTTTAAAAAAAGCAAATTATCTGTTCAGGCTGTTGCTGTGTTCAAAAACAAACAATGACTCTTTTGTATAATGAAATATATTGGCGGGAGAGTGGACACGATATCATTACACTATATTACATGTCATTAAGAGGCAAGTGGGATTTAAGCGACTTGTGCTTGCTTATCCAAAATAGTTTCAGACAACTGCACAATGAGGTTTGAGGCTTGTACGTAAAGCAAATATTTGATCCAAAATTGAATGAGAGCCCTGGGCTTGTGGAGAGCTCTTAAAAAGAAAAAAAGAGAAAAACCCAGCCCCGCCAAGCTGAAAGAAAAACAGTTTTGAGCTGCCAAACACTGATTCCTTTCCATCCCACTGTCTGGCAATTCCAGAATTGTGTCTAGAAGCTTTCTGATGTCACCTCATCTTTTCATAGACTATATGGACATATAGTCTGACAGTTTGACAGTTTCAGATTTTCCACTCCACTCTACTCTTTAGTGCCACTAATAGGGTGCAAATATTGGTAAGTACTTGGCACATACCTAGAAAAGTGGCAATTGACTTTGCAAGATTCTTCATGAAGATGCTGAATTATACCTAGGAAAGCCCCCATGAAGTATATTTCTGTGTTCTCCTCATCACAACACACACACACCTTCAGATCTCTTATTCTGAGTGCTAGAAGAAAATATATGTAATTTTTGAAACAAAAACAAATGCCATATCCAAAATAAAAATACAGTAATCTCGCAACTTAAACACATTTATTGACTTGTGCCCATTCAGCTGTATGTGGGTAGCAATGAAAAAAATAAAATTAAAAAGAGGTGGAAAGGGGGCAGGCTTCCAGGAAATATGACTTTGGCAATTCTACCCACCAGTGAACCCAACATGTTTTGACTAAATACAATTTTAGCTTTAGGCATGATCCGTGGAATGTAATCCCTGCATAAGTTGTGGGCTTTCTGTAGTACAAACCTAGCACCTGCCTCTTCTGTTGGAAGCATCAAATCACTTATTATTTTCCATCTTCAAGGGGTTACCAAAGAAAAAGTATAAAATGCCTTGCAGGCAAGTCTACAGTGAAGGAAAAGAGGAACAACAAGGAACAAATTACCAAGTGAAGAGAGTTGTGAATTCCCAGGTCTTACATATTGGGGGTGGGGTTCATGATATACTTTATTATTTGTGTAGCTTATAAAGCTAAACCAGTTCCTGACAAATCAGTTTCATGTTGCTCTCAAATTATTTGGAATGCTAGAGTCAGCTACTCAACTCACACCAAGTACCAGAGCTTCCATCTGCAATCAAGGCAGCATTTGTTTGTTTTTTCCAAATATTTGGATATGATGGTTAATACATGCAAATGCCAACAGAACAGCTTATTAATTAACTAAATAAATATGACACAGATGTGAATGATTCAATTACCTTTAAACCTGGCATCACCATAAAGCTCTGTTAAAGTTGAACACATCATTAACCCAAATGGCCTAAGAAAATGTTCCATTTAGAAAGTCTTCCACCGAAGAAACCCCAAATCACTTTATCCTAAAGCTAAAACTTGAACTACAGCTTTTTAGTGAGTGCAGTTTTAGAAAAACACAAGTCTCCCATTCAGGCACTGACCAGCCTTAGGACTGACCATCTTCAACAAGGTGGCTACATTCTGTTCCTTCAAACCCTACTCTATGCACATACAGCAAGCTTTATACCTTCAGTCATAGCAGGTAGACAGCAATGGACCTGAATTATTGGGTACATGACAGAGAAAGCAGGGCCAGCATGTGCAACCCCCATGGTCACCCATACACAATTGCAGCCATGTTGACCACCCAAACTAGGGCAAATCTTGAAATGGCACCCAAAACCTGAGCACCCCATCCCTTCCCATAAAGCTTTGAAAAATATGGATGAACACAGCCTTCTAGAAGTGATGACAATCCAGTAAAATTTAGTGCTAGTGTGCTTCTCCACAGTCTTCTCTAGTAGTGTCCAACATTTCACTGAAAATGCCTTTAATCTGGAACCTTTCTGTGACTGCTCTTTTCACACAGAATGATCCTGGCAGCCACTAATCTGCCTGAGAGTGTGAACAGCTTTTCACAGACTGAAAACAACGTCCTGGAATTTCTCCGCAGTGACTTTCTGCCAAGAATATTACTCTTTTTGCAGCTAGCTTTTCCACCTCCTCCCCTCCCAGCTCAAGTAAGACCCCGGATCAGCCAGAACCATACAATGTAAGACTGTTTTGCCACTAACAATGTTGGCAGTTCCATCTTAGGAAGTGAAACTGTGAAGTCTTCCGTTTTACCAGGGTCGGAGTTCAACTTTGTTTGAACAGCACAGACTTTGGGGCCTTGGGAAATGTTGCCGTATACTGGCCTCTCGAGGAATCTCTAACTTGAGATTAAGTGAAAATTTACATTGGAAGGCCTCGCATCACACATGCTCGTCGTATCTGGACAAGTCAAATAACTTGAAGCATGTTAATCAGGATGTTAAAACGAGTTTTAGCACAAAGCCCTCTGGCAAGAACACTGAACAAATAATACTTTAGAGAGAAGAAGCCACTTCTCCACCTTTCAGTCTCGTATCAAATGTTGAACTGTTGCCGGGAACAATCACGGGAGATCATAGCTAAGCAATCAAAGCCAGGCTAAAGCACAGGGCACTGTGGTCCTGCCCAAAGACCTGATAGGGCAGAATCTAAGCTGCTTTTTTGAACAAGCTCTCCTGCTTGTGAAGCAAAGCACAGTGACACTGACCTTCATAGGAGAGATTTGAGATGGGAACGGCAGCACTTACTTATCGAAGGGGACTATCTCACCTGACCATGATAGTTTTCCGAAAAGTATTTTACTACTATTATGGGGTGTTTTTGTTTGTTTGTTTTTGTTGGGGGGTTAGGCTGAATGCTTGGGCCCCCTTCTGATTCTTGGAATAGCCAGGCTAGCTTCCTGGAGAGGTGACAGCCTGGGTGCTGAGCCAATAAGAGGGACAAAGGAAGGGGCACTGTACAAGATGGCAAATAGGTGTGTCTTCCTCCCTCAGCTTTCAGGTACTTGGTTAGACAGAGCCAGAGCTGAGGGCACAGAGTGAAGTGCCACAGAGTGAAGAATTAAAGTTTTTAACTTTAATTTTAATTTATTTGAATTAATTTAGGGATGCATTTTAATTGATTGATTGTATTAGTAATATGATGTTAGCTGCTTTGAGCCTGGCTCTGGCCAGGGAGGGTGGGGTACGAATAAAATTTTATTTTTTATTTATTATTATTATTATTATTATTATTATTATTATTATTATTATTATGTGATGTGAGTGAGAAGGAAAGCAGCAAGCAGAGAACCAAGAGAGAGAGAACAATGTTTGATTTCTGTTTGAATCCAAGGCTGCGGCTGTGGGGGAAAGCAAGGCTCTCTTGGGGTGTTAATGCTGTGAACCCCTCCATCATAGCCTCAGGTTGTATATATGTGTGAATAAACTATATATCTCAAATATGACACTGTACCTCATTTCAAAAGGAAACACAAACCCTGGGTAATTGCCTGGAACCCCTGGAATTTTTCACTGATCAGAGATTGGGGTTGCAAGCAACAACACATTAGTTCATCAGAATTTAAATAATCAGGTACATAGCCACATCCATCTAAGGGTCAGTTTATACACAGTTTCATTGCTTGGTAGCTGCAGCATCAACTGATGAGCAGCAATTGTTAAAAAAGGTCATCACAAAAAGCTTCCCTATCCATCAGTGCCATTCTGAATACAGTACATTTCAGTGGAGACAGTTCACACTTTCAGCCAAGATCATCAAGTGATAACATATGTGATGGCAATGTCAGCTGAAAATCTCAGCTGCCAAAATGATCATCACTTTTACCGGTAGTATTGAGAGCAGACAGTATATTATTATTATTATTATTATTATTATTATTATTATTATTCACAAAAGGTCCCATGACAAATAGAAATATATAGCAATGACTAATAATTTATCAAGATCAGGGTAACAACAGTTCTCTATGGACAAACAATCACAGTATATCAGTCATATGATAACATTAATTTGGAAAATCTACTCCTGAACTTCTTCACAACATTTGTATGCCGATATGATATAACTTGGTCCATTTTAATTTTTAATCAGAATAGAAAGGATTGTGTGGAACTGGCACCCTGAGGAGCATTTGAATACTATCTGATCAATGAGCATATGTAATATGCAATTCTATGCATACTCAGGGAAAAGTAATTTCTGCAAGCATTTGCAGAGGAGTGGCCATGTTTGTCTGAGTCCCATGAGACATTAAAGACCAACAGCAAAGAAAACAAAATAAAAAACATTTTTAGTATTCTCTGTAGTTCCATGGAAAGCTAAATAAAAATCTCTTAGAATCTACATGTCCCTTTCATGCATTCATCATTCTGTCACAAATGCACAAAATTACATTGTGATGAATTTAGAAACCAGCAACTGTGACCCCATTTTGTTTTCAGGGAATTCTTTTAAAATTTATCACTAGGAAGAAAATGTCTAGCCTTGAACACCATGAAAAGGTGTTGTCAGATGTTGTTCTCTACCCAGAAAAATACACAAAGGCTAGTTGTTCTCTGCCTGATTCTAACTACTTGTCCTTGCCATCAAGTATTTCACTCTATTCAATTTTCGCCACCCTGCTTCTCTCAGCCGTGTTGTAGGATGTGAATAAACATATAGAATGCCTCAAATACCTCATTCATCTCCTCTCTCAGATATCCTTCTGCTTCTCTGAGGAGGCTGTCTTATGCCTTTCCATAAATTTGCTCACCATTTTATCCTGTTGATTTCACATATGTGTCAGGTTATGCCGACAGATTGCCACATTTTCCTTTCCCTTTGTTTCTTCTCAGTTTTCTTCCTGTCACTTACCCTGCCTTGTCATGTAATTTCATCCCTAGAAAGTACACCTGCACTTAGTTTGTAGAATCAGGACTTATTCACAGAAGCATTCAGTGTACAGTGGTGCTGCTGTTCAGCACACAAAGAGTTGAGTGGATACGCACTCTGGTATGTAAAGTAAAGGGACCCCTGACCATTAGGTCCAGTCGTGGCCGACTCTGGGGTTGCGGTGCTCATCTCACTCTATTGGCCGAGGGAGCCGGCGTACAGCTTCTGGGTCATGTGGCCAGCATGAATAAGCCGCTTCTGGCGAACCAGAGCAGCGCACGGAAACGCTGTTTACCTTCCTGCCAGAGCGGTACCTATTTGTCTTGCGCTTTGATGTGCTTTCGAACTGCTAGGTTGGCAGGAGCAGGGACTGAGCAACAGGAGCTCACCCCGTTGCAGGGATTCGAACAGCCAACCTTCTGATCGGCAAGTCCTAGGCTCTGTGGTTTAACCCACAGCGCCACCCGCGTCCCTACTCTGGTATGTACAATAACCAAAATTCTGCCATATTGCAGTCTGGTGGAAATGTAGATGACCAATGAAATGCCAGCCATACGTCATCTATAGGTGAGCTGATTTGGCCATGAGACATGACAGCAGACACCCAATCAACAGTGCAGTCTATGATATACATCCAGGGTCATGTGTTATCTGCCCTTGCTATCTTTGCTACAGTGGAACCCGTGAAATTCCAGCATAATAAATTATGGCACAACACAAGGGATTCCCATCATCATCACTGCCACAGCCATCCATCAATAATACAGACATAAAAATGACAAAGACTGGTCATATCAAGACCTGTCATTTCAAGACTAACATATCTACAAAGCAAAGCCCATATTATTAAACACAATGCCTGCCACAAATTCACCAAGAGCAGAAGTTGTAATGTGACTCAATTTGGAAACAAGCCTGCTTAGAGCTATTGTCTATTACGTATCTCATTTATGTGGAAAGCAATTGCAATTGGTCATGGGTATTGAACACGACTCAACATATCATACAGTTGAAGCATACAGATTAAGATATGATAGCCGTCTTCAAATATCTAAAGGGTTGTCACATGGAGGATAATAATTTAATAATAATTTTATTATTTACATGCTATTGCCCCAGCCACTCTGGGCAGCTCCCAACAAAATATTAAAAACACAATAAAACAACAACCTTTAAAAATGTCCCCGAACAGGGCTGCCTTCAGATGTCTTCTGAAAGTCAAATAGTTGTTTATCTGTTTGACATCTGATGGGAGGACATTCCACATGGTGGGTCTCCATTACCAAGAAGGCAAGCTTGTTTTCTCCTGCTCTGGAGGCTAGGACCCAAACCAATGACTTCAAGATCCAAGAAAGGAGATTCTGGCTAAACATCAGGAAGAATTTTCTGACAGCAAGAGCTGTTTGACAGTGGAACAGAGTCTCTGGGAAGGTGGTTGTGGTGTTTGTACGGAGCCCCCGGTCGTTTCATGGACTATTGACCCATATACCACTAATCCATTGCCACCAACCAGATTTTCCCCGTAAAAATCTTAGTCTCAGTCGGGTTCTCAAGTTAACAACGGAGATTGTAGTTTATTGCAAACACAAATAAACTTTAAATGCATTTGAAACGCTGTTACCCTTCTACCCTCCTAGTCTTATTTTATCCTGTCTCTAACTCTTCTACTTCCCCTCACACGAGAACCAACTGCACTAACTGTCTCTCTATTGCCATCTGTCTTCCAACTGTTTTCCCAACTGCTTTCTATTGGTCTACCTATTAACCCTTTCTCTCCCCCTTTACAGACATTTCCAAAAGAACGGGCAAACACCACATCGGTGAACTCTTTTTCATTGAAAGTTTTTAAGCTGAGGTTGGATGGCCACCTGTCAGAGATCATTTAGTTGAGATTCATGCATTACCGGGTGTCAAACTGGATGACCCTTGGGGTCCCAGCTCTACAGTTCTATGATTCTGTGATCTTGTCTAGTCTTCCTGCAAGTGTAAAAGAGACCACAACTAATGAGCAGTATGTGACATATGAGTTCTACTGTTGCTCCAAAGAAGAACTTACATATTTGAATCCTCATTAGGAAAATCCATATTCAGTATTTATACATCGTGAAGAAAACAGCATATGACAGCACTCATTTGTCTAAGCCACTACTTTTCTGAACTTTGGGGTTGCTGTCTTTACACCAGCCATTTAAATAAGTGCAGTTGTACCATGGTGTATTTTAGAGCACGCATCAATATTTTAAATATGGATAGATCGATACTGCTGTGGAAAGTGATGGAAAGCAAAGGAGTGTGTGTAACAAAGAGCAAAAAAGAAATGCTCAAAACAAAACAAAAAATCAAGAATTGATTATTTAAATTGCTTGTCAGCCTTCCAAACTATTTGGCAGATATCATGTTATCAATACAACACTTTCTGTGCAAGCTGCAGTAGAATATCTCATTGCTGGAACAAAGATAGGAGACAAATATGGCATTCAGCCTAGCCACAACATTATTGAGGATTGGTGAAATGGAATCTCTAAGGAAATGGAAAAAAACTAAACCATATGTCAACATAAGACTAGTATAGAACCTACCTTCCTGCTCTGGGAAAGGATGGTAGCCCCAAGATCCACACTTCATTCTCAGACAATTGCAGACACACTCAGACATGACAGTGGAGGTAGATTCACAGCTCCATATCTTTTAAGGCATCACCTAAAACCAGTGATGAGGAGACCTGCCTCTACCAAGCAGTCTTGCCTGAGGGAAGAAAAATGGAAGAGAATCCCTGAAGTAACCCACCAAGGAACTCAACCTCCATCCTAAGTAGTTTAGCTTCCTGGTCCAGATGAATATCCTTTTGGACCCACATTGCAAATCAAGTCAAAGCCAGACATCTGAACTAAATCACTCTAAGGCTCAATATCAAAAATTCAGGATGGAAGCCCTAATGTCTGTGTAAACATAACAGCAACTCCTTCCAAAGTACACCCGGTCTACATCTGTTGTACCCTCATGTTTCCACTGAGGACAACAACCAAATATTTGTGTTGTTCTTGCATGCATACATACTCAAAAGAAGAGCTCGCCAATAATGGTGTTGTCCCCGAACCAGCCCCAAAGAGCAAAAGGTGTGGTTCTTTTAAGGCAACAAAACCCCACTATCAATAAAACAAGCAAAGCACAGAACAACCAAGAGACTCAATGGCAATCCAATTGTAAATAGTAGATTTCTACCTTCTTATCCCTTGGGTGTGTGGGTGTGCTTTCTTTGTTTTTTAGAAGAATCCTTTCCAACAGCAGTTGCAGAAGAAGAAGCAGCTATCCTAAAAGAAAGGGGACCGAACAAACCATCACATGAATGCATGCACAATTGCACACATATTGCTATGCCGATAGCAGTCAAAGTGAAATTGGAGCAGCCTCCATACTGTGCCGGACATGGAAGGGAATTTCAACACTTTCTTTGCCTGCAGCCACCTTGATAAAAATCTCCTCCTCAAAGCTACTTTTCTTGTTTTTTCTTTTTTGCGTTTTAGAACAAGCTCCCATTGGTGTCAATGGAGCTTCCCTTGATATAGTCAAAGAGCATATTCAGAGGAATTTTTTTTCAGGACTTTGGCAGGGAGAGGAGGAGTTAAATTCTCCCTCCCAGCTTGGCATGGTCCAAAGGCTGCCCAGATTTCCCTCTGGCTGCTATTTCCCTACCCAATAGCCACATTACATGACATTCAAAATGGCAGGCTGATGCCTCTTTTACACACACACACACACACACACACACACACACAAACACGGTTTTCATCCCTCCAACTGCACCTCATTGCAGTATGCACTGGGGAAAGAAGCAGTGCACTTGAGTTTTTTGGTCAGGAGACAAAATGAATATATCTATTCATATATAGCAATTCACTATCCGATTAGAAAGCTTCATTGAGAAAATTAATAAAACAGTGACTTTTCTAGGAACAAGTCCTTAGAGATTGTATACCACTTATAGCTGGGGGGTTTTTATTAAAAAAAATTAAGCGGTTTATAAATTCTGCTAAATAAAAAAGAATGGAAGAATGTTTTCAGATTGCACAGAAGCCTCCCTACGATGTAGATGTCCAGAGCAAAGAAAAATTGTAAAGAAAATATTGATTTTTTTATATTGTAAGGCAGTTTACCATGCACTGGCTGTTATCTTTCAGAGAAAATGAAGCATAAGAGAAGTTCATGCAGATATTGTTAATTGGGTTTAGCAAGAGAACTTGACTGCAAGGTTCAAGTCACATACCGCAATAAATGAAAAACCTGTCAAAGAGCTTTGTGGCATTTTATAGATTAGCTACTGGATTGCAGCATATGCTTGTGTGGATAAAGTGGAACCACTTCATAATATGCAGGAAGCTGACCGAGAAGGTGAAGGAAATAGAGAGAGCCAAGTCAAACCACAATATCCCACTTCAGAGGCTGCACCAGCCTCTCCTCTTCAGTGCTTTGCAATTTGGGTGGGAGCTCTGTACATATGCAGGGGCCTGGGGAGGGCAAATTTAAAAGCCCAGGCAAAACACAGGATTGCTTTCTGTTCATCTTGTGCTGCCTTGTTGCAACAAAATGTAGGGAAAGAGGAAACTATTTCCACAACATGGTCCAGTGTAAGAAAACAGAGAAATATCTCCACAACATTGTCTCCACCTCTTCTAGTGCCATAGGAGCCAACTCCTAAAGGCCAAGGTCCCTTCAGCTCCCCAATAAAATATTTGAGGGGAGCGAGTCCCTCCAAAGCTGATGGGCATTGCCAATGGTGTGTGTGTGCCGTGTCCTATGCTCAGTTATACAGATTGGGGCTTATCTGGGGGAGACCCCAATATTTTATTCAAGTTGGCTTCAGTGCTGTACTGCAGCTCACTTCTTCTCTGGTTGCAAAACAGGTCTGAGCAACTTGTGGCCTCCAGTTGTTGTTGAATTCTCAGCTCTTCTCAGCTTCAGCTAGTGTGCTCAATTTGTCGCTGCCACAAAGCTCACCAAGAACTTTTGTCTCGCTCTGGCTGTGTCCACACAGAGGCATCCATGCGCACATGGATCACTGTTTCTGCATGCACATTTGAACAACTTAGTCCACACACAAGCACTTTCAGTGTTAATGCCTCTGAAATCTATCTCAACCAGGCAGGCAGTGTCTTCCTTTTCTCTCTCACTATTCTCCCCACTGCAGTAAGTGCTAGGGCAATTGTTATTTTCAATACAGCCATTTTGTGCAAGATCATGTATGCACAATGAAGGTAGAGAGTGTAGTAATAAATGGCAGCCAGGGAAACACCACACATGTAAAAAAAAAAAAAGGCACAATGTGCTTCATTGTGTCCACAACTAAGTGATATTATTTTATATTGGATTTTCTCCCCATATCTAATTACCTGTGGGGAGAAAGTGTGGGCTGCTACTTGGATGAGGTTGATATCATGTGGACACTGCAATGAGAGACAGAGAGAATCCAATTAAACTCCAGTGTGGATGAGCCCTTGCTCTCCCCGGTCTATTTCCACTCCCTGATTCAAAATGCAGCTTCTATTGTCTCTTTTCACATAGCAATTAAAGATTACATAATTCTAAACTGGGAGGAGGAAGAGTATGCCTTTCTATCCCATTCAGAAGTCTCTGAGCACTACCAGACAGTAATCTCCCTAACAAAGTGTCTGGTAGCAAGATGTTTGCAGATGGATGGCTCTGGATTTCTTTAAGTGGGTCATCAAACTAGAACTGCTCCACTGCTGGTGCAAACTGCTTGTCTAGTAGCTGGACTGGTACCATTGCAATTTGTGCTAGATTCTTCTAGAAAGTCATGGTTTTGAACGCTTGAGTCACTGTAGTTGTCACCATTGATGAAAAACGCTAACCAAAGAAGTGGAAATTGCCCAAACAGCTGCCACATGTTCTGTGACCAATTAGCAGAGGTTCCTGCAAAAGCATCTCTCTTCTGGTTTTCTCACATTCTCAGAAACCCCAAACTACCTTGTCACAGAATGGGTGCATGGCCAAGACATGTGGAAACATGGAATACATGACGCCTTCATTGCATTGAAGGTATGGATGAATATGGTACAGAAGACTGGTGCTGAAGTACACACATCTGCTAGAATTGTGCAGGCATAGAGCAGGCACAGGGAACTGGTTACCCTCTAGATGTTGCTGGAGTACAGTTTCCATCATTCCAAACCATTGGCCTTGGTGGCTGGGGCTGATGGGAGCTGGAGCCCCACAGAATCTAGGGGGCAAGAAGGTCCTCATCCCAGATGCTTGTGTGAGAACATGCAGTTGGTTGCAGATGATTATTACTACTGCTCGTAGTTTTCTTATACCTCATCCTTCCTCTCATATGATCCCATATCCAGAAGTGATAACTGGATAACTGGAATAAGTGAGAGGCCCCCAATCCTAGATCAGCCTACTTGAAAGTATCTTCTGCTAACACATTTGTTTATTTATAAATCAATACTTTAACCCAATATTTGAGTCCAAGACCTAAAGACAGCCAACCACAATAGCATTCACAAAATAGAAAGAAGAAAACCAAATAAATACAATCTTAAAACAAAAACCATCACTGGCGCAAAAATACAAAGCCAATTTTCCACCAGCCCAAATGCCTCTTGAAAAATCCCACTCTTTGCTGTTCATCGAAAGGCAAACAACAAAGAAGCTAGGCAGGGAAGTAGATTCTATAGTCTAAGCTCCACAGATAAAATATTCAAAGAGTGTAGAATCTGCATTCCTGTGCACACAAATAGTTGTGTGAAAGACTCATACAATTATTCACATGCAACATTCAGTAAGTGTACATTATTTCATACAAACGCTTGTAACTGCATAGAGATAGCTTCTAGCTGTATTCAGGAAAACATGTGAACAAGTCTATCGTTGTACAAGTTAGAAGAGCGAAATACAGAGCAAGAATTGATGAAAAGTGTCATTTAAGAGAAGGAGAGGGGAGGGAGAGAGAGAGAGAGAGAGAAAGAGTTTTCTTCCTGTTCTTTTCATAGTTCTATTTTATAATCACAAGAGGGGAAAATGCAGAATGTGTGTCATGCTGGGATATCTCAATTTCTCTGCTGGCTGCAGCAGTATCCCAGCATGATACACACTACAGCTCATTTGTTAATTTTATAAGTACCCTTTACTTGCACTTACAAGCCATTTTCAATTTTTGTGGATATGGATATTAAGAACTGGCGTGAGGATACTCGGTGGAAGGAGCCAGTTTAATGCACTGCAATTAGTTCTTTTATAAGATATTGGCAAGACCAATATCATGCATTAAATCTCTTCACCCTATTCCAAACACCACACTCATGGAAACTTATTTCTTAATTTTTTTATTTGAAACACATTTCATTGACCAACATTGAAAGTGTGAATTGTTATTTCAACAGAAGGTTTCAAAATGTAAATATCTTGATCTTACACATTGAGTCTCACTTAATTTGGTAGAGATAATTCATTTTAGCACTAAGCAGAGCCCAAATACAGAGAGTTATTCCTCATCCCTCTACCAGACACACCCTTCCCTATAATTTGATGAATGCTAAGATGCCTGTCAGGAGGGACGTGGGTGGCACTGTGGTCTAAACCACAGAGCCTAGGGTTTGCCAATCAGAAGTTCGGCAGTTCGAATCCCCACGACCGGATGAGCTCCCATTGCTCTGTCTCTGCTCCTGCCAACCTAGCAGTTCGAAAACATGTCAAAGTGCAAGTAGATAAATAGGTACCACTCCAGCGGGAAGGTAAACAGCATTTCCGTGCGCAGCTCTGGTTCGCCAGAAGCAGCTTAGTCATGCTGGCCACATGACCCAAAAGCTGTACGCCAGCTCCCTCAGCCAGTAAAGCGAGATGAGTGCTGCAACCCCAGAGTCGTCCACAACTGGACCTACAGATCAAGGGTCCCTTTACCTTTAAGATGCCTGTCTATGTCCAAATGCTATATCAACCTCACAATGAATCATTTTCTTTTCTCCCAGGGCTGGAGAACCTGTGGCCCTCCAGATGTTGTTGGACTCCCACAAGCCCTAGACAACATGACCAAAAGTAAGGGATGAGGGGTATCTCAGCCCAACAACAACAACAATTTATTTATACCCCGCCCATCTGGCTGGGTTTCCCCAGCCACTCTGAGTGGCTTCCAACAGAATAATAAAAACAAGATAAAATCCTAAACAGGCCACAGGTTTCTGAACCCTTGCTTTTTCCCTCTTCACCCACTATTAGTCGCATGTTACAGTACACAGGATAAAGAAGTGGGGCTGCGCTCACAGTGGTTGTTGAAGCTATTACTATTGCACACATGAAAGCCTTTGGGTGGATAAAAAAACTGACTATTGTATTGAAATAGAAAATATCCAGTCTAAAAATGTGGTTCAAAAGCTTTATTTACAGAATTTAACTCCAAAACCACTTAAAAGAATAAAAGTTACATTCAGAAAGCTGCATAATATCTTATACTTGTCCCTGCATACAACATAATATCTTAGATTACAAATATCTTGCATCCTGAGCTAAAAACCTAAGCTCTGTCTCTTCTCCAAACAGTATGATACAAGGATATTATAAATTTATTTTCTATTAGCATGAGACTGAGAACAGAGATTAACATGCCCATTCTCTTCTGTAGCTTGAATATCAAGAGCTCACACCCAAGATGGATGCCTACAGATCAGCATATGCATAGATCTGTAATACAATCCCTTTCATATGGCCAGCAGAGATACAGGCAACCCCCAATTTGCACAGTGGTTGCATTCTGGGTCATGGTGTGCTTGTGTGAAATCACATGCAATTGAAACACCCCGCGTCACCCCCTACTCCCTGCTCCGCCCCCGCTATGCCCTTTGACATCTTTTATTACGTTTCCAGGTCAGTTCCAGGTTCAGCTCTGTGAGTGTGTGTGTGATCGTGCACATATCGGTCACACTTAAAACGGGGGTTGCCTATACAATCCCATGATACATTCCCACAAATGATTAACTTGTCAGGCTGTTCTTCAGCTTCAATGGAAATTTCCAGCCATGCTTAACAGTACAATACAGGCACATTATACATTTATTTTCCATTTCAAAGAACATGAAACCATTATACTTCAATTGGGTGCTCCATCTAGCCCTTTCCTTGATATCTGCTCATAAAGTTTGAACAATCCATAGGGAGAGAGATATTTGAACATTCCAGGGGTTCTGTAGAATCTGGAATCCTGAATTAACAGAGTTTCGGATTCCTTGGAAGCCTCTGAGCAAACAAGTATACAGTCGTACCTCCTTTTGCATCCGGGATCCATTCCGGAGCCCTGGACTCTCAACAAAGCACTGTTTTGCGCATGCACGAAGCGCGACTCAGCAAACGGCAAACCCAGAAGTCACCCGTTCCGGTACTTCTGGATTTGCAGCGGACATTTGATGAAATGGACCTTAAACGGGGCAGACTCAAAATGAGGTACCACTGTACACTATTTTCATATTGTACATGAAGCTTTTGGAGGAAAGCCTAGACAACATGACGTTAGGAACTGGGATACTCAGCATGGACTGTCTCCTTGCTCCTGTGTACAGAAACACAAGAACTCATATCCTTCCCTGGATAGCATAGTCAGTAGACCATGGGTCTCTTAATCTCAGGGTTGTGGGTTTGAGCCCCACGTTGGGCAAAATATTCCTGCATTGCAGGAGGTCAGGCAAGATGAGTCTACAGTTCTATGATTCTATGTTCCTACAGCTTGAAGGCCTCATTTCAACGTAACACAAGATATTTCAGTGTAACACCACAGATGGAAGGGGGAAATCTGGTGTACCAGATGGGAACAAACCTCCCAGATCCTTCCTCACACACAATTTAGATAGTACAGAAAGTACTCTTCATGCGTTGGCAAATTGTGTTCAGATAAACTCTACAATTGCAAAGCATCATTGTGTCTTTGCCATGTTTTCTCACTCAGCTGACATACTGGAGATGTGTATTTTCCCCTCAGTAGAGAAATCCTCTTTTCCCTCCATGTAATTGTGCTGTTGATGATATTATTTAGCAAAACATCTTCCAGGGAAACTTGTCTAAGCACTGCAGCGTGGCAGGTGGCAAACAGTTTGCTATCTGAGGAATGTTCGAATGCCAGCATTTCAGGGACAGAGCAGCTTGGGAAGTATTAGTGCCGATGAATGAAACTGAAATGCAGCTTAACTAATACCTGCTATTGCTTCAAACTCTCCAGAGAGAGTCAGTGTTTAGGGTTATTTTCTTTTTAAAAATGTAAAAGTGTTATTAGCCAGATTTCATCACTCTGTAAATTACAGAAGCAGCCGCCTCCTTAGAGAACACAGAGCTCCTTAGCTCTCTCAGGCAGTAAATAACAGTTTGCATTGTGTTATCTGGAGAAATAAAATATTGTGCTTTCAGATTTCTGCATTCAGCTGCAGCTTTGCACCGGGCTTAATGTCTCTTTATTTTCCATGTAAATGGATTTTCAAAATTGTTTCTGTGGAAAAAGTGAACGCATATCTTTCTATTTTTCCACTTAATGTTATTGAGCTGGCATTTGAGTGAATTATGAAAAATCAAGAACCTGAGACCCATAGCCCTGCAAGAAGTCCATTGTACAGTCAGAAGCAATTTCTGCAGAACAATGAGAGAAAATCCAATAGATCAGGAAATGGGCATGGGGGGAAAAGCAGCGGTACTTTGTTTTATTAATAATTTAGATCTCATTTTCATCTTAATTCCTCATATTTTGTTGGGCTTTGTCCTCTAACCGAAGCAGCCCGTGCTTGAGAAATTCCTAGTTGCAAAAGCATTTGCCCAACCGTTATATCATACTTACATACAATATAATTTCCCACAGACTCTGAGGCAGATCTGAGCTCCAGCAGACTGGCCCTTCTCACATTATCATGTATAAAGATCATAACTAGCCTAGTGCTTACTGGTAAAAGAACAAGGATACTTGATTCTTCGGTAGAATATATCACAAAGACATGGGGACAGTTCTCTTATATTGTGAAATAAGCACAGCTTTCATTCTCTGTGTAAAAAATATGAATTAATATAAGGAATTTAAGAGTGCAGATAGCTAACCAAGAAGAATAAATAACTGAAGCCACTATTAATGTGAACATCACAACCAGCTGGTACTATTTCCCCTCACGTCTACCTTTAAGCAACATTTAAAATAAACAAATAAAAAGCCCTGAACATTCCTAGATTTCATTGAAGGTATGGTTATAAACTTAGCTTGATGGTAGAATATGTATTTTGCATGCAGAACATCTTGGATTTAGTCTTGGGCATCTCCAGTTTTAAAAAAGCAGGTAGAAGATGGTGTGAAACACTTCTAGAAGCTACTGCCAGTCAGAGTAGGCAATGCTGGATCCGATGGACCAATAGTATGGCTTCCTATGTATTTATGACAGGAAGAAAGGCTTTGCTCTCTTATTGCTAATCTTTCATCCGCAAAGCCCCAAACAATGTTGTATGGGCATCATCAAGGGAAGTGCTAATATTCCTGTGGTGCAGAATCAACCCAGAACTTGATTCAAAAACCTTGTGGTCTAGAGCTGGAGTCTAACCTAGTGAGGCATGATGTGTATACTTAAGCTTCAGCGCTCAAGCAGACAGAATAAAGGTGTGCAACGCAGATCCTTGTGGCTAGCAGACTGTATGGAGCCTCTTGATTGGCCTAGCCTAGTCTAAATAGTAGGAGCTTAGAGTTTTATCTTTGTCTGGTCAACAGAGCAACATGTTTTTCTCCTTTTACTACAGGCTCCAACTTCCAAGTCAGGTTACTGCCCTCAGGGACCATGAGCAGTGCGCACAGATCTATATGGGAGTAGAAGTGACTACATACCGTATTTTTTGCTCTATAAGACGCACCAGACCACAAGACACACCTAGTTTTTGAAGGAGGAAAACAAGAAAAAAAAATTCTGAATCTTAGAAGCCAGAACAGCAAGAGGGATCACTGCGCAGTGAAAGCAGCAATCCCTCTTGCTGTTCTGCCTTCTGGGATAGCTGCGCAGCCTGCATTTGCTCCATAAGACGCACACACATTTCCCCTTACTTTTTAGGAGGGAAAAGGTGAGTCTTATAGAGCAAAAAATACGGTAATCGCATGAGCACTGTTCCAGAGTATTTTTCATTATATCTATTTGAAAAAAGATTGGTTAATGAAGAAATTACATATCTATCTACTTACAAGTGTTGAACTAACTGGCTGATGAAGAATTCAACGAAACAGTAGTTGTCATCCGGAAACACTGTTCAGAGTTGGATATCAGAATTGGACATTTGCTGATTATACAAAGCTTCACAGCTTGCTCTCCGCTGGGTAAAGTCTGGCACTGTGATTCATTTAAGGACTTTCAGAGACTTTCAGAGACTTCAGTTTGTTAGTTTTGATGTTTTGAATTATTCCATAAATTTTTTCACATTGTTATTGTTTCTGGCCATCATGATGCTTTTGATATTGCTGCCAGTCCCAACTCTAGCAGGAGCTAGAGTGAATATTTCCATGGAATCTTCTTTCTCCTGGATACGTAAAATTAAACGCTCCCTGGAAATAGTTTCTTTTGGTCTTCAGGAATTATACGCTCTTCCACTGATCTGCTGTCCTCCATCTTTCAGTGAGAGCAAGTTCTTCAGATCTGTTGCATTTGTTTTGTCCTACATGAAAACTGAAGAAGGTCACATCATCATCATCATCATTATGGGGGCTCATTAATGAACAGAAACTTCTGAAGGACATATAAATGATTAATTGAAAAAATAAGAGTTTCTTAAAATTGCTTTGAAAGAAGAGAGTTACCAAGGTTCAGACTTGCTCCAAGCAATGTATGTGTGATCGAAGGGCACCTATTTAGTGGTAAAGAAAGTATGCTCTGCTCATGCTTATAGGCTCTCTGCTCTTCACTATTAGATCAGATATTCCAGGTACAGACTTTTGACTGGAACAAAAACTCTCTAGTGGCAGATCTCTTTTTGTTGTTGTTTAGTTGTTTAGTCGTGTCCAACTCTTCGTGACCCCCTGGACCAGAGCACGCCAGGCCCTCCTGTCTTCCACTGCCTCCCGCAGTTTGGTCAGACTCATGTTTGTAGCTTCGAGAACCCTGTCCAACCATCTTGTCCTCTGTCGTCCCCTTCTCCTTGAGCCCTCAATCTTTCCCAACATCAGGGTCTTTTCCAGGGAGTCTTCTCTTCTCATGAGGTGGCCAAAGTATTGGAGCCTCAGCTTCACGATCCGTCCTTCCAGTGATCTCTAATAATTTCAATTGATAAATGGTTAATAAGGAACAAATGAGAGAATATTGTTAATGTTCAGCGACTCATATTTGTTCTCAGTGGGACATTCTCTTTCATCTTCAAAAGAGCTAAAACACTCCCAGTAGCTATCCATAGAATAGTAATAGAGCAAGACTCTTTGGCAACAGAGTACTGCACATCTTCAGTTGCCAGCAACTAATTCCAGAATTATTTATTTTTGTTCTTTCCTGCTCATTCCTCATTCAACAAAAAATGAACATAAATCTGCTGGAGACATATGCATGTATGTGTCTGTGTGTGTAGGGGGGGTCTTCACACCATAACAAAGTGAAATTTCTAAAGGAAACAAATTCAAGAAGTGAAATTGTGCACAGAAGCCCAAACATAAGGCACCTACCAAATTACATTAAGAAACCATTAGAGTAAGGCTTATAACAGCCTAAAACAGGAGGTAAAGGAAAATCGGGAGGGGGGGATAAACTGCTGCTTGTTTTTCCTTTGTTACTACCCTCCAGCTCTTTGGAGAATTTAAGAAGCAGTAGAGGAAGTAAAATATTTTAAAGGGGTGAAACCATGAAGCCATTTGGAGCACAGAAGCAAGGTATGGAAGACATGAAAAGATTCCCAAGTCTACTAATAGCAGAGGGTGCAAGAAGGTAGGCCTTCTGAGTGGGGGGGGGGAGAGAGAGAGAGAGAGAGAGAGAGAGAGAGAGGAGAAATATTATAAATTGCTCTTCCTTGACCACAGTTTTGAAAGCAGCATTTTCCAAATGTTACCTGCAGGCCCACAGCTGAGATTATAAAAATGCTAAACTGAGGCAGCTCTCAGGTTAAAAGGAGGGGGCAGGGAGGACCATAGAACAACGGCAAAACCATAGCTGTCAACTTTCAGATTTGAAAATAAGGGATCAGCAGCCTCAAAAATAAAGGATCAGCAGCATAGCTGTCGACTTTAGAATTTGAATATAAGGGATCAGCAGCCTCACCTGTCCCGAAGACAGTGTATGGGATATCTAACAATCCGGGATAGCAGCGGGAAGCAACGGGAAACAGCGCTGAAATAAGGGAAATTCCTGCAAAAAAAGGGAAGGTTGACAGCTATGGGCAAAACACATGTTTTCAACTAAACACCACCTCGTATCTGAATCCCAAGACAAAAGTCTTCATATCCAAGGAGAGAAGGTAAAAATTAATATGGTGTTATGAGTCTGAGGGTGCTAGACATCTCTAAAATCCTGGATCCAGCAAAAGGTTAGACTTTAAGCCTGCTTCCTGAACCTCCAGATCCAACAAGGTTTAAAATATAAATCAGGCCAGCTTCTTCAGGAGATCACCTGAGAGATGGGCCATTAAAGGAAAACAAAGGGAAGGTAATGGGCTATTAACAAAGCAAAGACTCTGTGCCAGACAGCGGTGAGGTGCCTCCCTGAGCTCTGAGACAGCAGAGACAAAGCAATGTGGAGCTTTTTTAGGATTGTAGTTGGGGATAATGTGAGCTGAAGGGAAACGGTTTCAGGCTGTAAAAGTCAGCAAACTGGCGGGGGAGGGGGTAGAGACAGCATGTTTGTTTTCTGTTTTGAATCCGAGGCTGCAGCTTTGGGAGAAGCAAAAACCTATTGGGGTGTCAATTCTGTAAGCTCCTCCATCGTAGGTGCAAGTTGTAGATATATGTAAACAAACCATATATCATGAAGACTCCACAGTCTCTGCTGTGCCTCATTCCAAAAGAAACATGAAGCCTGGACCCCTGGAATCTCTCACCGCTCAGAGATTGTGCTGGTGTGTAACAATATATAGCTGACTGGATCGCAGACCTCTGAGTAGAAGGGGAATAATTGCAGCCGCTGGACTGTGCTTGTCTCTCTTCTCATCCAAAGGGATCCAATATATTAAGGAAGTGGTGGTATTTTTATTGTCTTCTCCTCACTGGATCACAGAAGTCGTTTTGGCTTCTGTGCTCCTCTCAGGGATTTGCGCGGAAAGGAACAGTCATCCTATTCCCTGCCAAAACTCAGTGAAGTAGAACCCAAGAGTTCCACCCATACTTATAAAACTGCTAGACTTTCACATGTTTAAATCAAGGGTGCAGCCTTCCCCCCCCCCCCGCCCCAGTTTGTTACATTTATATTTATTTAGTCAGGTATAAGGTCTCCTATATGCCAAACGTCTTCCAAGGAATTTAGAACAATATATGTAAGGTTTCCAAGTAGATTCTGACCTAAATGTACTTGGCATCAGAAAACTATACCAGTCACTTTCCAGGTGGGCTTTAATAGTGTTCATGCCATCCAAAATAAAAACACAACACAGATTTCCACAAAACAGTGTGGACCAGGAGCTTTTCCACCGTCAGCTAACACATGGAAGTCTGTTTGACTATGTGGCATATCATAAATAACAAAACAGAACACTAAAGGTGTGCTCAAAAAGAATGGTACTTGTGTTAAGCAGGCCTACAGAAAACACATATAGAGGGGCAGGGGGAGCATTGGAACAATAACCACAAATGGAAATAGAGCTATACAATAGGAAGTGGAGGCCCAAGGCGTTTTGGCATCTGAGATGAAACAACACACTGTTGACTCCGAGATGGAGTGGGTTAAACTCTGTAAGGGCTTTGGCTGGAGGGAGAAGCCAGAGCAAAACAACACCGGGGGGGGGACACACCTCCCCCTCTTGTTTGGCGGCAAAGCTGGTTGGCAGAATGCCTCCCCTCTCGCTGCCTGGCAGGAATGGAGGCTTTCCGCAGAGTGTTACCATTGGTCCCTCTCTGCCCCTAAAGGCCAGAGAGACTAGTAGCAAAGCTGGGCAATAGAACGGGTGTGCTGCCCTTTGAGGGCTACTGCTATAGGTGGCTGTTTCATCTCACCTCGTGACTGGGCTGGATCTGAAAAGAGGAAAGAAACCCATTGTGTGCATTTATAATGCAATATAAGCATGCTGAGATCCCTCCTTAACTTCTCTTCATTCAAACTTTTCAGTTTTACAGAAGTATACGAGCAAAACAGTTAGAAGATTGCACCAGTTAATGCCTTCTGTCGGTCTTTGCTAGACAGACTTAATGCCTTCTAAAATTCATTATAAATTTATACGGTGGTGTCTAGTTTATATTATGAATATTCACAGAGATGCTGCCTTCATAGAGGATGATACAATGAATTAATTAACAGAGTGTTTCTTCAAAACAACAAGAAGCATGGAAAAGCATTTAATATGTTCTGGAAAATATAAGGCAAGGCCAACTTTACCACTAACGTGGTTGCCTAGGGCAGCATTTTCCAGGACTCAGAACATTTGCTACAGCAGTCGGCAGGAGGGACTCAGCCTTCCTAACATAATATTGGTGCATCTGGTTTCGGTTCTAAGGAAAGCCAAAGAGCAAAGAAATTACTGCAGAGCTGACTATATCTGGAGACAAGCGCAATGGCTGGACCAGTGCCAGAACCAGCAGTTCCTTGCAGGCAGGGTAAAGGTGCTCGGTAGACAGAGAAGTTGGGGGCTGGAGAAGAAGTAAGGAAAAAAGGTCTTCTTCCTCCAAAGGGGAAAGGACAAGAAGAAATGCTGACGGAAATAAGAACATAGAATAGGTTAATACTTTAAAAATAAACCGGAAATAGAAAGGAAGGGGTAAAAGAAGGAAACAAAAAACGTTCAGTCAGTAGAGCGCGAGACACTTAATCTCAGGTTCGTAGGTTCAAGCCCCACATTGGGCAAAATATTTATGCATTGCAGTAGATGACCCTCATGGTTCCTTCTACAGTTCTATGATTCTATGGTCATTTCTCCATTGTAAACGCTATCATTACCCATTAGCCAATGAGGAACATTAACAATCAATTCCTCTCAACCAGTCCCCTCTCCATACTGTGGGGCCCCTCTAGCCTGGTGTTTCATTGCAAGTTATGCTGCAACATATTCTTGACCCAATGATAGTACATTGGTGGTTGCTTTATTCTGCTTTGCCTTTCTCTGCGACGATCTCTACCACGGTAATGCAGTCAGGAGGGGTTGTAGCACACCAAAAGCAGGACAAAAATAAACCAGAACACTTGTGGCATACAAAGTAATGGGGTTTACCAGGAGGTTAAGGGATATGCGCTGATAGAAATTTAAGCAGTATGAACACCCCACCTATTCAGGCATACACAGCATTGAAAGAAGGATTTTGTGTGACCACCCTGATAGCATCATGAACACAAATCATCATGAATGTGCAATTGAAAAGATGTCTGGAGGGTTTCTTGGTAATTCCACCACTCCTTTCCTGCTCCTTTGTCTTCCCCTATATGCCATTGTAACCTTTCCCCCCCCTCCCAATGTCTAATAAGAAATGCATACCCCCCCTTTTATATTTTTATAGTGAAGCCTGTGGAAATCCACCATACCCCCCCAATGTTTCACCACTCCCTGTATCCTTAGGCCACCATTTTCTAGTAAACACATGGAACCTCTGTCCTTTCAGATCTTGAATTGGTGAGATACGCTGAGATACGCTGCTGACTTTATAAGACAGGGATAATAAGATTTCTGTGCCAGCTGTGAGGTGCTTTTTTAACATTTTAATATGCCAGCTGTGAGGTGCCTTTCCATGCTTTAATAAAGATGCCTTTAACACCTTTGGAAGGAGGATTCTTAATTTCTGTAATAAGCACTGAACTCACTCTTGAATTCATAATGAGATGATTTAATGTCAGATAAGTCAATCTTACATAAGCAGCAAGCAAGGGATCTCAAGACAGTGTGGTGATGAGGCATAGAGTAATTCAAAAATGCTCAGGAATGAGGATAAATCCTTGGTGAAAGAGGAGTAGTGTTTGGCTTTAAGGAGGGGGAACCTAAGCCTTGGGGCCAAATGCATCCCTCCAGAACTTTCCCTGGGACCACCCTTCAACTGCTTTACTCCTCTACAAGACTTTTTGCTTCTCTAGAATGCCTCTTCCTTCACTGAATGGAGGCCTCTCTGAATGTGTAGAGACCTCCAGCTTCTGCAAGGCTGGAATGCAATCTCTCTTATAAGAGTTACCTCTCTTGCCCTGTCCATTTTTGTCCCACTCTGGCATGTAACTCCTGGAAGGCAATAGGGAAATTTGGCCACAGGGTAGATCCCCGCCCTTGACTCATTGAGAGTCAAGTAAGAAGAGAAGGCGGTGCCTTTTCAATAATCCAGTACTTAACTCCATGCAATTTGAATTCTGTAAGACAATTCAACGATGTGTGCGTACAGTACCACATTTAACAATGGTAGTTCGTTTGCATTACTTGAGGGGGAAAACAAAACTGCTTGGGGGAAAATCATTTGTTGGCTTCTTGGATTTGTTAGCTTGTTTGCTTTGTTACAGTCTTCACAGCCATCAATGAAAGCTGTAATTAAAAGTACCTAAATATCACAGATCCTATCTCAAACTTGGCTTTTTTTCCTCCTTATCAGGTAGATCTCCTAGCAGAAGGTTTATGAGCTGAAAAATGAGATGCCTTTTGCAGACAACATAAAAGCTACACCAGCTCATAAATCCCACGAAGGTAAGCACCACAGGAACAGTAAGCTATACGCCGCCAGTGGGCATCCATCACTGAGCACCTGCCGAGCACAGAAATAATAAGACAATGGCTCAACAAAGTCACCCATTAAAATGGCACAGTCAAGCCATCAGTGTTGCTAAGACGCCCCTGTGGGAAATTGGTTCCACATCCCTGTGTAAAGTTTCATTTAACAGGCACAGAACAATGCTGTTGTGTCTCAGCTGCAATTCTATTATTCAGGTACAACCACACTTACTGGTAAATATGGCCATGTTTCCAATGGAGTTATGTTCCCCATTATGGAACAAAGCAATCTTTGAACCGGCCACAAATACTGAAAGTCAAATGAAGACTAGCCTTGTATTTTCCCCCCACTTCAGCTTGTTTCTTGGCAGATGTGTATGTGGGGGGGAGCAAGGGAAACCTTCTAAGATATTATTTCTGTATACTATATATCATCTATGGTTTTTTTGTTGTGATCTATAGAACAAATGCACTCTTTTTCATCTAGTCCAAGGGTGTGTACACATTGAATGAATGAATTTATTAATTTCGGTGACAGACCAGTTCCAGCTCACATACAATATCAGGGAAGTCATAAAACACGACAGGGATAAATTTGAATTTGCAATTGGGTATAACACAGACAATACAGATACAGCAGCAGTTAAAATATATAAATTAAATCTTAATCACTAAAATATAATCTAAAATTGTCATTTAAGGCCTTAGTGATTATGGTAGCACAGCTTGTTCCCTAAGTTTTATGGCAGTTGCACAGAATTTGGCCACAGAGCCTAGGGCTTGCCGATCAGAAGGTTGGCAGTTTGAATCCCCACAACAGGGTGAGCTCCCGTTGCTTGGTCCCAGCTCCTGCCAACTTAGTTCAAACACATGTCAAAGTGCAAGTAGATAAATAGGTGCCGCTCCAGCGGGAAGGTAAACGGCGTTTCCGTGCGCTGCTCTGGTTCGCCAAAAGCGGCTCAGACATGCTGGCCACATGACCCAGAAGCTGTCTGCAAACAAACGCCCGCTCCCTTGGCCAGTAAAGCAAGATGAGCACCGCCACCCCAGAATCGTCCGTGACTGGACCTAACGGTCAGGGGTCCCTTTACCTTTAGCATGATCTCTGGATTCTTGTTCTTTACCAGGGATTTTAGACATTGAAAATCATTTGGAGACTCATTTGGAGATTTTTGTATAGCAGGGATGATAAATGCCGAGCATATATCCCCATAGAAACGACGGCGTAACAATGTACACATTGCTATTTCCTCTGGCTCCAGCGCACTCCCAATGCTGGTGTTTGAAGCTGACTATGTACACATGATGTTAGCCACAATTCATGGGTATCCCACTATTTCTTGAAAAATACCACTGTTTGGTGTGGTTCCCCCTCAAACCATCTTCCATCCAATTTGAAAACATAAGCTAGATTCACTTCACAGTTAAGCTGAGGTGTGTACATTTGGCACACCTGTTACACATGCTCAGATGAAAGTTTCACTGTTAGGAGTTCAATGTGGTGAAACAAATGAGGCAATGAGCATTAGGTGAAGATATCCCTGCCCTCTCTCTGGTATGTACAACCATCTTAAAAAGTGACTTAAAACAGTGGGGGGAAATGACTTTGCTGCATTTAAAGCTGCTAATATGTATATAGATACATTTCTGAATGCTGCATTAGTACTGCTGCTGTATTTACTTTTGAGAATCAACTGCTATTGGGGCTTCCTTATTTATTTATTTTTGCAAAGGAGAATATTGAAGACTGTTTTATGTTGAGGGCACACCCTTAGTATGTTCTACTTGATGATGGCAAACTTGTACTTAGTGGTTATGAGATCTAGTTGAAAAAGAACCTTACTTGCTTTTTTTCCTCCTCCAGTTGGGCGTATTCTTGATGAATACATAAAGGGCATGAAAAGTTCACAGAAGAAGGATCCAATACCCAAATGGCACTACAAAGCATTTTAGGATTTTCTATTTCCAAGGCAAAGTTAATCCTTTAAGCCAACTGACAGCAATCTGTTACCTCAAACTGAAACCACCAATGTGCTTGATTTACTGCAGAAATCATGGTGCCTGTCAAAGACATTGAAGGAAAACAATATTCTTTCCAGCCAGCAAGAAAATGAAAAAGAAGAAATGCTACACCAGAAAATGAAGAAATGATAACCAGTTATAATGGGGGAAGAAGATAGAAATCTTCCTTGGGTAGCTTCTGGAATAAAATTTCCATGGCTATTTTTCATGCAGTGAGGAACTATTCTGGCGTCAGCAGGTTGAAATCATGAGTCATATTATGGATATCTTAGGGCAATGATAAATCCACGATAGAATAAAGGTCTTCTGCTTTATTCATTTTGCTAACTGATATCATTTAGGGCCTGGCTATGAAGTCTGTCATAAGCATTTGGATTTTTCTCTCTCTCCATTGTTGTCAATAAGAACATAACGCTATAATGTTTATCAGAAGCTAAACTTTATGGGTTGGATCAGTGGAGCTTCCCAATCCAACACTTTGTTTTGGAATCATATTATTATTGCCATAGCTGTTGTCTATTAACATTTGCTTCTAAGACTCCTTTTTCCTTTAATTATTCTACAACCCCCAAGCCACATCTTTTCTTTCCATTTCATTTTAATAGTCATCACTGTTGAGTTGCTAATTCCTTTCATCTCTCCCCTCCATTTGAAAGATACATATCTTTTCATGCTGTTTTGCCAACAGCAGCCACACATCAGTCACATAGGCTACCGCATCGTATTTTCCCAAAATTATTTCTACAGTTATACTGTAATTCCTCTTACCTCCACTTCCTTCTCCTCTTCCACTGCTGCTTCAGCTACCAGCATTACTACTACTGTTACTTCTAAACATTTATACAGTGGTACCTCAGGTTAAGAACTTATCGTAATTCATTCTGGAGGTCTGTTTTTAAGCTGAAACTGTTCTTAACCTGAAGCACCACTTTAGCTAATGGGGCCTCCCGCTGCGCTGCGCTACCACCGCCCAATTTCTGTTCTCATCCTGAAGCAAAGTTCTTAACCCGAGGTACTATTTCTGGGTTAGTGGAGTCTGTAACCTGAAGCGTCTGTAACCCAAGGTACCACTGTATATGACAGCAAATCCTTTCAGGGCCTTTTTAGTGGCAGCACCTTAAGTGTTGCCAACACTCCAAAGGGAGATAATTCTGGTCCCTTTACTGAGGCCATTAGGCAGACACTTAATGGAGGCTAGAGCTATTAGTGGCTACTATTCACAATGGCTATATTGGAGGCAGTATGCATCTGCATACCAGTTGCTAGAAATCACAAGTGGAAAGAAGGTTACTTTGCTCATTTCCAACTTGTAAGCTTCCCACAGGCATCTGGTTGCCCACTGTAAGAACAGGGTGCTCACTGCAGGTTTTGAAGCAGAGGTTGGATGCTTTAGTTGAGATTTCTACACTGCAGGGAGTTGGACCAGATGACCCCTGTGGCTCCCTTCCAATCCTATGATTCTATTGTTACATGATTTGAGGAATCTTGGTATGATTCAGCAGAGTCTTCTAATGTCCTTGTGTTAAAGTGGTTTGTTTGCTTTTATTCCAATAGGTTCTCAGCATATTTTAATGTTGCCCATGTTGTCCATTGCAGATCTGGCTTTTTAAACGCTCCCTATTTTTTATCATTGTAAACTGCTTTGGGAACTTGTAAGCTGGCCATTTATGCAATTGGGATTGCATACCTGCTCTGTTATAGTGTCGTCACCAATATGCTCTTAGTTGTAATAACAAACCATTTTTGTTACTGTTCCTGTGTTACAATGTGCAATGGAATATAAGGATACAGTTGGAAAGAATGGATCCCAGTGGCCGAGGAGAAATTTTCAGATTTTCTCACTGACTCCAGTATGTTCTCTGCCTTTTCCACTTCCTACTGAGAGCAATACAGAGTTGTCCTTTCCATTGCAAATTATAGCAAACTATGCTCCGACTTGAATTCATGATTTTTGCTTCCCAAACTAGTCTCTCATCTTGAGTCAGCTAAGTCTTCTGTAAATTATCTGTGCCATTAACTTTGCCCATAATGGCACCCATTTA
Organism: Podarcis raffonei; assembly: GCF_027172205.1. Classification (NCBI taxonomy): domain Eukaryota; kingdom Metazoa; phylum Chordata; class Lepidosauria; order Squamata; family Lacertidae; genus Podarcis; species Podarcis raffonei. The sequence continues at coordinate 40,883,814 of NC_070612.1, forward strand.
GATACCTGATTTGCTGGTGCAGTCAGGCAATTTGGTCTGTAAATGGCTGCAAGTTTTCTGGTCCAATTAATTAGGACAAATACACATCAGTTCTCAAAAAATAGAGACTACCAAGTAAACACAATAGATTAAAGGTTTTATGGGCTAAATTAATTGTGCTTGCAATTAAATCCAGAAAACACGTGGAGCCTCCAATAAAAGACCAGCGCATCTATACTAGGGGTGGACAAATCACTTTGAATAATAAAGGAAAATCATGCTGAGAACTTAAACTGGACCCAAACATTGTAAGTCTAGCAGATAGCAGATTTGGGGCTAGTACTTCAGTAGGATATTGTGCTTCTATTATGCATTAATTCATATCTTGGTGGAATAAATATGGAAAAACTATGTAAAAATTAATAATGTTTCCATTGTTCTTTTAAGTGCCAAAAAAATAAAATCAATGTGGGAGAGTGACAAGAAATTTTCCACACCGGGTACCACCTGACCTTCCTACACCTCTGGCCCCAGGTCTTCCTTTGGGATCTACCCAAAAACTTCATTCTGGCCTTAATCTGCTGTAGTTTCAGCATGCCTTTAGTTCAGCGCCAACACATCCAACTTTTACCATTCTCTTCCCTTCTCATGATTAACTTTCTCTTGCCCAAAAAGCTGTCACCCTTGACTTTAAAATCTATACTGTCTCTCTTTCTTTCTCTCCCTGAGAGATCTCATATTATCAATCTACTGAGCCAATTTACAGGGAGGATCCCTCAATGATTTATAATTTTAGAAAACAAGATCTTTCATTTGCACTTTCCAATTTCCTTTTACCCATCCATCAGTCTAACCCCTAATTCATCATACCTCCATTGTAGGGGGGTAGGAAACACCTACATTAAAAGTGAAGCTATGCCCTCACATAACCTCAATCTCTGTAGTATCTCTGTAGCATCCAATAACTTTTGGATGGCTAACCTATGGTCCTTCAGATGTTGTTGGACTCCAACTTCCATCAGCTTCAGCCAGCATAGACAATGGCCAAAAATTATCAGTTGTATCCAGCTAAGTTTTAATCATAGTTGAACCATTGAAATTAATGGAACTACATGAGTCATATCTATTAATTTCAATGAGTCTCACCTGAATAGGACTAGCATTGAATACAACTCTATTCAAACTGGAGTTCAACAACAGCTGGCAGGTGACAGATTAGTCACTTCTGCTGCAGAGTTATCACAACAGTGCTGTATCCCACAAATAGAATTAGCCTTATAGAATTTGAAGGACCCGTGAGGGTTATCTAGTCCAACTCCCTGCAATGTGGGGTTCAATTAAGAGTCTTATGCTCTACCAGCTGAGCTACGGGGAACCTGTGGCCCTTCAGATAATTTGGAACTATAACTACCATCATCCTTGATCATTGGCCTTGTTGACTGGGGGTGATAAAACTGAAGTCCAACAACATCTGGAGGGCCACAGGTTCCCCATCCCTGCTCCATCCCAAAGTCCTTTGCCATTCCCTTTCTACTGAACATACAGAACAGGGATATATTAGCTGATGTAGCCTCAAGTTAAATAGTAATGAGTAACATTTAAAATATACCTTGTGATGGAACTTTTTCACTGAACAGTATCCATGTGAAATGAATCAGTAGCTAAAAAGCAGGGAGAGTTAAGAGTTTGTGATAGAAAGAATACAAATTGTATTGTCATGGATATTGTGGTGTATGTCACCTTTTCCATTCATGGTCTCTGAAGCAAAGATGAAGTTGAATTTACTCAGAACCATATATTTGAGACCCAAGATCAATTTTCATTTGCATAAAGAGTCCAGGTAATCAGAGAACTAAAGGCAAACATTAGTATTGTCTGTAGTTGGCTCTGTGATAAATAGAAGAGGGCCGGTTTAATAGTAAAGGCCATAATTATCCACAACTCTCAGTTTACAATTAGTTTCCCTGACAGTTACGGTCATAAATGCCAGCTTTAATCATGTGCTCAGGTTGAATTAGGCCGTGCCAATGCTGTAAGAGATCTAATCCTCTTTCTTCCTTCTCATAATGAAATAATAATGCAAATTCACTACATTGATGGGGCGACCCATGTGAATTTATTAGAGGCTTGGAGAAGTCTCTTGAAAGGGATAAATTCTTTCTGGGTACAGACTTGAGGTAATTCAAACCAGACAAGGAAAAAAATGGAACTGTCATCAGAGGCTGGGATATGGAAAGGATTTAATTTTGTATGAATAGGCATTTTAATAAGTAGGAGAGACCTCATTTTCAGCTTTACCAGAGGAATATTACTGCTGTCATTTCCCAAATGGGGGCACACTAACTTTATTGGGGGGTGGAGATAGAGACCATTTCCAGATCTCCTTTTCCCCCAGATCTTTTTCCGTTAGCCTGTGGGTTTCAATATACCACCCAACAGGAAGACCTATTGACCAGGTCTTCTAATTATATGAGTGAAGACAAATTGTACAATTAGGCCTCATAAAACCATCTGCAGTATTCAGTGACACGTATCAACCTTTCCTTGTGGAGAGCATGCCGTCTTGTTGTTAACGCTTGCCTTTTTTATTGGGTAAGGCTTATTGTCAATGTGATAAAAAGCTTAATTTGCCTGTTTAAAAAAACTTCAGAATGACAGTTTAGCTCATGGGAATATATAATGCTATCTATTGGGGTAATTGCTCCCAGTAAATAAACGTCTTAGGAATGCAGCACACTGAAACAAGAAAAGCGCAGTGTGGACTGAAATATTAACAATGTATCTCAGTATCTCATCAGCTTGAAATCCAGACCAATTAGTGAGACCATAACATAGCCAGACCTCAGAAGACTCACTCGTTTCCTATTGCCTAGCCATAACGTTGCGAGCTTTCGCCATGGGATGCACAGACATCATTATCATCACCCTGTTTTATAAACCTCCTGTTTCTGCCACAGCAGGCTGTCTATAATTCTGACGTTCAGCCTTCACTGATAAGCAAAGAGAGGAAATGTAGTGCAGATTTAAAGAAACATGCCAATAACATCCACCTGATTGTTCCATGTTTTGTTTCAAAGTACTGCCAGGTTCCCATGGCTCCATTGAACTCTATTCAAATAGGGGTTGACACATTCTCTGTAGTTTGGGAGAAAGCTCCATGTATTCACTGGCTCATCTGCATGGAAAGCACCCCACCAACATTTACAAAAACACCTAACACACACACTATGGCTATATGAATTAAATGTGCATGTTTCTGCCCAGTGGCTCATCTTCTAGACCAGAGTTTCCTAAACTTGGGTGTCCAGCTACAATCCCCATCATTCCTGACCACTGGTCTTGCTAGCTAGGGATGATAGGAGTTGTAGTCCAAAAACAGCTGGAGACCCAAGTTTGGGAAACACTGATCGAGACAAAAGTGTGAGATGAGACTCTTCAGAAAGGGGGGAGAAGTTATCAACTCAAGAGTGAACTGGACTGTGTTTGATGCAGCTTGCTCCCAGGTAAGTGTGATTAGGGCTTCAGTCTTAGAGTAGAAGCTAGAAAATACACAGTGATTAAAGAAGCTATAAGGGAAGTGTCAGGGAACTGCCATCTGAGACGCAGGAGGTGAAAGGGCTCACGGAGGGTGAGAGAGACCATTCAGCTGAGGAGGGGACCAGCAGGGGGAGAAGTGGAGTTCCAAGGGAAAGTGAGTCGGAGGGAGGGCTCAGAGACACTTCAAGCGAGAACAGTGGGGAGGTTTCAGGACCTCCTGTAGGGACACCCACTCCTCGCCGGAAACTGTCACGCCGAGAGTCCAGAAGACGCGTTTCCGTTAAGGAGCTTTTATGCTGGAAGAAGTTCCGTAAACGCCCACTGTCCGATTCAACGAGCGACTGATGGAGCCATGCTTAAGGAGCTCCGTCACAGACAGAGGTTTGTGGACTTAGCCAAACTCTGAGGGACTAGGATTTTACGCACAAGCAGCTCACCATCCCATCACAGGAAGAAAGAAATCAAAACAGAATATCCTCAAATTGGAAATGCAAGGAAAAAATGAGATGAGTTTTAAACATTTGTTATTATAACCCTTGGGTCAGCACCCAAGACCTAATTCAGTGTCTAGGGGCCATCGCCTTTCTTTCACATTTGGTTCAGGTTTGCATCCTACTCAGGAAAACCTCAGACCTCGGAGATCTGGATATGTGTAGGTAGCTTCAGCAACACTAATCTCACACTTGAGACAAAAGGACTTGTTGAAATTAGCAGCATCAGCAGCAACAAAAGGAGAGTAGCCCAGGCAAAACCACAATGATCTCCATACCTTTGCCCAAAATCTAGTGAGTGAGTGATTCTGTCCTTTGATGTTACTCACAATTAACCCAAAGTCAGCCCTGAACACCCCCTGAAAATACTCCCAACCTGCCCATGGGCTGGCAATCTAACAGCCATAACACAAAAGGAAAAGGGGATGGGGCAAAACAATGAAAACAAAAAAACTTGGGTGATAATTCTTAAAGCAACATAACAGTTCTTACAATGCCCACCCGCAATGGAAATACTATGGGGAGGGGAGGCACGAAGCACAGCTGGTGTGTCAGCAGAGCCAGTAGGATGGTCCTATTCTCTAACCCTGCTATAGCCTAATGGAATGGCTGGTGAGAGTTGTGGAAGTGAGGACATACACAAAAGGCTTTAATACTGTAACAAGGGATGGGGGAGAAATTCAATTTAGTTTGCATGGAAGCCGAATCTATCAAATTCACACTTTCTAAAACAGTGTGAGAACCAAAACGCAACTATCCTTCAAAATTCACACTTACTTAAATTTTGTAATGTATTTCTCTAATCAACCAACCACTTTGCAAAATTGCATATATTATAGGGAAATGTCCTTAAAATAAACATATTCATGAACATGTATATATTTAGAGAAATTACTTGCAAAATTTGTACATTAGTCAAAACTGCATACAAAAATGTGTTATTAGGCAACATTCGCATTAAAATGCTCAAGACTTTTTATTAGGACTTCCCCTCCCCTCAAAGAATACAAATTGCTGCAGAAATACAGAGAACTAAATTTAAGAATGGAAAAATGAGAAACAGAGAGCACTGAAATTGATAGCGCCTTCCACCCCTAGTTGTAACCTACCCTTCTGATGAATGGCAGGTAAGAAATACTACTACTACTACTACTACTACTACTACTACTACTACTAACAAACCACTACTATAACTAACCAACTAACTAACAATATTCCTTTTAGGGATGATCTGAATCTGCCACCTGTGGACCTGTGTTTTTGAAGTGGGAGATTTCGGAAGTGATGCCCTTTTGGAGGTCAGATAATTAAAATTGACCTGGAAGAAGTTTAGGGTGGTGAGGTGCTTGCTGTTTGATGAGGTCCATTGGAAGCAGTCATCTTTGTTTGGGTGAGCTGTTGCTCATGGCATCAACCATACAATGTCACTAGGAACCACAGTGCATTATGTTGCAATGTTCCCAGCACCATTCTGAAGGAGATTTTTTTAACCAACTAATAGCTGGCTCCTTGGTACAATGGCTTACCTTTGTTTGATGCTTTTAAAAAAGAAAAGAAAAAGTCTGCAAGACCACCCAGTCCCCTTATCAGACTCTAAGTGCCCCCGTACACCCAAATGTGTTGCACTCTGCAAGAGACCTGCAAAGGTCACACTACACCTTCACTAGATCACCAAGTTCCATGGAATGTGGGGTTGTGTGCAGCCCAAATAATATTGATTTTATACTATTTTTCAACAACAACACAAAGCAACATTTATAGGCAAGTTAGAAGTCATTTTAAAAACTGGGAATTCTTATGCAGCCTTCAACTCAAGCAGTGGGAACATGCCATTACAACAACACTTGTATTTTCCCCAGGTAAATGATACTTGAGTTAGAAAAGGTGTTTCTAGTTAAGAGACAGATCAATTGACTTAGCCTTAACTCATGTAAAATTGCCTGAAGCATTGCAAGTTGAAAGACTATTCCTTTATACAGCTGTTAACAGGCCATCAAAGTGTGAGGTCCTATCAGCGAAAATAAGACAACCCCCAAAGGTACAGTTGATTTTGATTTTCTTTTTCTAGCTATGAAGGTGAATTAGACTGTGGAACATTTTTAAAGTGATTAATATGCCGCACATGCCAGCAAAGGGCAGAAGAGGTGAAACTGCTTTATTTATACACAAGCAAGGTACTGTACATGGTTACACAATGAAGTCTTTACGACTCTGTGCTGCAGGAATGCAGGGTGGGAGGAGTATTCGAAGATGTGAGAAGCCAGCAGGCATATGAAATCTCTTGACAGGGAGCACAGCTCAAGTTAATGAAATGATTTTTTTGGGTTTTTTAAACAAAAATTGAGGAATGTATGTGGGAGAAAGAAGCCCCCTTATAGTATGCTTATGGCCAAATATAGTGAGCATGTGTACATATGCACCTTCTTCTCCTAAGCATGGAGTCAGTGTTGAAAGAGGCTCTACTCACAGGATCAGTTAACCCAATGAAAATATTTTTGCTAAAGGGACAGACACTTTTATCCTGTCTAAATGGAGGATACCAATTTCTTCTAAGGCACTGCAGTGGGAACATATCCACATAGGAGAGCCAGTGTGGTGTAGTGGTTAAGAGCAGTGGACTCGTAATCTGGTGAACCAGGTTCGCTTCCCTGCTCCTCCACATGCAGCTGCTGGGTGACCTTGGGCTAGTCACACTTCTCTGAAGTCTGTCAGCCCCACTCACCTCACAGAGTGTTTGTTGTGGGGGAGAAAGGGAAAGGAGATTGTTAGCCACTTTGAGACTCCTTAGGGTAGTGAAAAAGCAGGATATCAAATCTACACTACTCCTCCTCCTCCTCCTCTTCTTCTTCTTCTTCTTCTTCTTCTTCAACGATGGTTTGCAATAGGGAGGCACCAATATGACTCACAGCATTCAACTTCTTGGCTACATATTTAGCTAGGGAGACTAAATAAACTGCCATCCGTTTAATTTATTTCATTGAAAACTGTATTTATTTATTTATGTATTTATTTGGGAGGACAACCGCCTGTTTCCTAGCCAAACTTCCAGGTTGTGGATGCTGTTTAGCAGCTGAGTAGATATTTTTTCGTCAATCAGCCAAGTTGGCAAAGAGGCACTATTTGTTTTAACTTACTCTGTACTATGCATTTTGGAGGAGGGGCCGTTGGCAATTAGTGCACAGAGGATGCTGGGAAACAGGAGGGGGAATATTTTCAAAATAGGTTGGTCTATGTTGGAAAGTTGTTGTTGTTGTTGTTGTTTTATTAAAAAAAGGTTGGGGCTTGAAGTGGGTGATATCAAAGCCATGATACAGGAAAAGCAGAGACACCCAATCAGAGGCTAAATAAAGGTAGAGAGTGCATAGCAGCAGCTGGAGAAGGTCCATGGGAGATTAAGCAAGGAAGGGGAGCAGAAGAACATTTCCAGAGAGAAACTCACATACAGGGCTGTCTTAAGCATATCCAGCATCGTGGTGCAAAGCTCCCTCCGGCACCTCCCCCCCCCCCATTTCCCAGAGGTTTTTTTGGGAGGACTGCGCTGCCGGCGGGGCTGGAGGTGGCACCTACCGGCTCAGCTGACTGCTTTGTGCTGCGGTGGCCACGGCAGATGGAGGCTCCAGGCGTGGCGCTGCTTCGATGCGGCATGGCGGGTGAGGGCGAGGGCGGTGAGCTGATGCCGGGAGGCATCGCGTCCAGCCTCTGCCTCTTCCCTGGTGCCCTCCAGAACTTGGTGCCCTGGCACCCCGAACCACTAGCCTCTCTGGATAAGATGCCCCTGCTCACATATTAGAGAAGGAAGGGGGAAGCTGGCAGCAAAGACATAGGCATAACCAGAGGGTGTGAAGGAATAAACAGAGATAAAGGAGGGAGTGTATAGGCTGAGAAAGAAAGCATGGCTGGCACAGATAGAGGAGGGGAAAGGCAGGGAAGCAGAAGGAACTGGGCAGGCCTCATCCCAAAGGGTCTTCTGGTGACTCAGTGGGACAAATAAAAGGGATGACAAAAACCAACTCAGTGGTGAACGAGGTGAGAAACAGGAGCTGAACCAGAGGTATGTAATATAATAATACTAGTTTGGATGGAAGGAACTTCAGTTAGAAGAACATCCCATGATGACAAGAATGCCAAACTCAGTCTGAGGGTGGGCTGACCAGGAGTATCTGGATATAAGGGACTTCCTAGTGTTCTGAGCATCTTTGGAACATGGGCGAAGGGCTTGGAAGCTTCACAAAGGTATAGTTACCATTGTTATCCTGAGGTTCCAAGATGGTGAGCAGGAATGCCCCAGACCTGTCACTCAGAGCTTTGGGTTCTGGGGACAGAGAAAGGCACCCTGTTAGAGGCCTTGTCTGCTTCTGGGAATGCAGGGAGTTGCGGGTCCTCCTTCAACACCAGACATTTTGCAGCATGGCTCAAAGCTAAGTGTATAGCGCTTCCAACTCAGGCCCAGTAGAATGCTGCCACAAAGTTTGAATCATTGTTGCAGATCTTCTTGTTTTGTGTAGTAATAATCAAGCTGTGGCCTTAGTCAATCTATTTACAAGTGTTTTTTTTCTTTATTCTGGGAGAAGATGTATGCATATTCAAACCTCTTGTGTTCATAGTCTGAAATGGTGACAGATTTGGAAACTGGACATTTTTGTTTCTGCTTTAGAGAAAATGGCACCAGGATTCTGAAATAAAAAAACCAGTGCTCATTATTATATTCTTACGATAATAAGTTGTTCCATTTTCAAAAAATAATTATACAATAAAGTACTGCATCAGCTGCATCCCATCCGGCTGCTAAATTATAATCACATACTTAATTATCATTAATCAACAAACTTATCAAGAAGTACTTTTCAGCATCCTTATTATTTCTAAGTCACAAAGTCCCCAGTTATGTACAGCAGAAAAGTAACAGGCTCAGACAGTTATATATCCAAGAAGAAAAGCAAAAAGAATATATATCTATTCCTGGATGCTAGCTTGTGCTCTCTAGATGTTCAAAAGAGACAGATGAGGCAGTATTTACAAACTCTCTCCATATGTGTGCCTTCTGCATGCAATTAGTTTTCTCTCTCTTGTGAAGTGTAATTCATTCCTTTTGTTATCTAGACCAAAGGTGGATTCTCAAGCTTCAAAAGCCTCAGATATGCTATTTAAGCTCTAGGACCAACCCTCACATAGAATCATTGACCTCTTTTGTATGGTATATGAAAAGAAGAATTGATCATTTTTTACCTAGACTCTTATCCTTTTATAGCTGACACCTTACACCGGAAGAACAAAAGGAGTGTTTTTGTTTGCATATTTACTATGCACTTTTAGATGTTTAGATCTTTCCTATTAATTTGTGTTTTGTTTGGGTTTATTTTTAAGCCAAGGGTTTACTTAAATGTTCTGGAAACAGTCCTACCAACCCATAAAACAGAAGACGCGTTTCCAAATTCAGGGGAAGGGAGTGACTACTTGGATTAAAAACACTTTCTAACAATCCAAATTTAAAACATTTTTTTAAAAAATGCTTCTCCAGTACTATGTTGCTCCATGTGACTTTGCAAGGCTGCCAATCAGCTTAATGTGTCTAGGTGAAATATTGTTTTCAGAAATTAACCAGAAAATGATTTCAAATAGCTGAGAAAATTCAAGTCTTGGGAAGTGTACATGGAGGACTCGCAAGGCTTGATCTACCAAAAACATTCCTTGCTCTGATTTATTTCCTAATCCCTATTCCCTCCCTTCCGATATCAGATCCAGGAGGGCCTCTTATAGGAACAAGAGTAATCATTTGGTTTTTAACAGTCCTATTATTCTGTAGAAAAGTGAGAGAGTTGTTCCATCTCATGTAACAAACATTTTCCATTTCATTTGACAGTGGTGAGGTTATTAAAGAATGTATTTCTCTCTCTCTCTTTGTCATTCAATTCTTCCTGAAGAGCAGGGAATCTTTTCCTATGACCCACCAGTGCTTTCATCACATCTGGAGAAACTAAAGTGCTATTGTCCTGAAACAATACTTCATTTATGTTCTGCAGAATGCTACACATCGAAAAACAAGAGTTTCTGAAAGAGTGATATGTAACAAATCATATCCTGCTCTGAAAATAAAGTGAAATAGCTTAGATTATCTTGTTCCCATAAGCAACTAAAATATGTAGTATACAAGTACATTAACGGGACTTTTTGAAAAAATCTCCTATTGAACAGGAATCTTACTGAGGGGGAAAAATTGTTTGCCACAAAAAGGCAGTAATTTTTCTTCTGTTCTCTGGTTCCAACTGGTTCCATTGAAGTTCCTCGAACTAATGATCTCTGGGCTGTAGCTCAAGAGAAGGACTGTAATTCCCATGTGACTTTATTATATTGGCCAGGCTCCAAGAGCTAATTTAGGCACTCCTAAGGAATGAGCCATATCCAATAGGATCTTTGATGAGTTTTGAACAATAGACTTTTATTCTGCGTTGCAAGCTGCTTTTGAAAATCCCCTCCATTTCAAAAGCAGTTTTCTGTACAGTGTGGTAAACAGAACGTTAAAGCTGCCTTGGTTATGAAGAACAAGTTATGTGGTTCTTCAGAGCTTCTCCATACTGACTAAAGGGTGGGGTGGGAGATCTACTTTTTGTGTCTGCTGAATACTTGCATACATTTTAATAAACTATAATATCTTGAGCAAGCTGATATTGAAGAAGAGCAACCCCCCCCCCCGTTAAATTATGTTTCAACTCCTTTTTTTTTCAGGCCATGTTTTTAGAAAGAAGAGGAATCAGGGTGCTCTTGGTTTTCAGATAGATGAATGTGACATTCAAATTCCTGCCTCCAGCTAGGAAAATCCTTATTCTAGCCTCTTGGAGAAAACATGCATAACATTGGGACATATTTTTTGATTTCTTTCCCCATTGATCACACTGTTGCTACATTCATGCATGCTGGGGATATGCCCCTTTCACTCTCCATTTTACCATCGCCTCACACTTAAGAGTCCTGCACAAAATTCACAGTATAAGAAGTTTTAACAGATGACTATTTCAGAATCTATAGGAATTAAAGGAGTATGCCTTATTTCCACATAAGGCGGCTGTGGGGAACCTGCAGCCCATGGACCTAATTAGACCCACTAGGTCTCCTCATCTAACCTCTGAGGTTGTTAAGGCCAAACCACATCTCCTACCCCTGCCATCATATATGACAACAGTCATGGTGTAAGTACAGAGCTGGCTGGACCAACAGGGTTTGTGCAACCCTGTGAAGTTGGCTTTGCAAGTGCTGACAATCAGCTGATAATCAGGGCTTATAGAGCACTGGCACATTTTGAATAACCCATTAGGCAAAAATGGGTCACCTGATGTCATCGTGATTGACAGGTTGCTGGGGGTAGGGTGGGGGAAAGACATCCAGCCTGCCAGACAGATTGAGGTCCCCATCCCTGAGGAAAGTGTAGGAAACCCCAGAGATCATCTGCTAGTCTATGTATGCAATAGTGAGGTAGACGGACCAATTGGATCTGAATTGTTGTTGTTGTAGTTGTTATACCCTGGGCATCTGGCTGGGTTGCCCCGATCATGCTGGGTAGCTTCCAACAAAATATAAAAACACAGTAAAACATCAAACATTAAAAGGTTCCTGATACAGGGCTACCTTCAGTTGTCTTCTAAAAGTCATATAGTTGTTAATCTGTTTGACATCTGATGGGAGGATGTTCCACAAGGTGGGTGCCACTACCCAGAACGTCTTCTGACTGGTTCCCTGTAACTTCACTTCTTACATGAGGGAACCGACAGAAGGCCCTCAGAGCTAGACTTCAGTGTCTGGGCTGAACAATGGGGATGGAGATGCTCCTTCAGGTATTCAGGGCTGTTTAGGCAATGTGTGGTGTTTCTAACTCTGTGATTCATATACTCCATGCTTGCAGCTATATTCATAGAGTCCTCTGATCTCTTATGAAGCAAATGTATGTGGGCCAATGTTATTTTCAAACTTTGTTCCTGAAAGACATAAAAACTTCTGCTTTGAACTGTGCCCATATCCTTATAGCTCTAGTGAATGTTTTAAGACTTTCATTCTCCAAAATGTTTATGCCATCCATCTCTTGCATCAATGTATTTTCTTTTTCCCCCTTTCCTTTCCTTTTTTTTTTTAAGAAGATGTCAAAGATTCTTAGCTTCAGTATCATTTGTCACACAGCCAAGCATGATATTGGTACTTTTGGCAACAGGCAATAGCAACAACACCAGACATTCATTTTGTTTAAAGAATTCTAGAGGGGGGAAATTCTCAGTCTCCTGTCTACTTCTCGTTAAAAATGACCTTTGCTCCAAACAAAAATGGTCAAAACAAAAATATCAACATTGGCTACCTCTAAAACCAAAAAAGGGGAAAGAAACCCTCATATGGCAAAAGACTAGTATTGCATCTGTTAATAACATATCCAATCAATAAGCCGTGCCACAAAAATGAAGAGAATGCTTGTCAAAGCTGGTGGAGAGACAAGTGGTATGAAAGAAATAGCAAGCTGAATCACATTTCAAGTCTTTAACATGAACAGAAAAATGATTAGCCCAAAAGTAGGTTACATGCTATCAACAGCTCTCTGTAAGATCCATTAGCTGCTTTGCTTAATTTTAGGAGGATTTAGCACTTGCAGACAAACAGTAACAGATGTTGGAAGGGGAAGTGAACCCAAACACAGAGGAATGAAAGAAAGGTGAACAGAAGACAACAAAAGAGGCATATGCCACGAAACTCTCTTTTCATTCCTCTGGGATAATTTGCACTCTGTGAAAAAAAGCCTCTTGTTTCCACAGGAATGCTACACATGCTCAAAAGTTTTTTGTGAAAATCTGGAAATTATAAACACGCTAGTCGACCAGGAAAAAAGAGTCCACCTTTACATAATCTCACAGAGGACATCTGCATTAACTATCTCTGTTCCAGTCTCCAAGGTGGCTATGGAACTGCCTCCCAAGGGAAATCAGGGAGTGCTCTTCTTCGCCTGCATTCAGGAAAATCCAAAGTCTTATTCAGACTTTGGCCTGAATGAAGTTTTTAGAGTGCAGGTTTAAACTGCTGTCTGCAAAATATTTAGGTTGGCATCCATAGTGTCATTATAAAATTAATTTTACTCCCTCCCCCCCCATATATATATTACTATATTGAGCCCTCTTGCGCCTCCTTTGGGGAAGTAGGATGGAGAGAGATGAGTTTCCATTGTAGAGGTGGAATTCTGTGCAAATGGAATGATTTTGTTGGATATAATAAATTGTTCTTTACCCTACACACACACACACACACACACACACACACACACACTTCATTGCTGTTCATCATCTGGGAATAATAACTGAGAAACACTGTAAAAATGGGTGCCGAGATATTTCTTATTTTATATTCCATCACTGAATCGCAAGGATTCTCAAGGCAGCTCATATTAAAAAAAACCCTAAAAGAATCAATATCAGGAAAATTGAAACAGATAAAACACTTAGCTTTTAATGATAACTGATGCTGCTACTGAATCAATCTGCTAACAGGAGGGGTGGAAGCAGCAGTTTGAGCTTTTTCTTAGGAATCATCAAGGAGAGAGCCCAATAAATGGGCAGAAGCTAAGCATTCCATAATCAAAGTATATATATATGCCTTCTCTTGTCACCACCCACTTTATCTCAAAAGGTAGAAGTGCTGTAGCTTGGCCTCCAGAGAAGATATCTGAAAGTATTTTACAGAGCTCATAAACTATGGAATTCCCATAAGAGGTAGTAATGGCCATCAACTTGGATGGCTTTAAAAGAGAGTTAGACAGCTGCATGGATGCTATTAGCCCTGAGATGGAAGGAAGAAACAACTCCGACCAGAGAAGAATGGCAAACCAAGTTGATGGACTATGCTGAAATGGCAAAAATTAACCAGGAAGCTTAGAAATCAAGAGGACAAGAACTTTAAAAAAGAAGGGGGGAAGTTTATAATTTATTTGCAAGACCATTGTATGCAGGTTAAAACATCAGCAGGATTTTAATCACACTTGTCATAGAAAGTATGGATCATTTGGAAGGATAAAACTTGGATAAGTATTGATTTGCTGTTGTTACCATTAGGACCCATGGAAGGGATGTGGAGGAGGTCAGGAGATTCAGAGTAATCTCGATATTTGGAACCTGAATTGTTTTTTTGTTGTATGTTTGTATTTTTTTTTTAATCAAATAAAAAATGAAAATAATAAAGTTAGACTAATTCAGGAAGCTATCAATGAAGACCAGCCATGATGGCAATGTTCTACCTTCATTGTTGCCTCTGGACAAGTGTATTGGGAATTTCATTCCTCCATGCTGCAGATGCGTGATTGTTGTTGTCACACATCTGTGTTTACATTCCACAGTGTTGGATGTCATGGGAACGGAAGTTCAGATATGCTGTTTCCATGATATTGTTTTTGCCTTTTCTCTTCTCTTGCTGATGAAGAAAGTAAGAGGACCCATGTTTTCCTTTGTGCTGTAAATAATAAAAGTAGTGCTTCGTATCCATGCTTCGAGCCTCACTTTCACTGTCTGCTGATACAGACATATCTGCTGATACTGTGTGCAGATGTTTACGGATATCTGTCGCACCGGTGGCTCGGGAGGAAGATTAATCACCCAAGTGGCACTTCGAAGGGAGTAACACACCAGCCATGGTGTTGGTTTCACAATAAAGTGGTGGCGGCTTACTATAAAATGGTGCACCACCACACAACATAAGAAAGTCCGGCTTCAGCAGCGGCAGGGGAATGGGATGAAGTGCCACATTTCCATTTCATTCCAAGAAGCAAAACAGGAGGCGTTGTCCCTGCTTATCCTGATCCTACAGGCTTTCTTGTGTTCTTATGATCTAGAACAGCAGACCTTAACCTGTGGGTCCCCAGATGTTGTTGGACTACAACTCCCATCATCCCTGAGCTCTGGCCTTGCTAGCTAGGGGTGATGGGAGTTGTAGTTCAACAACATCTGGGGACCCACAGGTCGAGAAAGGCTGATCTAGAATGATGGGCTGGTTTGAAAGATAATGCTTCACCTGCAGTTTGTTTCTTTGTTTGTTTGTTTTAGGTCAAAACCAGCATTTTAAATTGTGTCCAGGAGCTCATTGGTAACCTGTGTATTTCTTTAAGGACATGCAAGATCTGTTTCCTGTGATTCATTTCTTCAAAAGCCCATGAATCTGCATTAAGCTGCAGTTTCCTGTAATCTCTCCAGTGACCTTTTGAGCATCTTGCAAATTGGCTGGAAGAGTTTCTCAACAGAAAGCAACCCCCTTTTTTAAAAAAACAAAACAGAAACCCAACACAAAATGGCTGAACAGTTTAATTCCTCCATGCAGACAAAACATACTATATGACTTCTCATATTGTGGCAGTCATCTTCAAATGCCTAACGGGAATGAAGATCCAGCGCTTAAGTGTTCCTGCTTGGTAGCCGGCAGCAAAATGTATGATCCCTTGATCAGCCAAAGCAGAAGAAATGAATGTTGCTGGAAGGATCACTAAAAGAAATTCAGCTTTGTTTTCCGTCCGGGTGACAAATCTTTCTGAAGAAAACATTCCAGCTGTATAGAGATACTAAAATATTTATAATTCAGATATTAAAATATTTAATATATGTCCAGTAAAGAAGGGGGAAGTGCTGCAACATTATGCCTCGGAGACCAAATTTTAGTATAATACCACCATATAACCTTCATATAGAAATATGGATGTGTTAGATCAGAAATGTCTTTTTCACAGGGTTTCCCACCCCCCAAGAGTCGCCTCCACCACCATCCTCTCTCCCTTTTTGAAATGGTCAACCCTACACTGAACATTCCCTTAAAATGCACTATTTGTAAATAGCAAGATTGGGAAGATTGTTTTGAGCATAATGGCTACCCCGGAAGAAAGAGAGTAGATCGAATGGGAAAGCATTTGCTCAAAGAAAAGCCAATCAGGATCAGATTTCCGCCCTCGGTACACACCGAAAAAGACCTGAAAGGCCAGCTTGTCAGCAAATGTTTAACTACAATGAAATTCATGCCTAGCCTACAGGATTCTAATTGGATATTTCCGCATAATTTCGCTCTGGGAAATTCCACAGGGTAATCTTAGAGCAGGCTTGCATCTCGAACTGGAGCCTGGTTATAATTAATAGTCTCTGAACCTTGAGGGTGTCACCCTTACCGGAAGATTCTCTGGTTGGAGGGGGCAGGGAGCTAAGAGAAAGAAAGTAGTGAAGTGGGTTTAACTTTGGAAGCAGTTCATAAAATATGACACGAAGAACCAAGCACTCGTTGGGCCCGTAAAGAAAAAATAAACGGGGGACAAATTACCATAAAGCAGAAAAGCTACATTGAAGTGAATTACCTTCATGAAAATTTAATGCAAATGACAGAGGAGCAAAGCAATGCTTTATGTTCTCGTGTTGAAAGGAAGCTGGTAGAATTACAATTTATGAAACATTCTCTCTGTCATGCTTAACGTAGATCATACTAGTGAAAACAAAGAAGCTTCTCCCTGCCTTATTACTTTTGCAATATATGTAAGCTATTTACCAGTAAAATATTTTCATTGCATTTGTTATTTGCTTATATTTTACCCCTGCAATATTCTATAGTCTCTTACAGCCAGTGTATTTTCCTTTTGCCTCAAAGAGGCCCATGGAGCACAAGAAGTTGGATTTTATTTTATTTGCTTTTTTTTCCAGATAAAATTCCAACACTGGGATTAGTAGTTTTAAATCTCTAATTAAAGGTGATTGCATTGTTCAGAAATAGCTCTCTTCTCTTCAATATCTTCAACTCCAGAGAATGAGTCTGGCAAGAAAAATCTATGCCTGCTGCTGGCCAGAAATGAGGTTTACTGACTGCAGAAACAATTCCACATGGCAAACAGCTGAGCTGTGCTCTGCAATGGGATGATGCCACTAAAAGGTGTGGCTGGTGCCGGCACAAAGCTTTATGACTAGCAAATGGAATGGGAAATGCCATAGCTCACTGTTAGAACACATACGTTGCATCGAAAAAGTCCTAGGATCAATTCCGTACACCTCCAGATTTAAAAGGCATTTCAGATACCATGGCTGGGGAAAACATCTCTGCCTAAGACCTTGATGAGCTGCTGAACACTAGGGATTGCTAAACCTGGGCACACACATACCCAGAAAGGACTTCTGTGGCTCAGCAGGGTCCCTTCCCCTCACTGAAATTAGGCTTGAAAGACACATTTTATTATCGTCAATAGAATAGGTTGTGCTGTCTGCATGGTGCCTACAACAATATCTCCAGTTTGGAAATGGGCCCCGAAAAGGCAGTTGACCTCTGAAGTACACAAGACTTCAGGAAACCCATAAGTAAAGGGCAGCTCTATACATTCATAATTCTGTTTTGGTTGCCGTTAGGAGACAGCTAAATGAATATATTAAGATGTCTGCAGGTTTCCCCATTAAGAACAAATATTTATTTACAGAAAGGTAGCCGTGTTGGTCTGCCATAGTCAAAACAAAAAATTTTTTTCCTTCCAGTAGCACCTTAAAGACCAACTAAGTTAGTTCTTGGTATGAGCTTTCGTGTGTATGCACACTTCTTCAGATACACTGAAACAGAAGTTGCCGGATCCTTCTATATAGTGAGAAGGTGGGGAGGGGTATTACTCAGAAGGGTGGTGGGAATGGGTGATTGGCAGATAGCTGTGATGAGCCTGCAATAGGTCGACCTATTGCAGTCGTTAAGAGTCGTCAACAGGCTCATCACAGCTATCTGCCAATCACCCATTCCCACCACCCTTCTGAGTAATACCCCTCCCCACCTTCTCACTATATAGAAGGATCTGGCAACTTCTGTTTCAGTGTATCTGAAGAAGTGTGCATACACACGAAAGCTCATACCAAGAACTAACTTAGTTGGTCTTTAAGGTGCTACTGGAAGGAAAAAATATTTATTTATTTCATAAAATTTATACACCACTTGGTTGTTGTTGTTTTTAAAAAAGAACACCATCAAAGCTGTTTATGAAAGCTGAAACAGTAAAATAAAGAAAAAAAATACAACCCTACTTTAAAACATACACAAGTTAAAATTACTTCAATTTTCTAAATATATTGTCTTTAAAAACTAGTTCTAATGGCTGTACTCCCACCTAAGGTCTGCAGTGGTTGTAGTAATTTAGAGACAGGAGAAACTGGACTGGGAATTTTGAGATGCTCCTTGGAGAATGGGTTTCTGAGATGGAGCCAGATCCTCTGAAGGTGCTCCAGCAGAAAACTAGTTGTTGTTAATTAATACAACACTGTTAACTCTTACTTCCACCCCACCTTATTACTGTACTGTCCTCCTTCCTCCCCTTTGCATGTTGAAGCTGCCACATTGCCATGTAAGATTTCAGGTCTCTCCCTCTTGAACTTTTTGGCATTTTTAAAGGGGCAGTAGCACTGTGATGGATCACATCATTTGCATGAAAATCTCCAGGCAGGACTGAGAAATAATCCTATTTGAAGCTTGAAATTCTGTTGCTAATCAGTATATACTAGGTAGGTAGCCATGTTGGTCTGACGCAGTCGAAATTTTAAAAATAAAAAAAATGTCCAGTAGCACCTTAGAGACAAAGTAAGATTGGTCTCTAGACCAGGGATGGAGGGCCTGTGGCCCTTGACCCTCCAGATATTGTTGGACTGCAACTCCCATCACCCCCAGCTTGGCCAGTGGTCACCAGTGGTCAGAGATTATGGGAGTTGCAGGTCAACAACCTGTGGAGGGCCACACATTGCCTGCCTCTGGTCTAGACTGTACTGAGCTAGGTGGACAAATGATCTAACTTAGTATGAGGCAGCCTCCTATGACACCTGCCTTGAAAGAAGACCTTCCTGAAGAAGTTTAGACACACTGGTGTTCAGCAAGGACAGGCACAAGTGGAAAAGTAGAAAAATGGTAGGAGGAGGAGCTGAAAAGTATGGAGCTGAAAAGAAACAAGCTGCTTATTCAGTCCATTTATTTTAACTAATCGAAGCTAAAGTACCTAAAGACAGCTTTGCAATATGAAACATGACTTTGTTTACTTTTGGCTGTGTATTCATTAGAATGGCTGGTTTTATTTATATTAAACTTATCAAGATATCATTTTGTCTCTTTACTTATTAAATGCCCCTATTCCCCTGCTGCTCAGAGTTTCATCTCCTTAATTCAGCCTCCAAAGACTCTTTAGTTAATGTATATTTGAGGTATCACTCTGCTTACAATGAACTGCGTTGAAAAGTATCATCAAGCCTTTAGCACAGAAAGAAATCAATCTAGTGACGGTAAATGGTCTGTGGTCTCACAGGGATAGGCTCATCTGTTAAAACTTTAAAGCCATACAAATCAAATATCCCTTCCCTTTGTAGAGAGCTTTATCTGGAATTAATGTTTGTTAACCCTTTGAATACCAGTTCCCAGATTGCCATTCTGGCATCTAAAGTCTTGAAGTTAATCTTTATAAGCAAGATGATTTATAAGACTTTTAAAAAACCAGTTGCATTTTAGGGATCTTTTAAATATCTGCTTTCCACAACTATTTGCATTTCACCATGTGTTTGAAATATTACAAATTCTCTTAATCCATCAAAGAAAGTCTGAAATATTCATTACAGGATGTATGAATTATGTGTGTGTTTTTTTGATTCTGTAACAAAAGACACTCTTTTCTTTTGATTTGGGGAGCAGTTTGCATACTGGCACTTCGGACTTCTTGGAACCAAACTAATTGGTATGATCCCTCCTTGCAAACCTGAACTAATTTGTCCTAGACAAATCCCATGGTGATCAATGGGACTACTCCAGAGCAAGTGGCTCAGAATGGTTTGCAATACCATCTTATATATGTATCCAGAAATACCCCCCCCCCCCAGTTCAATGGTAGATACTCCTATTTAAGTGTATGTCAGATTAACCATTTTGCTATAACCATAGTAGTTCCTGGGGCATACCATCACAATCCCAAATAATGCCGTTGCCCAGGGGACATCTATTCAGTTGAATGGGAAGAGCAGCTTGCACCACAGAGGTGTTCCTTTTTCTGCATGCCAGACAATGACTTTCTGGGCTTTCTACAGAGAGTTGCTGTCAAACAATGCACATGAGTCCTGGGCACCCAAAATGATCAAACAGTAATATGCAAGGAGGAGGATGAAACACTGCCCAAACCCTCACCCGGTATTTACCTGACAGTTCCCACTGCTTCTGGGTCCGTAGCTGCCTCTGTTTGGAGACTTACAATTATTCCAAAAAAGTTAACCAGATACAGAAATTGTAAATAGCTCTACCCTATCCATGTTTACTCAGAATCCTATAAACTTACTCTTAAGTTAGTGGCATAGTATTGGGACCTTTGAAAACAACAATAACGGTCATTAGCCAATATGTATTATGCTACATGCTTACATGATGAATTTCTATTTTCTCTTGAGGAAGAAAACCTCTCAATTTAAGGTCATAAAGACCTAAAAAGAGCCTGCTGGATCAGGCTAATGGCCCATCTTGTCCAGCATCCTGTTCACACAGTGGCCAACCAGATAAATGCCTGTTGGAATTGCAAGAGCCCTCTCCCCTCCTGCAGTTTCCAGCAACTGATATTCACAAGCATTACTTCCTCCAACTGTGCAAACTCCCATTGATGGCATTAAGAACAGAAGGCCTGGAATTTTGCTTGAGTAGTAATTAAAGATCCAACTGTATGTTTTAAAGAGATCAAAAGTGGGGAAACAGTACAAATGAAATTAGTAGAGGAGGCCTAGAGTTTCTCTTGTAAACAGCTTCATCTCCATTATGAAGGCAGAGTGCCATCAGCATTTTAAAAAGAAAGCGAGGTGCACCAAGAACAGGAAAACCCCTTAAATCGATTAGGCAGAATGGGATTTTTGATGTCAAGTCTTGTGGGACTCAGTGTGTTTTTCATTATTTAAGCCATAAAACATTTCAAATTAAGGGAGTGGTTGTCATGGATGGGCTTATTATAAAGCACTAAAGCTCAGGATTGAATTAGTTTATGATAACCACATATCCTAGAATAACCTTTTGCCGTTATAATAAAAAAAGAAGAAATCTTTATAGTGTGGGCAAAGTATGTATTTTTTGTGTTTGGAGAATTTAAACTGGCAGTTCAAAATGTTTAATAGCAGTTCCAGCTGAGCTGTGTGGTTTATGTGGATTAAACTGCCTACTTAGAATGACAATGAGACAACCAATTCAAATTATCCTTCAGTCTAAGCAGTTTTTTTAGATTAAAAAAGTCTAGTATAATGAAGACCAGTTTGGGGGGAAATTCAAAAACCCATCTTCACATCCACCACCCCAATTTACCATATTATTTTCCAGAATGCATTGTGTTAATTTACTTTCAGGATTCCGCTGCAGCATTAGGAACTTATCAACACTTACCTGGGAGTACCGGTAGGTCACAATTAACTCAATGGGATTTACTTCTGAGTAGACGTACATAGGATTAGGCTGCCAGAACCTTGAAGCATATTGAACAACAAGCCAATTAAAAGAGTCTATGCCTTTAGGCAGAGCTATTTTTCCTAGAAAAAGAGGTGCTAGAACTCACCGTGAATGCCTTGTTTTCTTATAATGCCAATGGCACTCACCTGATAGGTGCTGGACCTAAGTTCTGGCGAGTTGTGGCTTTTTTAAAAAAAACAAAACCCTGCCTTCAGGCATAGGAGCAACTATCTGTAACTGTACATACTGTAGCAACTTTGCATGACCTCACAGCCGTCTTCCAGAATGCAGCCCTTGTAGAAGCTGGGATATTATTATTATTATTTGTCTGAGTCCATATCTTGGTATAAATTTCAGTGTTCTAATAAGCATAATAAAGGAAGTGAGCTCAAAGCTCATTTCAATTATGGTTTCTCAGTGATAAGACCATGGTTTCTCAGACAGCCAGAGTGTTGTCGTGCAATCGTGACTAGGGCAGGAGGCCAAAAGAGCAGGTGGAGTAAGAGCTAATGATAAGTCAACTAATTGTTTTGTTCTCAGCTTTTTTTCTTTCTACTTCTGCAGCACTAAGACTGAGGAGAAAGAAGGTGACAGCTGGTGCCAACCCCTGTACTAGCTGTAAGTAGGAAAGCAGGCAGGTAAGGGCTGGCTGACCACAAGTTGAGGTTGGTGAGGCAGTGTCTCCTTTGCAGTAATGGACTAGCTTCTAACGATTAGAGTGTTGGACTAGGACCCGGGTTCAAAGTGCCAGTCAGCCATTAGGTTCACTGGGTGATGTTGGGTCAGTCATCACCTTTCAGCCTACCTGACAGAGCCTAAAATGGGAGACCTAACCTCAAGCTGCTTGGAGGAAAGGTAGGAAATAATATTAATCCTAATGATGTAATAATAATAATAATAATAGGCAAGCATATGTGTGAATCCAAGGCTGGTTCAAATAATCAGTGCTTGGTGCTTCCTACTTATTCCTTTCCTCCCTGACATAGCTGCTACTGCCTCCTCCTCCTCCTCTTCATTATCTGACAGGAGAAGGTTAATAAAGCACTCTAAAGCTCGGAAACTGAAATGACTGAGGCACCATCTCCTTCCATGATAGACACTTGGCTTCAGGCTGGTTTAGTAGCTTTCACCAGTCGTCAGAGGAAGCTACACTGGATGAGGAAGAGAAATGGCAGCTAGTTGAACCAGTGTTTGATTTGCCAGCATGAAATTTGTCTATTTTCACTCTCTACCCCACCCCCATCCCTCCAAAAAATGAATTAGCAGTACAAAGCCCTAGGATTGCAATTCTGCAAACCAAATATAATGGGCCAAACCTATGAACAACTTTATCAAAGCTGCAAACAGGTGTGTGTGTGTGTAATTGCAGTGTTGGAAAAGGGCACGCGGCTCATCTGTTTGAATCCCCTGCAATGCACGAATCTTTTGCTCAACATGGGGCTCAAACCCACAACCCGGAGATTAAGAGTCTCATGCTCTACCGCCTGAGCTATCCCAGGTAAACAGAATCTTGTGTTACTACCAGGAAGATGCCACAACTTAATGAACCCTACTTCAAACTGCTTCTGTCTGTTTCTTTGACATACAAGACTACTGTAACTGCAACGAGAAAAAGAAGATGCAGGGTCCCTCCAACCCCAATATGGACCTTTTTTTGTCAAAATGTGTGCTGGATACATACAGAAGGGCCAGAGACGAGGGGCAGGGACTTCCTGGCCAGCAAATCAGAGCCATTTACAGTGGTACCTCAGGTTACATATGCTTCAGGTTACATTCGCTTCAGGTTACAGACTCCACTAACCCAGAAATAGTACCTTGGGTTAAGAACTTTGCTTCAGGATGAGAACAGAAATCGTTCAGCGGCGCAGCAGCAGGAGGAGGAGGCCCCATTAGCTAAACTGGTGCTTCAGGTTAAGAACAGTTTCAGGTTAAGAACAGACCTCCGGAACGAATTAAGTACTTAACCCGAGGTACCACTGTAGTTGTTTCAACTAACAACCAGTTGCTGGTTGTTTCAATAGGATATTCTTCCGATATGGTATGGTTGTGACTGCAGCCCTACTTGGAAATGCAGTCTGGTGAAATCTGAGACACAGAGCTGACCGGGTACACAGTCACATGTAGAAACAATGTGCACTGAGATGCACATGGAGAAAACAACAGCACCAGTTTACATAATTGCTGTGATTGGCAAATATGTTTCTATCTGTATCCTTATACTTCTGGTTCATGGCAACATTTCCCCGCAAGCAAACTGGATGTGTGCTTGTGGCTAAGGAGAGGCTGTGGATATTAATGCATAGAGGAAATTGCCTGTGTGAGCCGGTACTTACATTCAAGTAAATGTATTTAGAATTCAGATTCCCAAGATGCTCTTACCTCTCCAAGCAGATTATATCAATTTAATGTGCAATCTTGCTTGTTAGACAGTAGCTTCATGTATTGTGCTTGTACTATTTTTAATTGGTTGAGCAACTTAATATTTCATGAAACAGGATGGGGGAAAATGTATGTGTGATTTTTAATGTGAAACTATCCCTGCAAGTGCCCTGTCTAGGCACAAATCTTTCTTTTCTCTGCTTCTTCCATTTTTTTAATAAATAAAAATGTTTGCTTAAAACTCACATCTGCATGGCACCTTTAAAATAAAAATGGTAGAGTCTTCGTGGTCCAAGAACATTTACTAATATGGAAGAGTGTGTGATCACACACCCCACTCTGAGTTTTGCATCTGTTGTCCATCTTCCTAACATCTGGGATGATGAATGTTCCACTAAACAGTGTAATTGGTGGTTAGAACTGGAAGGAACTTTTCGTCTCCACTAGACTCCTAAAATATTGGGAAAATGTTTTACTGAAATTAACATATAAGGAAATTAAATGGAGGAGCTGTCTGGTATGGCCGTCATTGTGAAGATGGTTAACTAAAAAAAATTGTAAGAACTCAGGCTGTTAATGTTCAATGAGACAAAAAAGGGAAGGTTGGAGAAGAAGGCCCACAACGGCTGAAGTGAGCAAAGCGGCAGTGGGCCTGAATAAGGCTTGTCGTGGCTTTGTCTCTATTCATTCACCAGTTGTATCTCTTGGACAATGAGCGTTCTTCTCTTTTCTTCTCCTTTAAACACTATCAAATAGCTGATCATGAAAAGGCAAGGATGATGTAACAGTCTGTTATTTATATGGAAGTTCAGCCTTAATAGGAACTATTCAGAAGCTAACATTTTGGCATCAAGTTACCAAAGAAATGTCCGAAGGAGTCCTGATTTTAATGAAACATGCAGCTAATGGGACCTTGCTTGTATTTAAAAAGAGAGGCTATGCTGCACTGAAGTCTGTAACTGGTGGAAACCACCGATGATGCTGACACAGTTGCTGATCAAAATTAAACCGACCCAGAAAACACATGTTTGACTGTGCTTGGAAAACTCAACCTTGCGGCTGAAGAGAAGCTCTGCAAGTTTGAAAAATGCAAATTCCATTTTCTTCTCTTTATATGGAATCAAGGGGGGGGGGTATTGTCTAGTCCACAGTCTGACATTTCCAAACTTTCTTTCACATTGAACTGCAACTCCAGGTTGGATAATGTACTACTCCAAATTTTGCCCAAAAATAAATGACTTAAAAGATGTGTGCAAATGCATATTCTACTGCTGAATGCATTGAAAATGGATGACTTGTCTATGGGTTTTAAAGTAAAAAATGCACACAAAATGGATACAGCAGAACAAGACAGCATATGCCTGGTTGCCAGGAAGATCCAAATGGTCTTAACTGCTCAGCCCATCTCTTAACTGATATATAATATTAAGAGACATTTCAGTTGCCATGATGGCTAGTATGCCGTGATCAGCTATTGTGCAGGAGGTGCAGGATGCTGCTTCTTGGGGTGGTGGGAATAAGTCTAGCCCAACAGTCATGGGTCAAAACAAGACATGACTTTATTTTTTTACAGTAGGCAATTGTGGCTGCCATGGCAGTAGAGCAAAGGATCTGACCTGCATTCTGATAGCCCCTGCTGCTGGAATCCTTGACCCAGCCAGCCTGCTGGGAAGCCTCCTTGTGAAATGGCCAGTGTAAGCTTGGCACAGCCCAAGCTTATGGGATCCCTCTGGAAAACCAGGGGAGTGATCAGTATCATGTCTGGCTCGTCCTCAGCTAGTGGTGTGGCCTGCACAAATCCTCCAAGAACCTTACGGGAGCTACCCTTATGTTTTATATTTTGCCCAATGTCATGTCTACCCCATGTTATGACCAAATGGAATGTTGCCACCAGTCTGCGTCAAGAGACAATGGAGTGTGCCTCCAGGGGTGAAGTCCAGGGGCACAAGCCTTGACAGTGGGTATAGAGGTCCTAGGCTGCCCAGATGACAAGACCCCTCTCCTCTCAGCCTCACTGATGCGGTCCAAAGGAAAGCACATCAATATGTCTGGCACCAGCTTGACTGCAGGAGTTGCCAGAAGGAGGAGTACAAGACGCCATCCAACTGTCTTGGGGGCTCCACACTGGAATTGTGTACGGTTTTCTCCTTAGCCTTTTCTACTCCTGAAGATATCCTGCAAGGCAGCAAAGGATTAGGATCAGAGTTTTCCTTCTCCTAGGTTGATGAGCCCCATTTGCCTCTCACTTCCCTCTACAGCACGTGCAGAAACCGCCTTCTTAACCATTGGAACCACTATTGGTCTCGTTCTCTCAGTCTGCTAGAGCCTGTCTTCACATGCAGGGTGTGGCTGCTGTGGCTTGCTGACAGCTTCTAAGAGCCACAGTGAGAGCTGAGTGAAAGGTAGGGACCAGAGATGGGCAAACTACCCCAGAAGCAGCGTGATGTGTCCCCCACCAGAGCTACCACTCCTCCCTTAACACCCCTTCCACCCCACCAAATGGATTCCAAATGGATACAACAATATATAATGCCTAAGAGCAAGGATGTTGCCAATTTTGCATTGAACCAGTTTGTTTCTCTTGAGCAACAGTTGTCAGTTTTGTGTTTGTACACCACTTGCAATGTGTTTCTCTCTGTAGTAGCAGTTAATATATTTGATGAATAAAAAAACATCCTGGCTCCATTCTATTAGCTCCCCAATGCAGGGGACAACAGTGGTGTCCAAGAAAATTTAAGGCTTGAGCATTTTTTGTCTCTCATTATATGTTTCAAGCTGTTGATTCTTTTGCTGTGGTTCTACATCTTTTATGTTTCATTGTCTCATTTGTAGCTATTTTGTTGTGCTTGTTTTTATTGCGGGTTGTTAGCTGCCTGGGAGGTGCTGTCCCATATGTGGACAGAAGGGCAGAGTAGATGTATTTTTATAAGTAAAAGAAAATCCTAATTCTGAGAGGGGTTTGCAATTAACATGGGCTATCGGTTGCATTTGAGCTACTGCCATGATATGGTGGGGGTGTTACTCAGTAGGGTGCAAAAAGTGCAATCTGTGCTCAAATAACTGGTTTACCATTATGATTTTATACCAGGCTAAAAGCAAGTCTGCTGACTATATGCACAAAGGTCATGTGACTTTGCCCTCAGAGTCTGCATTAAAACAAATCTAAAGCAAAATGCCATGAGCTAAGCCATCCTCCAAACCTGGCGGAGTCAGATCAATAGTGATTTTCTTCTTGATGTCTGCCATAGTTTCACCGTCTGTTGTACAGAGTCTTAGATGGAAGAAATCCCTGTATATGTTATTAGGCAGAGTTCTCCCGCACCCGCATGAAGCCATCCTTAATTATCTGCTGAAACTCATAAAAGAGAAACCACATCAGATCCTCCTTAGTGCATAACTCCTTATTAAATACAAAACCCCAAATACCACAAAACTTGAAAAGAAAGCCAGCAAAATGACACAATGGTAATGTACTGTGAATGTGAATGTTACAACATATGGAGAGCAAGTATATAAAACAGCAAGACTTGCAGATCTAAAATTAACACACTTCGGACTCCTGCAGAGATCAGAGTGGACTTCAGAAAAAACACACTGATTAAGCTAAAAGGCTCTAATGAACACTGCGGACACACAAACAAACACTGTGTTGCTAACATGCTGAAGAGCAAAAGGTCTTTAGTTTAATCTCACTCTGGTGTACAACGGAAGCAATTTCAGGGAAAGTTCACCAGCACAGAAGAGAGCAGGTTCAAACTCTGGTCTAGAAATTTAGAGAGCATTTCAGGACATAGTAAAATGGCTTTCCATGAATGAGACCATCTGGCTCAGTATGGTCTACACCAGGGGTCTGCAACCCGCGGCTCCGGAGCCGCATGTGGCTCTTTTACACCTTTGCTGTGGCTCCAGGGCGGATGCTAGTGAGGGGAGGAGACGCATTGTGCGCCCCGACACTCCCCACTGTGGCGGGCGCTGTACTGGCTGTGACGTTGCATGGGGGCGGTGTGTGCGTTAGTCACGCACCGTCCCGACGTCACCTTCCCGCCCGCCCGCCCGCTACATTGTAAGGGGCATGTATGCTGGTCACTGCATTGAAAGGGGGCATGTATGCTGGTCACTGTTTTGAAGGGGAGTGAAGAACACACACACACAAAAAAGGTAACTTGTTAATTTAACGTTTATTTCTATGAGGAGGAGTAATTCTGAGGGGTCAAACAAAGAAATAATAAAAAAGTGACAAAAAAGTTATTTTTATAATGACGAGTTTTGCAGCTCCCAGTTTTTTTTCCTTCGGAAACGGGTCCAAGTGCCTCTTTTTGTCTTAAAGGTTGCAGACCCCTGGTCTACACAATGGCTAGCATCACCTCTCCAGGATTTCTGGCAGCGGTCTTTCCCAGTTGTATCTGGAGGTACTGGGGACTGAACTGGGAATCTTTGGTATGGCCTATAGTCAAGCATTTTGAGAGTACATTTGCAAAGAATGATCAGACAACCCCAAAGCGCCGTAACAATGTCATCTCATTATAAACTTATCTAATGGCATAGTTGCAGCTAGGCCCCCACAGTCAAATGATGGGTGGAGGGAACAGGGCAAACAGAGAAAGGGAAATGTCCTTTTTTCTCTTATCCATTGTCAGGCCTTCTCCCCTCCCTTTTTCTCTCTACCTTTCTTCGCACACATACTTTGTCCCTCAAATTCTGTCCCACAAACAAACATGCCCTTGCATACAGTCACAGCTTGTGGCAAGAAGCACTTTCCTGCAGAATCAGAGCTTCTGAGGATTCCCAGGAGACATTTCCTGACCCCAGTGGTGGAGAACTTGTGCCTCTCTAGATGCTGCTGAATTACAACTCTTCACACCCCCTATATGCCATTGGCTAGGGTTTCTCTTGTCTCCTCTCCCCTGCTCTCTTTGGAAAGTTTGAGGGGAAACCCAGAACAAAAGTAGGGGTTGTGTGGGAAGAGAAGGAAGAGGAGTTCCACTGCGCAGCAAAACAAAACAAAAACCCTTGTTCTAGTCGTTGTAAACTGCCCTATGTATCTGTCACCCCACATTCAAATAAGGTCCATTTAAAATTATATGCGTCATTATTTCAGTTCAAAAAAGTACATACACAGAGTACAGGAGTCACATTGTTGGCTAAAACATTGGTGCACAGGAAAATTATCATTCCTGACAGCATCTGTACTTTCAGTTATGTCCTCTGCTGCTGCACATGCTGCACTAACCATATATGGTGTTTGAATTGGCATGTTGGCTGAAGGTGTGGCACTTAATGGCACTCTGTTGCCTTCTAAAATGGTAGCTAAGGGGTCTTGAACAACAAGTAAGAGGGCTGAGCCCCCTCTGCCCTTTCCCCATAATTTGAGCACTGTCTGCATGACATGACATGTTTGTACACTACTTGTCATGCATGGGCCTTAGCAAGTGCACCATAGAATACACTTGGGTATTGAAAATGTAACCTATCCCCATAGTAGTTATGAATTATGAGGAGGGCAGCTGTCTTCACAATTGCTTGTCCTGCTGTTTCTGCAAAGACGCTGCTCCTGCCGGAGCTCAATTATGCTTCTTTTAGTGCATGTCCACTACTCGTTAGCCTTTTAATGAGAGTCAGCAGAGTAACTAATCCTTGTGATATATATTAGCTGCAGTTGGTTTGCTTTCTGGCTATCCTCCTGTCTCCTTCCGTTATTATGTTTTTCCCTAAGCTGCATTTGCCTTTGTGAGCTTGAGCAAAGAGTGTAGAGAAACACAGCCAGTCATCCCAGAATATCAGGTGATTGAAGCACCATGTGGTCACTGCTGGAAATTGCTTGGATGAAAATACTCAACATCCAAACATGGGTAAACCAACAGGAAGCAAAAGCCATCCCCACAAAACTCAGAGTCAATAGCTTGAGAGGGTCTGTGGATGTGTCTCCTTGGGAGCTAAGGGCCAAATTATTTTAATTACATCATTTGCCCATGACAGCAGAATTTTTCTTGAAGAAATAGCCTGTGCAAGGGACTCCAATCACACCAGGACCCTGTTGAGGGCTTCATAGGCATATGGAATTATTTATCATTTTGTGTTACACAAATTTATAGGCATCTTCATGGCATAAAGCCAATGAAATGGTGCAATGTATTGTGATGGCAAGCAGCATTTCAGCTAGTGCAGCCGAAAGCATAAGCCACCATCCCTTCCTGGGCCACAAATCATACAGCAGACCAACAGAAAATCTTCATCATGGAGGCCAAGTTAAAGAAAATGGGCCTGTCTGGTGTACAGGAGATATTCTCCATTCCACGTCTCTTTCCACTGCTTGATTACCACCCAGTTTTGTGCCAGCCACAAAAATCACAGCATACACTTATCTTTGCAACCATCTTTGTGTTAGAAGCATTTACATATACCATATTTTTCGCCCTATAGGATGCACTTTTTCCCCTCCAAAAATGAAGGGGAAATCTGGGTGCGTCCTATGGGGCGAATGCAGGATTTCGCTGAAGCCTGGAGAGCGAGAGGGGTCGGTGCGCACCGACCCCTCTCGCTCTCCAGGCTTCAGGAACACATCCGCAGCCTAGGCAGCCCTGCGGGAGGTCCCGCAGGGCTGTCTAGCCTGCGGTTAGCAGCCTGCTGCCCTGTGTGAGGGGCGCCCTGAAGCAGAGCGTCCCTCGCGCCGGGCAGACATCCGCAGCGTGGGGAGCCCTGCAGGAGTTCCCCGCAGGGCTCCCCACGCTGCGGATAGCAGCCTGCCACTCGGCGCGAGGGGCGCCCTGAAGCAGAGCGTCCCTCGCGCCGGGCAGACATCCGCAGCGTGGGGAGCCCTGCAGGAGTTCCCCACAGGGCTCCCCACGCTGCGGATAGCAGCATGCCGCCTGGCGCGTGGGGCACCCTGAAGCAGAGCGCCCCGCACGCCGGGCAGACATCGGCCAGCCCCACAAGCTCAGGGGACAGCAGGGAGGCGCAGCGCTGCCATCCCGCTGTTCCTCGACCTGGTTCAGTTTCCCCGACCTGGTTTTGGGGGGGAAAGAAAGGGAAAAAAAATTTCCTTTATTTCCCCCCCAAAAAACTAGGTGCGTCCTATGGGACGGAGCATCCTATGGGACGAAAAATACGGTAACTGTTTGACCATGTGCAACAGCAACCAAACCATGGTTCCAGACAACAGTGCAGTAATATGCATTTGTGAGATGCCATCAACTTGTGTTCACCAACATTGTAAACCTGGAAAGCGTGCTAAGGGAGACAGGAGAACCAGCCAAGCCATCTTAGAAATCACAAATAGAACTGGGGATTGGGGGGGTGGTGTCAGTGGGAGTAAGGCACATATCCATCATCCGGATGAATCATCTGTTGTTCAATGTTTGTGTTGTGGACCATTTCAAGACAACCGTCTGCTTCAAAGTCCTTATATTCTCAACCCTTCTATTATTGCTAGCATCAGCAACAATCAAACCAAACGTGATCCTACCGTAAACAAAAGGCCTCTAATAATAATATAAAACCCCTCGGATTCAAAGAGCTCTTCAGACTTATTTCTCACTAAATGACTTGAAACAAAATTTGAGCTGACTCAGAACTTCTGGAAGTTGCAAGAAGAAAGAAGGCTGATTATTATAAACAGACTATTTACCCCGGACTTTCTGCAATGCGTAATATATTCCCAGCTGGGATAATCATTTCATTGCTATTTTCTAATATTTATTTGGTTGCTATTGTGGAGGGATTGTCCATGTAGAAAAATGAAGAGTTAACATGCTACTCCTCCAGATGATGTTGGATTTTAACTGTTTGTTAGCCCCAACCAGGGATGAAGAGAGTTGTAGTCCAACAACCTCTGGAAGGCAACACAGCTACCCCTGATAATTCTTAGTCATATGCACACCATGATGTGTTTGCAGCAACTAAGGTTCATTTGTTAGACCACAGAACGTGCACAGCTTCAGTTTGAATGAGGATGCCTCACTGCTTATACTCAGATATGCTCTCATTGAACACATGACAGGATTCTCCCTCCATCTTTATACTGAGAGAAAGAGAGACAAATAGATGAATATTCACCGCAATTCAAATACACAAATTCCAAATTCACATTTACAGGTTCGAATGTGCATTCTTTCTTTATGTGAACTCTGCAGTTTTGCAACTGTTTGTCAAATTTTGAAGGGGATTCCATCAAGTGCTATTTACATTATATAGGTTACTAAGCAACCCCACATTGCAATCCTTTGCCCACTTTCCTGGGAATATGCCCCATTAAATTCAATGGGACTTAGGTTCATTTGTTAGACCATAGAACGTGCACAGCTTCAGACATGTTTAGGTTGCACTGTGATTCATACTGAAGCTAAAAGGAATTTGAAGGGAAACATTTCAAGCCAATTCTCAAATTTGCTTTCAGAATTGTATTACAGATTATTTTATGAATTATATTATATATACTGTATATGATTTTTTATTTAGTTATATATATGAATTTTTATTTAGTTGCTTTAAATCTTAATTGTGATAAAAAGATGAATGATGCAAACTATCCAGAGTTTACGAGGAGGCAATGAATATACTCTGGGGGTTTATTTTAGTAGTATTGGGCATGAAGGAATAATGTAAGCATTTAAGTACCATTGAATTGAACGGCAGAAATTTAAATTTATAATTAACTCAAGATGGTGGTTTCTGCATTAATAATTTCAAAAGCAGTTTTAATGTTTAAAGGCTTTGCTCATGTGCACATAAATGGAGACATTGTGGATTGATAACTAACCTGGGAAAACTGTGTTCAAATGTTTTTATCAGCCATTAACTTTGAAAGAGCTCTTTTATAAAATGGAAAGTATTAATGACTGGGGTTTCAATCCTAAGCACACTTACTATGGAGTAAGCCCCACTGACCACAATGGGGCTTACTTCCAAGCAAACACATACAGGATTGTGCTGTAATTCTCCATTTTACAAATGAGCTCATTCAAAACATTCCATTAAGTTTATGGGTAATAAAACATTTCAGCACAGTTTTCCCAGGTGACCTGTCACCCTACATTGTGCATCAAATCTGACTGCATTCGGAAGACCTTGGACTTGATATTTTCTTCAAACGTTTCCTCCACGCAGAACACTGACATTATATACCTCAGGCTACATGATGTACAATTTTGGTATCTCACCCAGTATTCTTTTATCCCCCCACCATAAAATATCAAGTTACATGTTAGTAGAAATTATCTGATTGAATGTACAAGTTGGCAATAGTCATTTTGATAAATTACAACTAAAACACACACTTAAAAACTGAGTCATAAACACTCCAACGTTTATACACCTTAAAGAAATTTTTAGAGCTAATATTACATATCTTAAAAAACATTAAGGATTAATTTAGAATGTATGGCTTCTGATCAAGAGGGGTTTTAACTGATGACATTCCAAAGGGCTTACTGTAACCTAAAGCTGCATGCTACTTCGTGAGTACACAGACAGTACTTCGGAAAAAGGGCTGATAGTAATCCACTTTATATGTTTAAAGGTAAAGGTACCCCTGTCCGTACGGGCCAGTTGTGTCCGACTCTAGGGTTGTGCGCCCATCTCACTTAAGAGGCCAGGGGCCGGAGCTATCCGAAGACACTTCCGGGTCATGTGGCCAGTGTGACGAAGCTGCTCTGGCGAGCCAGAGCCGCACACGGAAACGCCGTTTACCTTCCCGCTATATAGCGGTACCTATTTATCTACTTGCACTTTGACGTGCTTTCGAACTGCTAGGTGGGCAGATGCTGGGACCGAAATACGGGAACTCACCCCGCCGCGGGGATTTGAACCGCCGACCATGCAATCGGCAAGCCCTAGGCACTGAGGTTTTACCCACAGCGCCACCCACGTCCCGATTTTTTAAATATATGTTTAGGACCATTTAAAATGTGCTTAGCCCTTTGTCAGCAAAAGTGGCAGAACACTAAAGCCAGTTTCATAATTATGACACATTTATCATTCAAAATATCTGGGGGACAGTATTTCAAATTGACAGCCATGGTTTATTTGTCCATTATAACACTGGCTCTGAGCCACTTAGACATAGAATCATAGAATTGTAGAGTTGTAAGCGACCATGAGGGTCATCTAGTCCAACTCCCTTCAGTGCAGAAATCTGAGCAGGCTTTTCCCCATCGAGTTTGAAACATGGAAGCTACTTTTATCTTAATTGACAGTAAATGAAAGTCCCTTCCAAAATTCACTCTACTTCTTTGACGGAAGACTATTTTTCTGTATCTCCCTGTACTTCATAAACAAAGCTATGTGCTCATTCACAAGTTCTTTATTCACCCTGAACTGTCTCTGGAGGCATAACAGAATGGGGGAAGCTGAGCAAACATATTTTTGAGCAGGGATCAGCAACCTAAGGCCCATGGGCCACAAGTGGCCCACGGGGATGTTTAACCAGCCCACGAGGTGCCCCCAAACTGAGCTGCCCACTTGGCGAGTTCCCGCACGCTGGGCTAAACTGGCGCAGCGGAGTGCAGGGACTCGCTTCTGCAGAGCCAAAAATCACGTCTGCGCGGACACAGGTGCAGGAAATCATGTCTGAACAGATGCAGGTGCCAGAAATCACGGGCATGATCTGGCCCACGGAGAGATCTCCGCTGGAGTGAACCAGCCCAGGCGAGGTAAACCTTGCCAATCCCTGTTTTTGAGAGAAATCAAAGTATATACGATACTTACTTCTTGATCAAACCTAAACTTATTTTACTCCTTTAAGAAAAAATTCATCATTTATAACATTAGGGATGCGGGTGGTGCTGTGGGTCAAACCACAGGGCCTAGGGCTTGTCAATCAGAAGGTCGGCAGTTCGAATCCCCGTGACGGGGTGAGCTCCCATTGCTTGGTCCCTGCTCCTGCCAACCTAGCAGTTCGAAAGCACAAAAGTGCAAGTAGATAAATAGGTACCGCTCCGGCAGGAAGGTAAACGGCGTTTCCGTGCGCTGCTCTGGTTTGCCAGAAGCGGCTTAGTCATGCTGGCCACATGACCCGGAAGCTGTATGCCGGCTCCCTCAGCCAATAAAGCGAGATGAGTGCCGCAACCCCAGAGTCGTCCGCGACTGGACCTAATGGTCAGGGGTCCCCTTACCTTTAAGCATATAATAAAATTGTATTTTCAGGCATATCTATAAAAACCACAGAGCAATCCTATGCATGTTTATTGAGCAGTAAGAAATGCCCCGTTTAGTGAGCTTACTCTCATGTCTCACGTTTGGAAAGATGCTGTCTCTCTGATTCTGGCTGAATTGAAACTGTAGAACATGTGCTTCTTTTATCGAGAGTTACGCTCTGACCTTATTCTGCCAATACTCCAGAAATAAACTGGAAGTTCTGTACAGTTTCTTGCCACTCTGCTGCTCCTAGATAATAATCCTGGTATAACATACAAGGTAGCCAAATTTTGTGCAGCAGCAATTAAAATACGACATGCAATGACTAGCACCCAGGATTAGTGGAATATATCAACCGATGGACATTCCTAAATCAGAAGGGCTTCCTTTCTGACCATGCAGAACTGCTTTTTTAGGTATATGTGATTTTACATTATTTTGTTTTGAGATTTTAAATTTTGTAATTGGTGTTTTTAGCTTGATACTGGTCATTGACCATAATAAAACAACTTGACTACTCTCATGTCTGCATGCATAGGATTGCATCTCAATACCCTAGTTTTGTACAATCAAATTATTAATATAACCAGCACTAGAGAGAGAGAGAGCTGCAAACTGTCGCATCCTACGCCACTTAGGCACACCAATGGTGTATCTTGTTGCTTTCTGCCATACTAAATAAATAGCTAACACTTTTCATTCCATGGTGGCAGTGGGAGGGAAACAAAACATTATTCTTAGGAAGAATGTTGCAGTGGGGACAAAGAAAAGAACTTCTTCCTTGGCAGTAGTGCTCTACCTACACTGATTGAGACTCTCAGGTGACCATGTACACAAAGATTACACAGGCACATATAGCTAGCCTCACTATGGGTCTTTGCAATATACAGGCCTTCCCATAATCACTTTCTATTGCAAAGAAATGGCAAATGAAAGCACAATATAATTTCCCCTCATTTGCTGTGAAGTGCTTCCTAAACAGAGACAAACAACTTAGGCACCCAATTTTGTCAATGTTTTTTAACCTTTGGATAATTGTGGCCTGTGCTGTGTGATTTCTTATCTCCTAGCAACCGATTATCACCTGTCACGCCCTTTGATGTTTCATTTCATATGACATCTTACATATGCCAAGTCAGTCATAGTTTCAAAGAATGTTCTGAAATATTCCTTTTGACAACCAACTGTACTGCTTCTTTGAACAACCCGAC
Source organism: Podarcis raffonei (assembly GCF_027172205.1). Taxonomy (NCBI): domain Eukaryota; kingdom Metazoa; phylum Chordata; class Lepidosauria; order Squamata; family Lacertidae; genus Podarcis; species Podarcis raffonei. The sequence continues at coordinate 40,919,989 of NC_070612.1, forward strand.
TTAGGCCCACAATGACCTTTTCACTCCTGCCCACTTTGAAAAGTGAATTTAGAAATGTACTTGTACTCTTAAAATCCTGAGAAGAACTTCGTGTAGCACTAAATTAAAATCCCTTGATGGTGTGCTGGGTGCACTCGCAAAATGACTTCCTCAAGAGAAGGTGCAGGAAGCTTCTGCTACTGCAACTGTTGTGCTGGATTTCATATTGCACAACCATTATTCTCACCCTTACACTAGCACAAGAACCCTTGCCCTGGCAGTCAGAGAAGACTGAATCCTGATCCAAAGTGCTTTCTGCTCTGGTAGGCATGTACATACACACTCTGTCCACTTGGCATTCATCTCTTATTGCTCCCTTTCCCATCTGGGAAGCACAGAATGACCTCAATTGTGGGGAAAACCTTTGCAGTCCAGAATATGAAGGGAAGCAATTGCAAAAGGGAGAAAATGAGGTGGCCTCAAAAGTTGACGCAACTTTCATACTTGATACTAAATAGAACTTTTTTAAAAAAATGTGGTTATACAGTCAAACCTCGGTTGTCGAATGTAATCTGTTCCAGAAGCCTGTTCAGCTTCCAAAACGATCGACAACCGAAATGCAGCGTCCGATTGATTGCAAGAGCTTCCTGCACTCTAGCAGAAGCCACGTCGGACATTCAGCTTCCAAAGAACGTTTGAAAACTGGAGCATTTACTTCTGGGTTTTCAGCTTTCAGGAGCCAAAATGTTAAAAAACAGAGCCGTTCGGAAACCAAGGTTTGACTGTATGAATATAGCCTTGTCATGGAAAGCAAAGAAATGAATATTATGAATTTGCAGAAGCAGATTACCAATGGCTCATGCAATTTGATGCACTAAAACCTGCGGTAAGAGGGACTAAATAAAAGTTCACTAAATATAGGGTTCTCTACAAAAACTAAATTATTATTATTATTATTATTATTATTATTATTATTATTATTATTGCAGATTCTAAAATCAGTCCTGGTGTAGTTCAGAACCTAAATGCTTTCCCTTCATATGGACATTCTTCTTCTCATTCCTGGCAAAATGAATGTTGGGGGGGGGGAGAGATTTGTAATTTGTATTTAAGCAGTGGGCCTCCAGAAATCAATCCCTAGTTGATGGGCCAGGCAGAAGCAGTTGCTTTTAAGAAATCTGCTATTGTTCATAGCTCCTTGCCATCGTTTCCCATAATTTGTCAACAGCCATCACCTATAGAAATATTGTTAGATTGCACCCTTCTAATTCCTGGGTGTAAGACACCGTATTTAGTATGCTAAAAATACAAGCCAGGAGCCAGCCTGATGATGGCCATTTAGGACGAGTCTTTAGCTGGGCCAAAGGGAGTGGCTCTGCACTAGAGGGGAAATGGGAAGGGACACTATCTCAACTCAGAATCAGTTAGGAAGACCAAAGCCTATGAAGTAGAGTTTTAGAGTTTTGCTGTGCTGTGAGCTGGGGTAAAAAGGGGGGCAGTGTGTAAAACACTGCCACCTTCAGAGGCTCAGAGAACCATGGCGGATTTCTTTTTGAATCCTGGGTTGTGCATATGGAGGAACAAAGGCCCACTTGCAGTGTAATGCTTTCAACCACTCCATCATAGCTTCAGGTTGTATATGTGTGCATAAATACACTACATATCCAAAGGATACCACAATCCCCACTGTGCCTCATTTCCAAAAGGGTCCTGAACCCCTGAGCCTACCTGGCAGCATGTCAGTATGCCAAGTTCAAAGTCCAGAGGTTCATCTGCATAAGCAAAATCAGGAAACACAGTCCAGGTAGCCAAGTCTGAAGTCCAGCAGTCAAGATACAGTCCAGAGTCAAACCCGAAGCACAGTCCTGTGGAGGTCCAGGAGCATCCAAGTCAAGGTCCATCAAAACTGAGCAGACTCAGCACCTCAGCTCTGTTTCCCTTTTGTACACATCTCCTCCCATAGAGAGCTGGGCTATGGACCCTTGTCTGCTTCAGCTTCCTAGAATGCTCCTGCTGCTGCTTTCTATCCCTCAAAGCCCACCATGAGCACCTTTAACGCCTAGAACAGTGATGGCCAAACTTGGCCCTCCAGCTGTTTGGGGACTACAACTCCCACCATCCCTAGCTAATAGGATGAGTGGTCAGGGATGATGGGAATTGTAGTCCCAAAACAGCTGGAGGGCCAAGTTTGGCCATCACTGCCCTAGAATTTTACATAGATGCAGAGATTGGGTTGGTGTGTAACAATATGTATAGCTGGTTATTGGGTGATAGGTGTTGTTCGCCTGTTTTCTTTCTTTCTCTCTCTGACCTACAGTAACAACAAAAGTGTCTTTGTCAAGAAAAATGTCCTTTTTATAGCCTAATGGAAATAATATTGGGGATATCTCAGTATCTGTGGAATTACGGGCAATTCATAGTTATATGTGAGATTGGAATCTCTAGATTTTAATGACAGAATGTAAACACTCACTGAGAGAGAACACCTGTCCCAATTAAAAATACCCTTCCTATTAAAATAATGTGGGACACAGTGTGTTCATCCTTAATTGATACTGATCTGGGACATGAAGTTTCAGTGTAATATTCCACAATTAGCTTCACAGATCTCTTTGCTAGCTCCGCGCCGTGAATACCTTTGGTGAGTTAAACCTTTAAGAAGTCATTCAGAGGGGATTCAGGCATTATTCTTTAATGAGTACTAAAAGTGAAGTCTATAGTGGAGGGGAGAAAACAGTACTAAAGCTAATCACACTCAGAGTCTCAAAGGGAGACTTCATTTGTGAATTTCCCAAAAGAAGGATGGCACAGCTGTCATGGGTTCATGACTCCCCAAATGCATTTCTTTTTCTCTTCATTAATCTGTCACTAATTCAATCTATCATGCCTGTGTTATAATCATATCTTACATTTCTCTCCATTACAGTGGAACAAATTACAACATTCCTCATTTCAAAAAGTCTCTGCTATTATTTCTGCTGTCGATACCATGTTCATGTTAAGGTGGGTTTCCCCCCGCCGCGCTCTCTCCTGCTTAGGTAAATATATGAGGGCTATTATAATGAAGCTCAATGTAGTTGAGATGGAAGTGTCAGTGATGGGTGGTTTAGCTGACCCTGAAGATGGGGTGCAAGCTGCTTTTGTGACTGTTGCATTCCTTCTTAAGGATCAGGATTTGCAGTTTGGAGGTGTTTCTGGATGGCATCCCGGATGCCAAAGAAGACATCTGTGGCCTCATTCATCGACCTCAGTTGGTATGCAAGCTATGTCTCCCCCTTCGGAAGAAAGGTATCATGACCACCATCCATGCCTTGCTAGCTTCAGGGTTTTGTGTAGCTGCACTTGAAAGGGATTTGGAAGCTACCGCATGTCAAAATGTAATTAAAGGTAAAGGTAAAGGGACCCCTGACCGTTAGGTCCAGTCGCAGACGACTATGGGGTTGCGGCTCTCATCTCACTTCACTGGCTGAGGGAGCCGACATACAGCTTCCGGGTCATGTGGATAGCATGACTAAGCCGCTTCTGGTGAACCAGAGCAGCGCATGGAAACGCCGTTTACCTTCCCGCTGCAGTGGTACCTATTTATCTACTTGCACTTTGATGGGCTTTCGAACTGCTAGGTTGGCAGGAGCAGGGACCAAGCAATGGAAGCTCACCCCGTTGCGGGGATTTGAACCACCGACCTTCTGATTGGCAAGCCCTAGGCTCTGTGGTTTAGACCACAGCACCACCCGCGTCCCTCAGCGCCACCCACATCCCCACAGCGCCACCGGCGTATTAATCAGGACATGGAATATATTATTCTGGTGCTGAGAGATCTGCATTCCATCTCAGTCTGATTCTAGGCACAATTGAAAGTGTTCCTAATTACCAATAAACACCTTCCTTTGGTGACAAAGATATCTGAAGGATTACTTTCTCCTGTATGAACTTCCTGTGATCTTTTATCTTTTTGCAGGCACACCCTGCCATCAAATGTATATGGGTATCAGCAAGGGAGGGACAGGGTCTTCTAAGTGATTGCACCCAAGATATGGAGATGTTTGTCCTGGAACTAGAAAGTTAAAGCTGTTTATTCAGTGAAGCATTTAGAAAGTATAAATTACTGATTTGCTTTATTTAAGTCAACTATTTATATTTGAACCTGTATTTGTTTTGAGATATCTTGTTAGCTACCTTGCATAATTTCAGTTAACAGGTGTGATATATACTAAAAGAAATTATTTGAGGGTTCAGTATTATCAAGAAGCATTAAAAAAAATTGTAATGAAAAGCTAAGATTTAAAACAGAATCTGCATATGTGACATAATGGGCCATAGATTTGTTCAAAAGAAAATAGAAGTGGGATGGTGAGATAGATAGATAGATATAATCTTCAGTTCTTGATATTCAATGGGCTTGCCACCTATATTCAGGGCATATGGAATTAATGGTCCCCATATTTCTTCCCAGGTGGAAGAAGGACCTTTGGACGGGTGAATTCTGTGTCTGCATACACACCATACATTTGAAGCACATGACTTCTCTGAAGAATCCTGAGGTGCTATTTTTCTAGAGAAAGAGGTGCCAGATCCCTTGTTCTCTTCTAATGGCAATGGCACCCACCTAAGAGGTGCTGGAACTGAGTTCCAGCCAGTTCCAGCTGGGGGGGGGGAGCCTTGATTAAGGGTGCTAGTTCTGTGAGACTAAACCACAGTTCCCAGGATTCTTTGGGGAAAGCCATGTATAGCTGGTGCACAGCTTAGGTTTCCCAGCAAACTAGTATACAGATCACATTCATATCCTGCCTACCATTTGAGCCCACTCCTATGTAGCTTTAGGTGCAAGGTACGAATGTTTGAAAATAATTTTCCAGTTATATGACAGAGATGTCAATATAAAGCTGAGGTCATAATGGATTTGTCAATGCCCATGTATCACAGCAGTAATATCACCCACTCCCACTTAATAATCTCTTGCCAAACTTCCCAAAGATCTTATTCATCTTTTATCTCTGGAGTAAATTATTTGTGAACCGTCGCCTAATGGCTTCATTCTTAAACTTGCTGAACTTGCAAATGAGTTGAACTAGCTTCTGTAGTCATTCAAGTATCTCATTTGTATCCTTCCATTCAACAATATCAGGATAGTGAGCATGGAATTCTTCTGTTTTATCATCAAGCCAACCCTGTGAATTAGATGAGTAGGCTGAGAAATCATGATTTACCCAAAGCTCACATACTTTCCCCCCTTCGCTTTCTTCCTCTAGTGCTTCCAGTTTCAATAAACCTCAGTTTACTGTTATATTCAGACCCCAAACTGTGGTTAATATAAATATGGTTTGTTGCCTTGTTTTAAACAAACTAAATCTATAATCATAATTTGTCAGGCTTGGATGACATGATGATGTGTGGTTAATTGAAAACAGAAGCAAAAGTTTCCAAATTCCTTTTGGCTCTTCCAGAAGAAAATGGAGAAGGTGGGAAGTGTGCAAGTCTAGGGAAGCAGTGTCTAGGCTCATTCCTGTAATGATAAACCATTGTTTACTGTGACGTCTGAACACAACCAATCACATGCATTGAAAAGACGAAAACCTACTTTTCTTTATGTTGAATGCAAGCCACCACATAACAGCACAGCAGAACTTCAAAGAACTGCAAGCAATTTATCTATGTGCAATGTCTTCCCAGCTTTGCTTGAGTAAGTAGAAGCATCCTGCTGGCTCCTGATCTGTTCGCTTTCCCAAAATGATGACCAGAGATGCAAGCAGCATGGCAAACTAAAGCTCTTGGGGGCCTATCAGAATGAGGCTTAGCAGCCCAGCATCCATATAAATCCTAATGTCTCAATGCAACATTTGTTTTTCCCTTTTTGCTTTGAGCAGTTAGCTGAACATAAGACAAACACGCTTCTGAGTCTGCACCATTAGGTTTATCCACATAAATGTCCTCACAGGCTATTCAGCCAATCATTAGTTAGCATCTTCCTTTTGTACGATATGTGAATATTCCACACAGTTATGCCTCTCCTATTACTCTAAAGTCTCTCACTGTAACCATTCCTTTAGGGGGAGAAATGCCTCTTTTTTACAAAGTTGCTTCCCTTTTTCAAACAGAAAGTTACTGGAAAACTACTGCCTGGAGTTTAGCACACATATACACTGTTTTTAAAATCACCAATATTTGCTTTGAAATTGCAGCCATATATATATTGGGCAGCTAACTTAATAATTTTTAATTCAATTAATTGTTTTTCTTTCAACCAATCAGCCAACTCAATAAAGTAAATAAATCAGTCACAATATGTGACTTTATGAGAATGTTGTCATTATTATTCAAATGGAAATATGAGGAAATCGTTGTTTAGAAAATAAATGCATTTCCTGATCAAAAGTTATAAATAGCTGCTTACAATATCTGTCTTAAACTATGATTAATGCAGTAACTGATCAATTGCATTGAACATTTCATACATGACTGAATTATTATTACTATTTCTTCTTAATGTAATTGGTCCAGATAAAGTTATTCCATTTGTAGGTAATTTTAAAAAGTTTACTTTTAAGTGTGATGTTTTACAAAAGTCAGTAATAAATGAAGCACGGGCTGTTTTTAGAAAGGGACTTCAAGCTTACAGCTGTCACATAACATTTTCAAGATCTGCCTTAATCCCGGGGCTAAAGTCTTTTTTTTTTTAATTCAGAGAAAGCTGCTGTTTTAATTAATTAGCAGCTGGGGCTTTAAGGGGATGGCTGAAATCAAAAGCACCTTAGTAAAGCTAGAAGAATTTTCAAGTTTGTACTGGAGAACATGAGGTCTTCTTTTCTTGTTTTGTGTGCCTACTGATCCAAATTGATTTAAGAGTTTATTTATTATCATCAGCCATGTCTAACCCAATGTTGTGGCACTCTCAATGATCTGCTACCTCAGTGCAGCTGCTCACAGCATCTAGTTGACAGAGATTAAGAGATCTGAGAGCCGTTCTAATTAGGAGCTACTGATGAAAATTCTGAAGTTTTGAGCATTCCTATGTCTACAAGGTTAGACACGTTTGTCTTCCTGTGGATGAGAATGCATATTTCCTCTTCCGATCTTCCAGCTATTGGGAAGTGGAGGAAAGCTGTGACCAGTGGGACTTTCTAGTGAACATTGAGTGATGTTCCCTAAAGTGTTCCGTCCAGAAAGTGGCTCTATGCTTACACTATTGCAAGGCAGAAAGACGAGCAGTAGAAACATTCATGCTTGCTCAGAAATAACACCCATGGAATTCAGTGGGACTTATTTTGTAGGTAAAAAGACAGCTGGTCAACCCAGGGATGAAATTAGGTAGGCAAAGAACTTCTTCCCAGTAACTCACCCTGATTTATCTTCCTTGTTTAGTGCAACATCCAATACAGATATTTATCTCGGGACTTCAGCCACACCCATTATCCTCAAGGGTATTTAGATGTGTTTGTTTTCTTTTGCTTCTGCCTACAAAGCAGATAAGTTCAATTTTCTTCTTACATCAGCTGACAGTACAGTGGTACCTCGGGTTACATACACTTCAGGTTACAGACTCTGCTAACCCAGAAATAGTGCTTCAGGTTAAGAACTTTGCTTCAGGATAAGAACAGAAATTGTGCTCCAGTGGCGCGGCGGTGGCAGCAGGCCCCATTAGCTAAAGTGGTGCTTCAGGTTAAGAACAGTTTCAGGTTAAGAACGGACCTCCGGAATGAATTAAGTACTTAACCCGAGGTACCACTGTAATGGCTGTTCAACCATGGAACAGACTCCCTCAGGAGACTGCAAACTTTCATTCATTGGAGGTTTCTAAGTAGAGGCTGGGTGGCCATCTGTCTTGGATGTTTTAGTTGAGATTCCTGCATTGCAGGGGGTTAGACTATATGGCCCTTGGGGTCCCATCCAACTCTATGATTCTATATAAAAGTTAGATGCGTTGTATCTCTTTCTTGTTACTGTTGATTTTAACCATCTTTGAGTGCTTTAAAACACCAGTTTTTAACAGTTCTCCATTAATGATTTTAATATTTTGTATCATATTTTTGTAACCACTTAGTTTTCTTACAATTATGAGGTATATAGATTTTGTCAAATAAATAATGTAAATAAGCATTGCCATATTCTCTTCCTCATCCTGGCACCCCAGTTAGTCTCTTGCTCATTCACAAATAAGCTCTGCATATTTTCTGTTCAGTGCTATTTCTTCCACATTGTTAACGCTGAAATTCTTTCATCTGCAGTATTCCATTTGGATTTGTTCTCTTTTTTTAAGGAGCAACATCTCCAACTGAGAACTTTTATTCCATTTTAAAAAAGCATTAGCTGAAAATTATGAATTAGTATATCCTAAACTTTTCCACGTTGCAATATAAAACATCTAAAGCAGCCTAATGTTCAGTCTTACCAGGATTGGAGTTATCCTGGCAAGTAGCTTGCAGAAACAGAAATGTGTCATACTCTAAGTAGTCAAATAAATATGCAAACACTCAGTGCTGGAAGAAACCTCACAGGATAATTCTCTTCCTGACAAACTGCAAAGATAAGATTCTTTCCAGCTACTTACTATTGTAATTAAAATATGGGGTGCATTATAGAATCCATATCAAGGCTGAGAACCAAAACGGAATGGGTCGCAGGCAGCAAATTAATTAGTTATTATCTGGTTTCCAGATCACAAGGGAAACTCTGTTCTTCAAGCTATCATTTGTGACATGCCAACCTTGTGTTTGCGAAAGGTATCACTTTGGGCCATGTTACTGAATAACGGGTGAGACATACAAGATGACAGCTTGATAAGTCAGCTTGATATCTCCCTTCCTACATAACAAAAGTGAGAGATTCCTTAAGGGGGAAATTTGTGGGGTTGGGGGAGAGATGCTTGTCCAGGAAATCAGGTTGATGCATTCCAGTATAAAGCCTCTGAGCACTTTATCCCCTGCCCTTACATACAAACAAATCTGTGAATCACTTTCTATCAATCAGCAGAGAACTGGAATTTTTAGAAGCTGTCGTAAAGTGAGCTGCATAAGACCTTTTGGGGTAGATTAAATTTGTGTCTCCTTCTGGATTTTTCCATATGTCCGGGCACTTTTAGATTGTTAAGCGCTTCCATACCGTCCAGCAAGACCCGTTTTACGATAACATCTCATAAATACATAACTCTTTGCTCGCTCTCTCTCTCCCTATATATATAAGCTTTTATAAGAACAAATTTAAAATAATAAGGAGAAAAAACTTTTAACATATCCATATATGAGATTCTCTGACTTCCCCCCGTCCCCTGCATAGGTCCTTAAAATATTTTTTCTACAACTACATATCATTACGTTCTCCACAGTTTTTGTCTCTCTAAATTATCCGTGTCTTTCATTTCTTTACAAGTTATTTTTAAAGTCCAGCTAACATTTTTATTTGTTTACAATGGTCTCCTAAGTAAGTGTTAAATTTTCCCCATTCTTTTTAAAAGTCGTTATCTCCTTGATTCCTGAGTCTCCCAGTCAGTTTGTTCTTTGCTCTTGCTGCATAGTAAATTTGTACTCAGTGCTTGAATTTGTCTAAGTATACGCCCTGCCATAACACAAAATGGCTGCCGTGGAGGTGTGGCATAACATCAAATTGCTGCCACATCCAAAAGAGCGGGAAAAGAAACAGGACAAAATGCAGTAGGCCTGCTGTTCTGTCCTGCTCATAGAGAAGCTCTTTGCACCTCTTCTCTGTTCATAATGGATGGAAAGATACGTATCCAATCCTGGCAGCCAATGAAATGTGGCCATGTTTAAGAAGGTGTGCCCAGTGTAGGAAAGGCTAAAGCAGTACTGAGGGAACTGAGTGAAAACAGCAGTCTTTTCTTCATTGTAGATTTGTGAGTGGATATTTGCTGAGTTTTTTGCAGACTCCTTTGGAGGCCTTGGTGGGTACACTGGTTTTGGTGGGTGCTGTTGGCAACCTCTGGTGTACACCTCCATGCACACATTGGTGTGCAGAAAAAAATGTAAGCAATGAGGCTTTAGGGAAATGAAATACAAAAAGAAATGCAGACTGTGATAGCAGTCTTAAAGCTTATGTAAAATAATTATGGTGACCGTTCACAAAACAATATTGTTAATAATATAGATATTCTGGCACTGGCAAACCAAGAGATACCTATAGAATACCCATTATCTTAACTGAGGCCACATATGATAGAACTGAACTTCTTGATAAGTTGTAATTCAACAGATCCTGCTGGAGTCTCTTTCTGAAATTCCTTTATTCAATAATGGCTACATTCAAGTCAGTAACAGAACACCAAATGCTCTCCTACTGATTTCTGAATATTGCCTTTCTTGTCTGAGATTTGTCTGCATTTATTCTTTTGTGTAGAAATGAAACTGTTTGCCCTGTCTGTAGAATCCAGAAGGGAAGTAATTTAATTTTTGGAAAGTGCTCCTAAGAAATTTCAAGTATGTTTCTTTTTAAAAGGAAAACTTTCAAACTTTTTAAGTAGTCATTTCACTTTTCTGAGGTACATCCTCAAAGCAGTGCTTCATAATTTATTTACACTACTCTAGCTAGAAAATGAACCCATTAACAACCCTTAGACATGAAGAAGGGCTAGGCTTTTTGATCATCATACGGTGCTTTCCCATTCCATCTTGCCAGTCTACTAATCATGGTATTAAATAATGTTCTGGCTAAACTCTACATTTGTCACTCCAGGAACGGTCCTGGGGTGGTCTCCTTAAAAATTAAAAAACACCTCTATATCTTTATTCATTTCCATATAGAGGGCAATCTGTGACATTCCGTCAGTATAAGGATTATTGTTTGAGCAACCGAGTTGCGGGGTAATTGGAGGTTTTTTCATTATTATTATTATGTATTTTGTGTTCTTATTTTGTATTTTTATGCTGTGAACAGCCCTCTGGTTTTTGGTGAAGGGTGGTAAAAGAAAGAAAGAAGGAAAGAAGGAAAGAAGGAAAGAAGGAAAGAAGGAAGGAAGGAAGGAAGGAAGGAAGGAAGGAAGGAAGGAAGGAAAGAAAGAAAGAAAGAAAGAAAGAAAGAAAGAGGTGTGTGTTATAAAAGGAAATAACATGAATAGCCAAGCCAAAAGCATGAATGCCAACAGGGGTATATCCCATCCAGACTGCTTGCTAAAGACTTTTTACAGTACTAAATGGGAGCAATAGATTTGTTTCCAGAAGCCTTTAGAAATGTTAATCCTAATTGCAAAGTAATAACCATTTTCTGTCTCTAGACAGGTGTATGCCCTCCCTCGATTTTTTAAACAACATAATTGTTCATCTGCCCCTGCAGTGTTATTGCCAAAAGAAATACAGAAACAGGAGCAACACACACTGAACGTATTATGTTATAAATTGACAACATCCCTAGAGTTATCATGCACCTTCGTTCCAAAGCTAATGGCATGTTATTGTTCTGCCAGAAACAAAGTCTCTTCTGAACCTGCGTCTGAATATTCTGCATCTTACATTATTTCACATGAACACCCTGCCCTCTGGAACTGCTTGCTGCAGAAAGCCCATTAGGATGTGACTTCAGAACACACAGTCAGGACTTGTGGTTGTTTCAGTTAAACATTCTTTAACATTTTACAAAATAAACATAAATGAAAAAGCGGAGGAAGAAGCAGCCCTCCAGGGATTATTTTCTCTTCATGATATATTATTTTAGCTTCTTCCTTTAATTGTTTTATTATAGGTCTTTAATGCAATCCTCTAAACTAAAGGCTTATTTAAATATCAGCTTAGAGATAGGAAGGCCTTCAGAATGACAGCATAAACATTCAGGTTTCCTGGTCTTCTAGTGCATAAAACAGAAGCAATTTTATTGGCCAGGAAGAGGGCAATCGTTTGTGTAACCCTCATCCAGGTGAATTTGAATGAAAATGCAGAAAACAAGAAAATAAGAGGTGATTGCTGGATCAGGCCAATGGTCCATATAGTCCAGCACCTGTTCTCACAGTAGCCAATGAGATGCCTGTGGGAAACCAGCAAGCAGGATTTGAGCACAGGAGCAGTCTCCGCTCCTGCGGTTTCCACAGCAACTGGTACCCAGAAGCTTACTGCAGAGCATAGCAACCATAACTAGTTGCCATTGATTGCTTTGTGTTCAATGAATTTGCCCAATCCTCTTTCAAAGCCATTATGAAAGAGGCTTTTAATGGCTCTTGTAGATGCAAGTTCCACAGTTTAACTACACGCAACATTAAGTACTTCCTTTTATCTGTCCGGAACCTTCCCAAATTCTGATTTATTATTTTTATTTATTATATTTGCAGCTTTCCTCCAGGGAGCTCAAGGTGGACTGCATAGTTCTCCCTATTTTATCCTCACAGCAACCCTGTGAGGTAGGTTAGGTTGAGAGTGAGTGACCGGCCCAAGGTCAGCCAGTGAACTTCCTGGCAGAGTTGGGATTTGAACTCTGGTCTCCCAGGTGCTTGTCTAACACTTTAACCACAACACCACACTGGATCTTTTGCAAAGACTATGTCCTGTTCTCCATATCCAAATAAACTTTGTATACTGAACACAAATGACAATTTTCTGAGAGTGTTATTACTGCGGCAATCAATGTCTAATTCCCTCTCTCTCAGCCTAAGCATCCTATTGATGCTACAACTGTAGCATATTCACTGTACTCTCTTTGGTGCCTGCTAAAAACATTTTTGTTCGGATAAACCTCTCCAGATGTTTAGGAAGTTGAGGAAATGTTAATCTGTTTTAATCTGTATGTTTTAAAGTATGGTTGCGTTTTTGTTTCTCTTCTTGTAAACCGCTTTGAGCTTCTTCTTATTTTATAACCAATCGTTGCATAAATTTTATGAAATAAACTAAACTCTGTTTCGGTGCAGAGGAGATGTCAGAGGAAATCCAGCCTTGGATTTCACTGTCTTTCCAGCTCTTTGTCTTTGAAAATATTTGAGACTGACAGGTCAGAAATGTTAATAACATATTCTGAAAAATGCTACGGCTTACTTGAGCCTGAATTAATACCAGCATATTCACGTTAACGCCGACCTCCTCAAATTACAAAGATAAGTCATATTTCTTTTCTGTCTCCTGCCATTGTTGATGCCAAAGATTGTACATCTGAAGGAGGGGAAGTGGGGAGGGGGGCAGAAACACCCTCCACATGACACTTTATATGTGCAGCAGGGAAGATAGTCAGACCATGACTTCTAAACTGTTCTTCACATTAGGGAGCTGAAAGGACGGTTCTGTCTGTGCTCACCCGAGTCTGGGAGTTCATTTCTCCAGTAACAGTGACACAACGATGGCTCCAATTCCTAAAGATGACAATCCAAGGGCAAATGACAGGAGTGAACAATGGTGGACTTTTAACACACAACAAACCTGATGAGGTCTCAATAGAAGGGATTCCTCCCCCCTCTTTTTTGCTCAGCAGTACACCTTTGTTACAAACGGAGAACAAGCTATATCTTGTCTCCTGGCATCAGAACAATGTATTCAAAACAGAAGAAATCTCTAATTAGTTTTCTTTGCTCTAAGGGTCACTGTACTTATTAAAGAAAGAGTATATCGGGCCATTTCTGTAATGACATAGAGCATTAAACTAAACCAACCAAATAAAATAGCTAGTTAGAGCAATGAAAAGGTGTGTGGGAAATAAGAAACCACATCTACCTTTTCTCTAAGGGCTCCACCGGGAAACCTATTTACTGAGCTGTTGTCCTGATTTATCTGCAAAACCCTAACGCAGAGGTTAGATTATGTCCAAATTTTACCAAGCAGCCATTTGGTATTTGCTTGTGTGGAGGTTATACAACAATGAGCATTTCTACTGCGTTTATCCTGATTTGCTTGCATGCAGTGGCATACAGTGAAATATTTTGTAGGAGAATAGTTGGGACCAGAGGTGCCAGCTTGCAAGGGCAATGGGGGGAGCATAGCGACGTCCCACGTGTGAGCATTGCTCCTTCCTAAGCCAGGCAGAAGCTTCCCAGGCTTTGGTTAAGCAGGCGCCAGACTTTAATACTTCAATACTCTAATTTACCATGAACATTTAAGGGACTAGCTTGGTCCCCGAAGTCCACTGACTGCACACCACTGCTTGCATGGTAGATACAGATATGAATGGCTACTAGTCGCAATGGCTATGGTCTGCCTCCACAGTCAGGCTCCTTCTTATGGTGTTGATACATCATCCTGTTAATTATTCCTTCATTCAACCCTTTTCAATATATATTTCCCATCACTTCCTAACACGTTGTGGCTGGGCTTCAGAGTCTGTAGCATGGTTCCAAAGGACACCATGCCACTCTAGTCACTGAACTCTGTGGTTTGCCCTGCTGGTGTCTGTCTTCTCCTTCTCCTTGCGTCAGTGACTCATTTGCAGTGGGAAGGTACACAATCTCTTTCTGAAGGCCAGCAAGCATCATGCAGCACATCTAGGGAGGCTGGAGACTGCAAATGTGGTCCACAGGCTGCAGGTTGCCCACCTCTGAACTGGTCCTACTCAATGCAGGAAATCCAGAGCTAGATTATCCCCAGTAAACCTCCATCTTCTCCCTCTGAAGACCTCCAACAACAGACAGTGCACCATCCCTCTACTTAAAATACTTTATAATTAAATCAGAACATCTAATGTCTAGATTTTTAGTAGACACCTCTAAATTAGTAGCTTACATTTGACATTAGTGATGGAAATCATACTTTAATTTATCAGGGGCATTATCCAGAGGATTTGGGGAACAATTAAAGCCAACAAAAACTCAACTGTGCCTTTGCCAAGCAATAACACTAATATTGGCCACCAGGTGTACTTTCTTGGCTCGCCAAAGTAAAAGAGTTCCGAAATGGTTTCTGTTTTAACTATTGCCTGCAGACTGGAAAATGCCTCTCACAAATTTCCACCAGGGTGTATTTGCCTAACTGTGAATCTCTAATTCTAAAGCATTTGATAATCTCATTGGACCTCATGCTGAGGAGAGCCTTCCCTAAGTGCAGTATGTAACCTCTGCCAAGATATTCTGTGAAGCACCCTGAGATCTTCGGGTATAGGGTGGTATATAAATTCTTCTTCCTCTTATTTCTCTCCTCCTTCTTATTTGTGGAGCCCTTAATATACCTTCATTTGGAATTTGACATTTCCCACCTAGTGCAAAAGTTGAGTTCGGCCCTTTATTATGCTAGTTGAAGGGGAAAGCGACACATTTATGGACAGTGTTAAACATCTGTTGGTACGTTCTTGCCTTTGCGGTATTTTTCATCCCACTTCCATTACCAAAAGATCTTGCGCTAAGGAGGAAAGCACCACTTGGCTGCCAATTTTGTATGACTTTTGAAACCTCAACTCCTTTACTTTTGCCTGCAGCTAAGTGGTTGCAGTAAACACAGCCTCCTGGATGATAAACTCAGAGTTTTATTCATCCCCTGTGTTGTCCTACACACTGAATGAAACCCACAGCTGTAGCTCTGTTTTACCATATTATTTTGTGCTGGTTTTTTTTTTACAAAAAAAGTAGATCAGAAGCCAACAGCTTAGCATCCTGGAAAACTTAGTTTCTCAGATTGTTATGGCTCTCCAGTTCTTAAACCATTAGATACTGAGTGTGTCATACAGATGGTGTATTCATTCCCTGTGGAGTGATGTTGCTGTCAGAAGCACTGTACCAGATGTACAACTAAGGAGCACAAGTGTTCGTGGCTGGAATAGAAATTCTAGGAAGAAGCAAGGAATGAGCTAAGAAAATTAAATGACTCAGTTCTTAATGGTATCATGACTGGTTTTCCACTATTGCAATTAAACACTTAATTGATGCTAAATATTTTGATCACATATGCATTTGTTTGTGTAGGGTGTTTTGCATATGAATACAAAGCAAGTAAATTAGCATAATATATGGAGCAACTCCTGTCGGTTTATGAGCGGGAAGGATTTTGAATAAAACAGGAGCCTGGGTTGGACTAGACGACCCTTGTCATCCCTTCCAGCTCTACAATTCTGTTCTTACAATTCTATTCTTACAATTCTTCTAAGCAGAAGGGAAAGGTAGTTAGACACAATCGATATAGATGTAAAGCTAAGCTTCTGACTTCTATCACTTCCCTCACTGCGAAAATTGAAGAAACGGGGAAACAGTCAGAAGGCCTTCTCAGTAGTGGTACCCACCTTGTGGAACGCCCTCCCATGAGATGTCAAGCAGATTAACAACTATATGACTTTTAGAAGACATCTGAAGGCACCTCTGTATAGGGAAGTTTTTAATGTTTGATGTTTGATGATGTTGTTGTATATGTTGGAAGCTGCCTAGAGTGGCTGGGGCAACCCAGCAAATGGGTGGGGTATTATTAGTAAAAGGTAAAGGGATTATCATCATCATCATCATCATTATTTAGTATAATATAAATTCTGTTAAATAAATAAATAAATAAAATGTTGCATAAGTCTAGGAATAGTCTAAAACTTCAATTCTCATGGATGAAAATTACAGCAGAATTGAGGTGCAGAATATACAAGTTTATTGTGTCTCTCTTCTCCCGCTACCTAAAAAACACAGTGGAAAAGCTAGATGATACCGATGTGGATCTCCCATGCCTAAGATGAAATTTACATAATTTATGAAAAATGAGAAATGAATGCCATGATGAGAATATAATTGTTTTACCACTCATGTAGTTTGAATCCCACTCTTTAAATTGACCCTTGCCACTCATTGCGGAAAGCAGTGGCAAACAGTAATTTTACTGACAATGAAACTGTCAGCCAGAAAGGAACGTTTGTGAATGTGCTTGACATCTTAATCCAGCAGCTTATGGAGACACTTTAAAATAGTATTAATGAGTTCAGCTATAATTTCCAAAGAACATACAGGAAATTGTTCCCTGTTAGAAAAGAAAATATGAAGGCACATGTGTGAGGGTTTTACCAAACATGGCAGAAAACGAAGAACAGAAAAGTATGGATTCAGACCCAGATACAGAGAGGCATTATTTTTCTCCATTAAACTGAATCCATTCTCCATTAAACTGGATGCATAAGTACATCCTTAGTTTTACAAAATTTAAAATCACTCTAGGTGCAATTCTGCCACATTGTTGGGAACCAGGACAGATGTTAATGCATAGATCACATTTGGTCTGATTTCACTGATTCGATAGCAAAATCTGAAGACCTCAATAGAGTACCAGTGAGATTTGCTGGTATGGGACTAGTCATCTGAGCTACTTTTTGTCTTCAGAGCTCAGATATATTTGATGGGTACAATGAGTTGTGATTTATTAGACCTTTATATAATGGAACAGATAACTATCTATTTTCATTTAATTAATATTTGTAGTTATGATTAATGTACATCTTATCAAAAGCAGTTCTGTGGGGAAAATTTCTAGTCTATAATAAAATACATTTTATTTAGTTTCTTTTGAAAATTGGGGGGGGGGCATTATTTATTTAGACTTACTATTTCCTCATAGAAAGGCTCTGATGTCAGACTGCTGACGGAAGTCCTCCCTGCTCAACCTCCCCAAAAAAATATGGCTTAGGCTGGACTTGAGTAAAGCCATTTATTCAGAACAAGTCACTTATAGCTTAAGCTCAAGCCTAAAATCACATTCACAGTATACATTTAAAACAATATGTTACCTCTTATTTTGCACCTCAGAACTGCAAATGCTGTCTCATCATGACAAGGACTCATAATGTTAATTCAGACCCTCCAAGTGTTCCTATTTTCCAAGGACGTCCCTGATTTAGAGGAGCAGTCCTGATTTCTGATTTGATCCCAGAATGTCCCACTTTTCCTTAGGATGTCCCTATTTTCATTGGAAAAAGGTTGGAGGGTATAAAGTTATCCAACCCCCAAGCCGTCTGAAAACAATCCTTTATAGGGAAGTTGTTTAATGTTTAATTATGTTTTTATATATGTTGGAAGCTGCCCAGAGTGGCTGGGGCAGCCCAATAAGGTGTGTGGGGTATAAATAGTAAAATTATCATTATGAAATGAGACGTCCTATTTTCATCAGAGAAATGTTGGAGGGTATGTTAATAGGGCCATTACATTATGGGGGCATGCCAGTGACGTCTGCTAGAATGGTTTCTGCTTGTATTATGGTATACCAATATATTTCTTTGGCAGGTTGTAAAATATTTTATTTTAGATGATCACTGCACCAGGACATGTCCCAGCACATATCAGAAACAGGTGGCAGAGAAAATTTACCCCTTATCCTGATGTGACTCTAATGGGGGTATACTAGAATTTTATTTGAGGTTCTGAGGTGCTCAAGAACCTAGCACAAAAGAGCTCTTGCTTCTTCCAGAGATAATGTGATCTCTGTGGGGAAGTTCCTAATGTGTTTTCCCCACATTTCTCATATCCAGATTTTATTCTGCTCCCTTTCCTTTGCTCCAGGACCGCCTATCCCAGATTCTTCTTCTTGTTGTTCTTCTTTCCTTTCATGGCCTCACCTACATATTAAGAAAGCCACTTCTTCTTCCTTCCCTGCATGCCACTACTATCAAGCTCTAAACTTATGGACGACCTTCTGAGGGCCACCAGTCATAGGCAAGGAATCATGCAGAAAAGTATGGGTTGCCAGAGACAGAAAAGTAGATGCTTCAAATGAATCTCATTTGTGCCTTTCTACAGTAGGCTACATCCTAGCCACACAAAAACCAGAAGTTTGCGCACACATGCAGGAACACACACACACACAGTGCTCTCCATCTTTCAACAAGGGAAGTAAGACTTATCATCACAGTTCAAGGGCACACTCCAGCCAGGCAAAAGCACTTGAGGGTATGGCGCAGGACCAGTGAGGAAAGGTGAAGCCCAGGGAGGAGTCATGGCTTGTGGAGCCTCCTAAGGCTTGGAAAGAGGACATCATTTGGCCTCCACAACTGAGGTTCAATACCTCTGCTCTGGACTCTTAGAGTATAATGATCCCTGCATCAGGGATACTAGAATGATGCTCATTTGTGTTCTGTGTGAATGAACCATCCCTCAGGACAGGAATATTCCTTTTACAGCATCTTCCAGATAAAATGGTAGCAATCTTTTTCTTCAGTAACACACTTTTATCCGAGCGCATTTGTCCACCCCTGATTTAGCACATGTCCATGTTTTACGTGAATACCCACAGCATGAACCAGGATCTGCTCTTCAGATTGATGGGAAATTCTTGCATGTGTTAATGTACTGTGCATTGCACACATAAATTAAGCCTCGGTGCGTCTTGGAAACATAAACCCATGGGTTTTTTTATTATAAAAAAGCACTTTGGTTTTCACACCTCATTTGTATACTCCCTGTGATGATGCTACGATCTTCAGGTTCCCTCCAGCAAAACTTAAATCCAAATACGTTTCATGTGGCAGGCCTCAGCAAGATGTGTGGCACCTGTTTTGAGGCATAGGGCACAAGAAAATAATGGAACGTTAAACATTTTCTATAAGTAGACAAGCAGATAAAAGCCTAAGTTTGTGTCTTAAAGCTTTCCTGAGATGCGTATGGTATGTATTTTGGATACTATTTTAATGTTGCACTAATGTGGCTTTGTATACATAATGGCATCAAGGAGCCATTGTACATAAAGAGAGAAGTACTCTCCATTAGTCTTTATTTCATAATGCTGCCATTGACTTTTACAGAAATGAATATGCTTCCGGCGAAAGGTCTCCGTAAAATGAATACATGATAATGTACAAGCCCAGAGATTATAGGTTAATCACAGGCTCCTAAATTTGCAGCTTCTGTTAGTTGGCCAATAAGCAAACAAAAAACAACAACACATCATTATTATTTTGCCATCTTTTCTGACTTTTAAATACATTTGTGCGGTGCTTTTTTCTGGGGGTGACACAGGGGTATGCATACCCCGAAACATTTTGTGAATCTTTGTACTTTTTTCCATTTGCTGTATTTATTTTTCCTGATTTGAACTATAAAATGGTGATTTTCTTGAGTCAAAATGAGAGTGCCCCTAAACATTTATATATATATATATATATATATATATATATATATATATATATATAAGCACTGCACTTGTGTACATTGTTTTTATGCTCCCATGAAATACTATCCCCACAGTGGTAATCCAAAATGGAACATTCAGTTTATTCAACTCCTAAAATAATTTAGGAATTTCAGCACTATTAATCAGTAAATTGTGCAGCTAGGAAAAACCACCACAATGCTGTCGCAATACTCTTGTTATTTTGTCTATAGGACACATGCCTACTGAACAAACAAAGGTGTTTTTACATGCAAACAGTTTGGGGCTGAACCTAGAAAAGTGGGTGAAAATGTTTTAATTAGGAAAATGAAGTTGAAAACAACTATGCTACCACCCTTATTTCACTGAGCGTTCCCTTCGTTGGATTTTTTATTTTTAGCAAATGTGACCTGAAACAAAATATAAAATAACATTGCAAAACTCTGAACTGAAAATTGTGTTTTTCACAGGCATTTGAATCTCATGACAAGCAAGCAAGGCTACTTAGATAAGCCTCACCTGAAAGAAGAAGGATCAGGGGAAAGGAATAACTGCTTTCCCTCTTATCTCCACATTTGTATGCACCGCAAGTCTCAGCCTAAAGCACGTTAAACTGATTAGCTATGTTTATTGACATAATAGTTTGTAGGCTAGGACACATGTTGAGAAATATTATCTAACTTATTAATAGGACTTATGACTTGTGAGCTGTCATAAATGCTTACAAAGGAAAAGCACCACAATTTGCTTTTCTATTACTTTAGCAGTATGCCAAATCTTACATTTATAAAATGATATCTATTTACACAGAAGCTGTTAGAAGATTTTAACTGTGTTATTAACAGCTGCTTCTTTTCTTATTGGTAAATTGAAGAGCAAAGTAGAAATAGAGCAATATTAAGGCAGCCACATACTATTCTGAATTAAATCCTAGATTTAGCTTCTAAAACAGCAGGTGTAATAATAATAATAATAATAATAATAATAATAATAATAATAATAATAATGCAACCTTCATATAATTTAAGAGGCTCTTTATGTGGTCAAGCCAGTCTCTTTGGTAAGTTACGGTTCTAGCCAAGTCTGTTAAGTAGCTCTTTTCATGACAAAAAACTACAGAAAGCACTAACTTGAGAAGATTCAAGGCAGTCTTTTTTAATAATAATAATAATAATAATAATAATAATAATAATAATAATAATAATATCCCATCCATCTTATTGGGTTGCCCCAGCCACTCTAGGTGGCTTCCAACATATATAAAAACATATTAAACATAAAAAACTTCCCTATACACTGCTCAAACCTAGACAGAATCTTAAAAAGCAGAGACATCACCTTGCCAACAAAGGTCCGTATAGTTAAAGCTATGGTTTTCCCAGTAGTGATGTATGAAAGTGAGAGCTGGACCATAAAGAAGGCTGATCGCTTTTGAATTATAGTGCTGGAGGAGACTCTTGAGAGTCCCATGGACTGCAAGAAGATCAAACCTATCGATTCTTAAAGAAATCAGCCCTGAGTGCTCACTGGAAGGACAGATCCTGAAGCTGACACTCCAATATTTTGGTCACCTCATGAGAAGAGAAGACTCCCTGGAAAAGACCCTGATGTTGGGAAAGATGGAGGGCACAAGGAGAAGGGGACAACAGAGGACGAGATGGTTGGATAGTGTTCTCGAAGCTACCAGCATGAGTTTGACTAAACTGCGGGAGGCAGTGGAGGGCAGGAGTGCCTGGTGTGCTCTGGTCCATGGGGTCACGAAGAGTCGGACATGACTAAACGACTAAACAACAACACCAACATACACTGCTGCCTTTAGATGTCTTCTAAAGGTTGTATAGTCATTTTCTTGACATCTGATGGGAGGTCGTTCCACAGGGTGGGTACCACTACTGAGAAGGCCCTCTAGTTCCCTGTAACTTCACTTCTGGCAGTGAGGGAACCTCCAGAAGGCCGTCGGTTCTGGATCTCAGTGTATGGGCTGAAACCTATAGTCATCATAGCTTTACAGTCTCCCATTGGTGATTAGAGACTCCTGTTTTCCCTAAAACAATACCATTTTCCAAGTGTACTCCTTGATGAACTAACACCCTTCGTCCTTTGCAGTTGTCAGTCATGACCCTGTAAACCCCTGCCCCCCCCACGCCTTCCACTCCTTTTGAGAAGTTTCTTCATCAGCAGGAACATAACTCAGTTGGTAGATGATGAGACTCTTAATCTCAGAGTCATGGTTTGAGACCCACATTGGGCAAAAGGTTCTTGCATTGCAGGGAATTGTACTAGATGACCACCGTGGTCTCTTCCAATTCTGCAATTCTATGGTTCTTCTACATTAAAAAAATGACCATCTTTCTGCCCTTCTGGTTACGCAATTATCACCTATCAACTCCCACCCAATTAAAAGTCACATTCAGAAGCAATGTTGCTGGGTATTCAACATCTGAATGTTCCTTAAATTATTGCTACCCAAACTCATAGCTGTCAACTTTTCCCTTTTCTTGTGAGGAATCCTATTTGGAAAAAGGGAATTTCTCTTTAAAGAAGGGAAACATTGACAGTTATGCCCAAACTGCATTTCCCACTTTGACTTGTTTCATATGGATTCTAGTGGCTGAGCTCTGGATATTGATCATACTGTGTTTTTTATTAAAACGTGAAACTTTTTTTCCCTTTTCTAAATTACTTTGTCATGGTTCTACTTTCTCTCTGAAATCTTTATTCTATTTAAGCCTTTCTTCCTTTAAAATGTAACTTCCTTTTGATCTTGCATACATAGGATACTAACGGATATCTCAGAGGATTAATTTTTCTCTCTTTCTTGTGTAAAGCTTTGACTGTTTATCATTTTCAATTATTACCATAAATGAGATATGAAAGAGGGGAACAAAATAAATCTAAAGGAAAGAATGTTGACCAAGAATATTTACCACAACATGCCGTGTCTCTTTAAAGTGTTTTATGATTGACATATGAAAGCTCTTGGAGAAAGTTGCACTTCTGATTTATTGTAGATACTCTGCACGTGGTAAAATAAAAAGTGGCACCGTTTCAGAAATAGTCTAAAAATTCATGATAACCTGCAAACCAAATTTACATAACTGTTTCCCAGAAGGGGCAGCTATTGTTTGACAAATTATATCCAGTTTAGCAATATAAGCCCCATTCCATGCCGAATAAGCATGGGACGCCTTTGCCCGGCGGTACTATGGCCCATAGATTGCAGAAAAATACTGGGCAAGGTTTTGCCCAGTATCTTCTCTGTGTGATGGACTCAGGGGAAAAAGCTGTCCCATGAGCCCTTGCTGAAGAGGGGAGGGGAAAGCCTATATAAAGTGCTTTGCCTGGAGCTCACAGTCATTTTTCTTTGAGAGCTTCCCACCCACCAACCCTCAGGTTGGAGCCTTCACTGAGCAATTTTGGGTCACTGGTTGACAGGGCCAGAAATGAATTTTTTTCTCTCAACTTGATTGGCACTAGGTTGTTTATTTGTTTTGCTTTTCCCCTTTCCCTCAGTGAAATTATGGCTTTCCTTTGTTAAGTGGAAGAACATTGTTTGTATGTGGGTGGAAATGGCATCGGTCAGGATCAACATAGTATAGGGGAGATCCCCATAAGGGGCCTGAGGAGAGGATTGACCACAGCAAACCCAAGCATGGGTTCGGTATCTGCCTGGTTGGAATTTGCACCCTGGTCCTACAGTGAGACCTTGCTTGCTTGGCTTGCACCACAGCAAGGTTCAAAATTGGCTGACTCCCATCATACAGGTTTAGAGAGATCCAAACCCAGTGGATCCATTCCATCTCCCCGGGGCTAAGATCCAAGATGTAACTGAACGACTGCAAGGAATCATAAAACCCACTGACAAATACCCCTTCCTCTTGGTTCATGTGGGAACCAATGACACGGCAAGCAATAGCCTCCAGAAGATCAAAAGAGACTTCGAGGCTCGGGGGAGGAAATTGAAGCAATTAAATGCACAAATTGTCATCTCATCTGTCCTCCCAGTTGAACGACGTGGCCCAGGGAGAGAGGGAAAAATAGTGGAAGTGAACAGCTGGCTTCGCAAATGGTGTAAACAGGAACGGTTTGGATTCTTAGATCACGGACTGCAGTTTCTTGAAGATGGACTTCTGGCAAGCGATGGGCTGCACCTCACAACGGTTGGGAGGAATGTTTTTGCCAAAAATCTCAGAAACCTCATCAGGAGGGCTTTAAACTGACTAATGTGGGGGAGGGAGACAGTGCTCCTGAAGGTAGGAGTCTATCAATTGATGAAGATGATCATCCAAATGTCATAGACCAAATGGAGCAAACAGCACGCAGACCTAGTGGTGGGAGGAAAAAATCCTTAAATAAGAGCTCTTGGTACAGCAAACTAAATATGACATAATAGGCATCACTGAAACCTGGTGGGATAAGTCCCACGATTGGAATGTAATAATGGAGGGATACAATCTATTTCAGAGAAACAGACCAGACAAGAAAGGAGGAGGAGTGGCTTTATATGTCAGGGATGTGTATACCTGTGAAGAGATCCAAGATTTAGAACCTCAAAGCCAAAGTGAGAGCATTTGGGTCAAAATTAAGGGAGAGAAGAATAACAGTGACCTCATTGTGGGAGTTTACTATAGATCCCCAAGCCAAACGGAGGACATAGATGATGCCTTCCTGGAACAGATGGCCAAGCATGCAAAAGGAAGGGAGATAGTAGTAATGGGGGACTTCAATTACCCGGATATTTGTTGGACGTCAAACTCAGCCAAGAGCATAAGGTCAAACAGATTCCTCACTGGCCTTGCAGACAACTTCATTGTCCAGAAAGTGGGAGAAGCAACAAGAGGAACAGCCATTTTAGATCTGGTCCTAACCAATGTTGATGACCTGGTTAGTGGGGTAGAAGTGGAAGGATCATTAGGCGCGAGTGATCATGCTCTTCTGAAGTTTACTATACAGCGGAAAGGAGCAGCCAAGCATACTAGGCCTGAATTTCTTGACTTTAAGAAAGCCGACTTCATAAAACTTAGGGAAGTGCTGGGTGAGATCCCATGGACAGTAATACTAAAAGGAAAGGGAGTTCATGATGGCTGGGAGTTTGTTAAGAAGGAGATAGTAAAAGCACAGCTTCAGGCAATACCAATGAGACGGGAACATGGAAGGTGCCTAAAGAAGCCAGGGTGGCTATCTAAAGAACTTTTAACTGAGTTAAGATTTAAAAAGGATGTATACAAAAAATGGAAAAGGGGGGAAACCACCAAAGAGGAATTCAAACAAATAGCCAGCACATGTAGACACAAAGTCAGAAAAGCTAAAGCACAGAATGAACTCAGGCTTGCTAGAGAGGTTAAAAGCAACAAAAAAGGCTTTTATGGGTATGTTCGTAGCAAAAGGATGAACAAAGAAACAGTGGGGTCACTCAGAGGAGAAGATGGTGAAATGCAAACAGGGGACACAGAAAGGGCTGATCTCCTCAATGCCTTCTTTGCCTCAGTCTTCTCCGATAAAGAAAACAATGCCCGACCTGAAGAATTTGGAGCAAAGGATTCAGCAGAGGAAACACAGCCCAGAATAACTAAGGAGATAGTACAAGAATACTTGGCTAGTTTAGATGTATTCAAGTCTCCAGGGCCAGATGAACTGCATCCAAGAGATCCAAAGAACTGGCAAATGTGATCTCAGAACCACTGGCAGTCATCTTTGAGAATTCCTGGAGAACAGGTGAAGTCCCGGCAGACTGGAGGAGGGCAAATGTTGTCTCTATTTTCAAAAGGGGGGAAAGAGAGGACCCAAATAATTACCGCCCAGTCAGTCTGACATCAATACCAGGGAAGATTCTGGATCAGATCATTAAGCAAACAGTCTGTGAGCACCTAAAAAGGAATGCTGTGATCACCAATAGTCAGCATGGATTTCTGAAAAATAAGTCATGTCAGACTAACCTGATCTCGTTTTTTGACAGAATTACAAGCCTGGTAGATGAAGGGAACGCAGTGGATGTAGCCTACCTTGATCTCAGCAAGGCATTTGACAAGGTGCCCCATGATATTCTTGTAAAGAAGCTGGTAAAATGCGGTCTTGACTATGCTACCACTCAGTGAATTTGTAACTGGCTGACTGACCGAACCCAAAGGGTGCTCATCAATGGTTCCTCTTCATCCTGGAGAAGAGTGACTAGTGGGGTGCCACAGGGTTCTGTCTTGGGCCCGGTCTTATTCAACATCTTTATCAACGACTTGGATGATGGACTCAAGGGCATCCTGATCAAATCTGCAGATGACACCAAACTGGGAGGGGTGGCTAACACCCCAGAGGACAGGATCACACTTCAAAATGACCTTGACAGATTAGAAAACTGGGCCAAAACAAGCAAGATGAATTTTAACAGGGAGAAATGTAAAGTATTGCACTTGGGCAAAAAAAAATGAGAGGCACAAATACAAGATGGGTGACACCTGGCTTGAGAGCAGTACATGTGAAAAGGATCTAGGAGTCTTGGTTGACCACAAACTTGACATGAGCCAACAGTGTGACGCGGCAGCTAAAAAAAGCCAATGCAATTCTGAGCTGCATCAATAGGAGTATAGCATCTAGATCAAGGGAAGTAATAGTACCACTGTATTCTGCTCTGGTCAGACCTCACCTGGAGTACTGTGTCCAGTTCTGGACGCCACAGTTCAAGAAGGACACTGACAAACTGGAACATGTCCAGAGGAGGGCAACCAAAATGGTCAAAGGCCTGGAAACGATGCCTTATGAGGAACGGCTAAGGGAGCTGGGCATGTTTAGCCTGGAGAAGAGGAGGTTAAGGGATGATATTATAGCCATGTTCAAATATATAAAAGGATGTCACATAGAGGAGGGAGAAAGGTTGTTTTCTGCTGCTCCAGAGAAGCGGACACGGAGCAATGGATCCAAACTACAAGAAAGAAGATTCCACCTAAACATTAGGAAGAACTTCCTGACAGTAAGAGCTGTTCGACAGTGGAATTTGCTGCCAAGGAGTGTGGTGGAGTCTCCTTCTTTGGAGGTCTTTAAGCAGAGGCTTGACAACCATATGTCAGGAGTGCTCTGATGGTGTTTCCTGCTTGGCAGGGGGTTGGACTCGATGGACCTTGTGGTCTCTTCCAACTCTATGATTCTATGATTCTATTCTATGATTCTATGAAAATGGGACATGAGGAATGATGAACTGATCCTGGGACCCAATGCCATGCCAACCCTTGCCCTGCCTGCTGCTGTTAAAAAAGATTTGGCCTGATTTTATCCCATCACCGTTGAACAGTCTGGTTATTTTGCTACTCTCATGGGTCACGTAATGCCCTGCCTGGGCAATAGAAATTTCTGAGATCTCCCCTCCGCCCCCCCAAAAAAGAGAAAAATTATCACAGACTGCACATACCTATAGTAGAAATCACATTTAAATTCCATGACCAAAAGGATATGTCTAGATAACATCTTATTGCTAACTTTACACTGAAAACAGAAACCAGTGTGCTTAATTGCAATAAACTCATCATAGAGCAGATATTACTTCCTGATATTACTTCAGTATAGCTCAAGGCTAGTTTTGACATTATGGTTTCTGTGCCTTCATTTTAAGATGCCAATCTAGAATTGGGTGAAGACTGGATATACCAGCTTTCCTTGTGCTGGGGTGTGAGGTGGGTTGAAACCTATGTGACACTGACCTCCTCAAGCAGCTCCATCAAGTGACTATGTTCAGCCACACCCATTTTTCTAACATAAGGAGGACTTTGGTCTTTTCATGCTCACAGGAATGTCTTCCGCTATTTTCACTGTATAAAGCGCCGTGTTCTCATATGTCACTATTTAATAATTATGTAGGCATCCCCACACTTATGCGCATTCAACTTGTGCACATTCAGCTTTAAGCGCTTGATAAATAAATAAATAAATAAATAAATAGGGGTGGAATGCAGTTGGGCATCCAGGAATTTTTTCTCCCAATCCCATCCACCATTGAACCCAGTGGTGCTTTGACTATACACGATTTCACATATACGCATGGTACCCAGGAACATAACCCTGCAGATACCTGTAAAAATAATTTTAAGCTAGAGTTTTCCCTCTTCTTTCACACAGTTATTCCTCTTGAATTTGTTTCAGTTTACAGTCACAATACATGTATGCAGGAACTGTTAGAATTCCTGCTCCATGATTGCAGTCATGGGATTGTTGTCTTTCACATGATGCTATAGGTTTTGACTCCACAGAGTGGGAAGTGACGGAGACAGGATGTTTGTGTTACTGTGTTCTGTGAAGTGGGACTATTGTTCTTTGTTTTTTCTCTCTGCTGTCTGATGCTAGAGAGAGAGGGAGCCATGTTGCAGTGCTCCATGTGTGTTTATATGTAAATAAAGTAGATTAGCCAAAATGCTGAGTTGCTGAGGTCTGTTACACATGATGCACAGACTCTGCGGATCCCTAAATGTGCCGGTGTCTGTTGGCATATAAATACAGACATGGTTCCTGATTGAAAATGCATTTAAATACACATAGATTCATGCAAACAGTTACACTCCAGCTCCCATATGTTTGTTTGGAGTCTAAGTCTTATATTCATAGAAACCTCCATTCCCAGAATATAGAAATGCCACCTGTAAATGAGAGTCACGATTGGCAGGCAGGCCTTTGCTGAAGACTTTGGGTGAGAGTCAGCATAGGGAGAGCAGGTATCTGCTCATTCAATAGGGTTTCTATTTTCTCTTCTCCCCTCCCCACCTCATTCTCTGTTTACCCCCAAAATCTGCTCTGGGGGATCTTTGGGACAGATTTAGAGGGCATGCAAAGGGATGGAGAAAGAGAAATGGGAAGTCCTGTTTCATAAGTAAATTTCCATTACACAAATAGGTGGGCATCACTGTTTTTCTTCCCAATGGGATTAATAAGGCCACCTTCTGAATGGCGCCCAACTTATGATCCTAAGTTCAGTATGCATAATGGTAAAAAGGAAGGTGTGAAATAGCCAGGCAGCATGAATTTTAAAATATTACATATTCTATCGGGGGGGGGGGAATAGAACGTTAATTTATCCTGAGTAAGTCTAGCACATCCATCACAACTGCCCTTGGAAGCTGTGATATCATTTGTACTGGGAAATAAAGCGGGAGCCTCACACATATTTCTCACACCCGTACTCTAAAAATCAGGAGAGTAAATTAAAATATGTCACCAGAATCAGTAAAATGTTTGACAGGAACAAGGGCAGATTTTGCACAATGAAGACAGGGTTTTTTTGGGAGGGGGGAATACAGCAGTTTTCACAATCTGGAGATGCAGACAGGTGACCAGGAGCCATTTGGCAGCCACTTTAACATTTTTACGAGTGTTCATTGTAACTACTAAGAATGTGGTTGTCTTACAACTCTCTGCAGTGACTCAGAAACCTGTGGAAGTGGGAGACTCGCCCATAGGCCAGAGAAATCCAATGCTCTGCATGGTCAGCCACTCACCTTTTCATGTTACATCTGCAGCATAGAAGGCACTGCAGATCACCTGTCACCTATCCTGCTTAGGCATTTTGAGAAATCTTAGGCCATCCTGGAAGAGCCTTACCCCACCCAATACTGGCATTGCCCTGGTTTCTACAGAAGTGGCACTGGCATGGGAAAAGCCACAGAATGGGCTCCTCCCACATGACCTGGGCCTTCCAACATTGATCAATGAGTGCGGGAGGGAGAAGTCATGCAACAGCAGCAGCATGGCTTAAGAAGAAGAAGAAGCCTCAATTCTTAGTGGCTACTACATGGTTTGTGGTCACCAGTTTCTATTCATAGTCTAATTAAAGAAAACGGAAGGGAGCAAAAATAAATAAAATTAAACCTTGACTTCAGAAAATGCTGTCTTAGAGCATAGGTGGGGAAACTCAGGGACCAAATGACCCAGAAGTATACCCCTTTCAGTCCCCAGGACTCTCTCAATGCTATAATAGATCTTACCTACCTAAATTGCCTATATCAACATAAGGACTCCTTCCTTTCCACTATCCAACCTGCCAATAGTATACATGGATTCTTAAATTTTGGCAGACTTCCACTTCTCTTGTGTATCTAATATCTTCACTGGGTGAACACAAATGCACATGACTATTAACAAACAGACACACACACACACACACACACACACACACACACACACAGAGTCATACCCTATAGATAATATATATTGAATCAAATGAACTTTCCCTCAGTTTCTTCTAACTCAACATGGCAGGAAATAGCTAGTTACAGGTAGGTAGCCATGTTGGTCTGCCATAGTCGAAACAAAATAAAAAAAATAAAAATTCCTTCCAGTAGCGCCTTAGAGACCAACTAAGTTTTTTTTTGGTATGAGTTTTTGTGTGCATACACACTGCTTCAGATAAGAAGGAAATAGCTAGTTTTCTTGAGCAATCTTACCTGTCAGCACTTATAATGCAGAAAGAGCAGTAAGTGCCACATGGTACCAAATGCAATTTCAGTGTATGGACTGCGTGACTTCTTGTCAGTTCTATTTCTTTGAGTCTATTTTAAACTTTGATGGAGGGGGGATTGTTTTGTTATGTTTCTAAAAGTTCCTCAGCTGAAGAATCCGAGATCTAAGCTCATCTCCAGGACACATTTGCAAATAACTGAGTTGGCTGTTTGGGATGCATCTGTGTCACTGCTACCTGCCAGGAACACTGCAGCCTTAGAAACAATGTTTAGCTGATGCCGTGGGGTCATTTCCAGATGTACATCTAAATGACAGCTTACCTTGCCAAACAGCTTTGGCATTCCCAGGGGGTATGTAGATTTCACTGCAGGTAGTGGGTACTTTGTTTTCAGTATATCCCTCGGTGCCAAGTCGTATTCCCATTATTCTTCTTGAAATATTTCCAGTGGTGCTTCTTGTCCATCACAAGTGATCCTTAAATAAAAATGCCATTGTTCTTTCAGAACTCTTTAGTGCCTCAGACGGAAAGAAAAAGATCCAGCCTAGATATTAGTGATAATGACTGTTATATATTTTGGACGTTCAAGACATGAAAGGGAAAACATTAGGATAAATTACATATTAAGAGTCATTTTACTCCTCTCTTATGGATGAAATATCTCTTCATAGCTATTCAGTTCCTGCTACCTCTGCACAGAGCTGACTTTATTAAACAGTAGGGGTTTCTCAATACGGAGGGGGAAACGATGCTGCTAAGCAGATTGAGAATGACTGAAGAAATGGAATTTATATAGGCTGAATTTATCCTCAAAGTAGGTATGCCCAAACCTTTCAAGGACTGCAAATTATCTGCTTTCATCGCAGATGCTGCTTTTTCAACACCTACAGCTCTCTGATATGAGACATTCAGGATAACATTATATCGAAAATAAATCCAGTCAGTAAATGTCTGTCACCCTGATCTACCTAAGGAAATTTATATGCATCAATAGGCTTATGCTTGCTGGACTGAGAACCACAGGTCACGTGTAAGTCAAAGAAGCCTTCAGATGAACATGCAGGTGCACACCTGAGGAAACATGTATTCCAGCCCATCCAGAATCGCCAGTGGACAGGAATGATGGGAGTTGTGGTCCAAATCCGCTGAAGGTCACCATGATGGGGAAGGCTGATACAGTGGTACCTCGGGTTACAGACACTTCAGGTTACAGACTCCGCTAACCCAGATATAGTACCTCGGGTTAAGAACTTTGCTTCAGGATGTGAACAGAAATCGTGTGGCAGTGGTGCAGCAGCAGTGGGAGGCCCCATTAGCTAAAGTGGCGCCTCAGGTTAAGAACAGTTTCAGGTTAAGAATGGACCTCCGGAACGAATTAAGTTCTTAACCCAAGGTGCCACTGTATAGGCTATCTACACATCATTGCTTCAAATCCATCCTGATGTTCACTCCAACGACCATCCCCATCTCTGCCATGTTAACTACTTAGTCCTTAATCAGTCGTTAGAGCTGGATTTCTTAAAATGAAATGTGCCCCACAGAATTTGTTCTATGGAGAGTTTTATTTTATCATCTTATTCTGTTACAGTTGATGCATTCTTATTTTAATATGTAAGCCACCTTGGAGAAAATTTTATCTGGAAAGGCAGCGTTATAAACCTTTTTTAAAAAAACAAAACCAAATCCAGGCCAACATTATCTACACCAGTATGATATTTCAGTAACAACAAAACTCAGTCAGGTGTCACTAGGTTTCTTCAGTCTCTTTGTTCAAATATTCTTAAGGTGGGTACAAACAACTTGCAGAGAAGGGATGAGAGCATGGTGGAAGGTACAACTGTAGTTTCCGTGCACTGATCATTTTTTGTGCACAGAACCAGATTACATGCCTGCAGTTGTGTGCAGGAAGGAAAGATTGGCATGTGGAGTTGCGGACAGCTCTCTTCTTCTATATACTCTTCTACTCATGTATTTCCCGGCCTTCGTCATTCTGCTGCATAATGAAATGTCCACTCTATAACCCTTAACTTTCCAAACTTCGTCTCAGCCCCAGAAATGCTCAGTAGAAACAACAGGACTGTAGGCCAGTGCTGGCAAAGTAATTTGCACTGGCTGCTGCACATAACAGGTGTTAATAAATTACATTTACACAGAAAAGGATGGCGAGGTAATACTTCATTCTGCATCATTCACAAATCACTTTCTCAGACTCAGGCACCCTGCAGTGCAGCAGAATTTGTGTGAGAGGAGGCAAGCATGCATAGAAACACATTTGAATGACTATAGAGAAGGAGCAAAAAAATAAATGTGATAACAAGGGGGGTGGGCAGAGATGAGATGGCTCCTATGCCACTGAAAAGTTTACATTTTTATAGGCAAACAGGTTCTTATGTTTCCCAATAGTCATTAAAATACCACAGCGAAAATAAAACTTCAGGATTGTAGAAACTGTCATATATTGAATCAGACTACTGCTCCGTCTTAATTCAGTATTGTCTACTCAGACTGGCAGCATTTCTCCAGGGTTTCAGAAAGAAGTAATGCTGTGGATTGTACCTGAGACCTTTTTCATGCAAAGCATGTGCTCTGAATGACTGCATCAGTGCAGTAGGTCATAGGAGCCATTTGTAGAATTTCCACGTGGGTGAGAATGTTCCTAAATAAGGTAAAAAGGTAAAGGACCCCTGGACAGTTAAGTCCAGTCAAAGGTGACTATGGGGTTGGGGCACTCATCTCATTTGCAGGCTGAGAGAGCCAGCATTTGTCCACAGGCAGCTTTCCGGGTCATGTGGCCAGCATGACTAAACCACTTCTGGCGCAACGGATCACTGTGACGGAAACCAGAGTACACGGAAATGCTGTTTACGATACCTATTTATCTACTTGCACTGCTGTGCTTTTGAACTGCTGGGCTGGCAGGAGCTGGGACAGAGTAACAGGAGTTCACCCCATCACAGGGATTCGAACCACCAACCTTTTGATCGGCAAGCCCAAGAGACTCAGTGGATTAGACCACAGCGCCACCCACATCCCTAAGTAGTCCTCCTGAATTAGGGCCAGGATCCATCTCCAGCCTCACCAGCAATGAAAGACAATAATGGGCCGTACTCCACAAAAGCTGTTCTGTGTCCTGGCTACAATATGGCTACACCAAGAATGGTCATTGAGCCAAAGTGGTAGTGCCTGCCAGAATGGTGATGGGAAGTGGGGTTCCAAATGGCATGCATAGCTTTATGTTTAATGTTAGCCTTCTTCCATATTGCAATATAAAGTTCACTCATTGCTAAAGCCCACTATTTGATAGGAAGCTATGATTCACGAATTGAGAGATTTGGACCTGGGGTACCTGTGTCTGCATATACTTTAGTAAAGTTACCTCGGTGACTTATGGATCACACATTTTATGACCTATGAAGCAAACCATTGTGAAACCTGAAGAACTGTGTGGTTTTCTGATACTGCGGGACATAATTTGTACTTTGCAAATGAAATCCGCTGGATAAAGGTAGCCGAGCTTCATTTGTCATATCTAACATCCATGACTTGATCTAAAGAACCACAGATGGAAGGCAGGAAAAATGGACTTTTTTCCATTCCCTACTTCTTACAGCTTCCTCTACACCTTCAAAGTTCTTCCATGGGGTGAGAAGACCCTCATAAACAGTGTGAGATAGGTCACAGTCAGGCACGCAGAAGGAATAGTCAAAATCAGATAGTGGCACCATTACCTCCAATGTGGTCCAGATATGTCTGAAGTGTACCTTATTTACCTTACACAATAATCAGACTAGGGTTTCCTGCGTCATCTGCTTTTTAAACAGATGTTTTATTAGCGTAAGCCTCCTCACCTGTTGAGGAATTTATGAGGTTATTGTGCAGTGTTTTTTATTCTGCAATTTTGTTACTTTTTAAAGAAGTAATGTAAGCAATTCTGCAATTATTTTTAGTCACAAAGGGTAAAAAGTAAACAAACCAAATATGGTTTGGCACTGCAGTTGCATGGTACAGGTTTGGTTTGCAAGAAAATGATAGGCTTCGTTCCACTCTGTATGGAAGGGATTTGCACCAAACATCAATGCAGAGTGCTCCCCTTGTTCTAAATACTCCACTGCAAGCTTATTTGGTTTGCTACCTATGTCGTGAATGTATAGATTTGGAAAACCAGCACCTATGTGATATGGGTTGAATCTACTGCTAAAATGGAGAACTAGGCTTGGCATGATTAGCTGTACAATTAGTTATCAACCCCTTTTTTTCTTGGAGTCTGAACAATCTATCCATCACACATCTTACTTTTGTATTGTTTGTTGACCTTCTCTTGATCTCCAAATTAATTAGACTTTAGTTGCCATCTCCTGAAGGCTGGGCATCTATTCAGGTGTGTTGTCTTTTGAAATGTGATCAATGCTGACAGGATTTATCTCAAACAAAATGTAGGACAACAGTTATGCCTGGTGTAATTCCCATGACGTAAACCCTGTTACACCTTGGTGGGATTTGGTCCAATGTATGGATGCAATATATTGTGTAATAAATGAAAGAATACAGCTTTATGAGATGCCATATTTTGCCATGATATAAAAATATCTTGTAATAGGGTGACAGACTTTATTACCTTCCATAAAGATTTAGGGCCTTCTCCAGTGAACATCCTGTTAGCTGTGTAAATTAATGTTGAGTCATCCTAGTGAGAAGACTCAATTACCTTCAATATTGAAATTTAGAATACCATTCAGGAGAGAAAAGGAAAGGGATGGACGTCAAGCCAGCAAGGGGACAATAAAGAGAAGGAGAGAGGTTTTATGATGCATATTGAGTCAATAATGTACTTAAAGTCCAGAAAACCCACAAAGCCATTCAAAATATGGGCCTAAGTTTCCAAAAGAACCAAGCACCCTCAAGGGGAAATGGGCATTAGTAATAGTTCGAGTCCTGTTTATTCAGCGATGTGGAGGAAAGAAGTGCTTAGCCAAAAAGAAGAAAAGAAAAAGAAATCCGTTTAGCACCTAAAAGGGAGTGGTTTGCAAATCTAGGAGGGATAGCAAGAAAGGGGAGGGGAGGAAACCAACTGTGGATTTGGATGGATGAAAAGGATGATTCACTCATAATCATGGGTTAAGCCTGTGCTCAGAAATGTTGCTGGCCTTTGGGAGGAAACAAAGAACTCAGTGGCCAGAGAAAGGCACACTGTGCATGTGCTGCAGTACTTTCATACCTGGAAACGGGGGGAGAGGGCTAGAGAGTCCATGTGGCTCATTGGGAGACCCTCCCTGGAGTCTAAAAAGAAAATGTCATTGAGGGTGAAGGAAGCCCCGAAGAGGCCGCAGACACAGTGGGGCTTTGTTTATGCTGCTCAGCCTCCCCGCCTAACAGCTCTTGTGTAGGGTAGTGCAGCAGCTGCTTTCCTGCGCATGCTCCAGCCTCCTGCCAGCACCAGAGCATCAACTCTACTTATGGATATTTTTGGATACAGTATTTTCAGTTTGGATAGAAGAGAAAGTGGTAAAGAAGGCACTTAAAGGGTGCACCCCAATTTACATGATTTCACTTATGCACATAGTATCCTGGAACATAACCCCAACATAAGTGGGGAGTTGCCTGTACGTTTAGGGTTGTTGGCCAAATACTGAATTCTCACAAAAGAAGATGCACACCCAAAACAAAATGTGAATCCTTACGTTTTGTTTTATGTGCATGCATTACGATTTGCACTAGATTTTAAGAGTTTTGGACTGAAGCTTTGTTTTACTGTTACTGCTATTTTGAAAGATAGCAGGTCCCCATCACCACCACTGGTGCTCCTCACTGCCACTAGAGGTTGGCAGAGGGGGAGACTGCATTCTACCCTAACCAGTATCGACTTTAAAGGTTGCCTAAAATATTTTAAGGGTTGTATTAAAAGCAGTGCTAAGTTCCACTTGCACAATTGGATTTCCCCTTCTCCTCCTACAGTGCAGTCCCTAAATGTGTCCCATGGATTCTCCCAACCCCCCAGAGCAGATCTGGGGAGGTGCAAAATTATAGTTTGGGAAAGAAAGGCGGAAACCCCATAGCACATGCAGAAACTGTTGCGCTGATAGGATACATACATACAGCTCTAGATAAATACCATAAAATTGTGGGGGGCATGTTTGAGAATGAACAAGCACTTAATAATAATCAAATACCCCTCTCTGCTTGTTTCTCAATTCTACAGAATATGCACAAATTACTATTTTTTAAAAAAAGAGAAATGGGAAGAACACTGATTTGCTCAACATAACAGCTCCCAGTAACAGCCACAAAATGCCTTTCATTCATAATTATTCCCGAAAACAATCTGGTTTGGAGAAAGAAAATGATATGGCACTCTTTGTCCAGATGAGCAAAGAGGGAATTGCACTAGATGGCAGCTAGACAGTTGCTCTATATGGAGATTCTCTTAGGGGAGTCGAAGATGATTTCAGCTTATTAAAGAAAGCTAAATTACATCTTGTGTACTGACCATATGGACGGCGAAACACAAGCCCTGATTGACCAGTGAAAATCCTGTCACTTGGCTATGCTAAAAGGGATGTCATTCAGCAATATACTGGAAACATTCATTATGCTAATTTGGATAAATAGATGGAGGGAAACATCCCTGACGCATTTCTCTTTGCAGACAGGTGTGACAATGGGAAACCTTATCAGGCGAGCGGTACAGCTTTTAGAGGATGCTTTCTAGAAGAGAGAGGAAGGCATTAAGGGCAGCAGAATGGTAATTTGAGAGGTAATTTGATTTTGTGAACTCCATGTGACTTTTGAAACTCCGCATGAAATTTTGATGAGTGTCCACAGCTAATCTGGGAGGTCAGGCAGGCATGCTACCTGCTGAATGTCCTTTCTTTCCTACAGGCTCAAGATACATTCAATCAAGGTGTGTGTTTCTCGTTGAATTGCAACCTAATACCTAAAATAATGTTCGAGGCAGTGTGCATTAACATTTGTCAACTTTAATTTGTCACCGCTTTATGCACAAGCAGTCTGAAGAAGTGATTTGGTTACAATCTATACCCTTGATTCTTTCAGGAGGGGGGAAAATAAAACAGAGAGGTTTCGGGAAAGATAAACGGGGTGGAAAGGAGGCATGGGGGGGAAGTAATAAAAGAGTTGCAAGCTAAATGACTAAAGGATTTGAGGGAGAGAGAAGTATGGCTGCAAAAGTTAATGCAAAAAAAATAATGAAAGAGATCTGATGACTAAGCACTGAATGAGTTTGTTCAAAGAATGCTGTAGGATTTAGAAAGAGAGGTGAATTCAATCAGCAAAGGAGAATCTTTTCGCAGTAAGGGTTCCAGAGAGTCTTCCTCAGCAGAGGTATGTTTTGATAATTGCTTAAGACTTTTTCTAAGCAGTAGCAGGAGCTTTTTTTAAAAGAGAGAGAGAGAAAAAGGAATTGCATTATAAAGTTAAACACATTATTCTTCAGCATGCTATTACAGTTTATGCAAGAACCACTTTAATCTGTTCTGTGCTCTTGCCTGCACCATTTTGGAAAAAGGAAATCGAATGCAGGACCCTTTACTTTCATCCCTCCATTCATTCCATTGTCTGTTTTTGTCTGTACTTTCCACTAAGAAGAAATGTTTGTTCTTTTCTTTTCTTTCCCTTTTTTGGTAAATAAAATATCATTGTTATTAGGATTAGATAAAAATAGTAATTTTTTATTTACTCCTGTTCTCAACAAAATTTGCAGAAATGTACCGATATGCTACATCACCAGTACAATTAACTATGCCTTCCTTTCAGTGTGCTGTGATACAGCCTTGACACACACATCAGTCAACAACCTGAGTTTTACTCCATAAATAATCCACATATTTGTCTTACAATAGATGGCATTTTCAGCCCTTCTTTATGTACGCAGAATATGCCGCTCATTGAGAAGATCTCAACAAATAGTCCTTAATAATGTTAAATAATGAAATTGTGGCCTTACTCCCTCTTTCCCAACTATTTTATTCGGATATATCATTCCAGGTTTTCACAGTTAAATATATCCATATAGTGTTTTTAGAACATACATTTGTTGTAACCTACCAGAGAACTTTAGGTTACAGGGTGGTATACAAACATTGTTAATAAATCCTAAGCACACTTATTTGAAAGGAAGTTCAGCTTAACACAGTGGCACTTACTTCTGTGTAAAACCTCTGAGTAAATGCAGATTACTGGGTTGTAAATTGTGATTTAGGATCAGTCCGGAGCCTCAGATACACTGAGATTTCCTAGGTGCGCAGAAGTTGCCTTATCCCTAGCCAGACCATTGATTCGTCTAGCTCAGTCTAGACTGACTAGTCTAGACTTGAGAGCAGCAGCTCTCAAGAGTTTTAGACCAGCATCTTTTTCAGCCCTCTCTAGAGATGCCAAGTGTCAAACCTGGGAACGTCTGCATGCAAATCATCAGCTCTACAACTGAGCTATGGCCCTTCCTTTGAGGATAAGAAAAGAAAAGTGAATGCATGCATCAAAATCGTTACAGCCCCAACAAATCACAGTGTTTGGAGAGATTGTTTCTGCAGCAAGAGAGAAACACTTCTACAGTTTCCCTGTTTCTTCCTTTGGGCCAAATATTGATTTTAAAAATCCAAGCACAAGGGGGAAAAACAGGAAGAATCATTACCTTTGTCCGTGTCAGTGAATGAAATGTGTATACCAGATCATAATATATATTATTTTCTGACCCCCACCCCTGAATCTGCGGTTAGAAAATAAGCATTTCATGAGTGCGTATTGCACTCTCTGATTCATTCTCTCTTAATTAAAACAAACGTACAAAGCAACACAAAAAAAGCTTACTAAACAGTCCATATGTACAAGGGACAAAAAGAAACTCTTCTCTTTTGTTTTGGCAAGAAAATCATTAATACATGTGGTGTAGTTTGGATAGCAAACACTGCATTTTCATTATAAATTCTTTAGGAGTTAAGCTACACAGTAACATAGAGTTTGTTGCCTTTGATTTCTTCAGCAAGCCTCTGAATTGTTCCACCTTTGTTTCAAAAATAATTTGCAAGGCCTTTTTTCTTGGACATAATAGAAAAAGCTGGATTAATATTTCACTAATTATAAGCACTGAACTGAAGAAAAAATAGGCATGCAAAGCTAGCATTTAACAAATTCTAACATCATTACGTTGAACTGAAGGCATTATACAACTGTGACTTGTGTATAATTAAAATAAAGCTCCTTCACCCTGGTCTCAGCAGAGTTTGCAAATTCTTGCAGTGAATTTTTAAACACCCAGCTAAAAATATGCAGTCAGTTTGGATGCTATAAAACGGTGAAGTTCAAGTCAAAACTAGAAACCATGCAAATTTCAATGACATCCCACATAAAAATGCATATTTCATGACAGCTCACCTAGAAGTAGACATTCCATGATTAAATATATGTATTTTGCTTGTGGAGAATAAGATTGTGGCATTGAGAAATCTGGGATGACCATAAATTGAATATATATATATATATATATATATATATATATATATATATATATATGTTTGTGCCCCTTGAGACCTGTATATGCTATTCTTCTACATTTGTAATCTTCCCAGCAGATAATTTCTTAAAATATGGATGTTGCGGTTGACTTAAAACCATTTGCCATCACCCAATTCACATGACAGGGCTAAGAACCAAGGTGTCCTGACGGGGAAGAGAAAGAGAGAGAGTTGGTCTACCATCTGTAATGTTTCTGGGTTCATAGTGGAGGTGTTGAAATGGTGCCTCCATGTGCTGTTGAACTCCATCCCTCACCAGCCCCAGTTGATGGTCATGGATTATTGGGAATTCTGGTTGGCTGCTGTGGGAAAGAGGATGCAGGTCTGAACAAACATTTGGTCTGATCCAGCATGTCTCTTCTTAACGCTCTTCTGACTGTAAGCCCACTAGCTAGTGCCATTTCTGTATTGTTGCCCCTAAAACAGGTGCTGAGTAACCATAGCAACTTCCAGTACATGTTTTTTAAAAAAATGGGAACCACAGTTGGGACATGTTAGGAGAAAGCAAGAAACTAAACCAGGAAACGCCACAATGGTGACCACTTGACATTATTGGTCCCATCAGGCCCAGCCACCATCATCAGTGGTCAGGGGTGGTGGCAAGTATATTCCATTAACACCCGGAGGTCACCACAAAGGCTTCTAATGAACTAGATATCCTATCAAGGCTCTTATTTCCATCTGGAACTCACTGGAACTCAGTTCCGGCACCTCTCAGGTGGGCGCTATTGCCATTATAAGAGAACAAGGGTGAGTTCATGGTGAGTTCCACCACATTTTTCTAGAAAAAATAGCACTGCATACTATATTATACCATATAGAAAATGCCTCAGAGAGCATATTTGGGGTACTAGCAGTGTCTACTGTTTAAGGCTTATCAGCACTGACAGGGTGCACCATTTGCAAACAAACAATCAGGAGTTAACCAATTGTTCCTTTGTGGTCACGTCCATGACTGACATCAGGTGTGGAGCAGGTGGGTATAGATTGTGGAGAAAGCTTCATGAGCCAAACTGGAATTTATTCCAGGCCTAATTAGCTAATTTATGCTATAACTTAAATATTTATTGCCAGGGAGAAGAGAATTTTATGTCGAACAAGGTTAGACTTTGGGACTGTGTAACTAATACAACCAGCCACTTATTTTTGTTTGTTTGTTTTTGTTTTGTTAATTTTTTATTATTAAAGATTTCTTAGTTTACAAAAATACGTGCATTGTCTCTTTTTTCAAGTTGTGTTTTCTACAGATTAGTTTCATTTGTTGTGAGACATTACTGTTGCGTAGAGTATAAGGTTGAGAAGAAAAGAGGGGGGAAGAGGGTTGGGTTGGGTTGGTAATGCTTCTGTTCAACTACTTAGTGTATGTGTGGGGTTTTGTGTCAGCATCACTTATGCGGGTTCTCTTTCTGTCCGCTTGTTATATTTCCTTAGTGATGAGAGAAGTTAGGAGTGGCCTAGGGTTTGGTTGGTTGTCTTTGGTTGGGTGTGGTATGATTTCAATCAGCCATGTTATGAGTAAAATAATATCAAAAGATTAACAAAGGGAAATATACCAGAAAGGGGGGGGGAGAGACAGAGAGAGAGAGCCAGCATGGTGTAGTGGTCAAGAGTGGTGGACTCGTATTCTGGTGAACCAGGTTCGCTTCCCCGCTCCTCCACATGCAGCTGCTGGGTGACCTTGGGCTAGTTACACTTCTCTGAAGTCTCTCAGTCTCACTCACCTCACAGAGTGTTTGTTGTGGGGGAGGAAGGGAAAAGAGATTGTTAGCAGCATTGAGACTCTTTAAGGGGAGTGAAAGGCAGAATATCAAGTCCAAACTCCTCAAGCTCCTTCTCCTCCTCCTCCTCATCTTCTTCCTCCTTCTCCTCTTCCTCCTCCTCCTCCTCCTCTTCTGTATCTATATATCTAGCATGCACACAGAAAATCAATGTCTTCTATTTTTTAGATAACAGATTTAAAACTGAAAACAAGTTTGGGTAGTTTTACTTTTTAATAGCCATCTTACTTTGGGTTGAAACTACTCAACTGTAAAAGGTAAATCTGTGAATCACTGGGTAAGTAGCTTCACATTAAGGTCTGATTGTGATCCTCTGGGTAGGGCAGTTTCATGTCACATCTAATCCCTGTCTTCTGGCCACACTGCGCAAAAAGCAACATGCCAAGATTAAATCATATACTACTTCAAGCCTGTGAAGTAATGTGCTACCCAATCAATCTAGACACCTGAATCTCATTTTCAGGATGCCAAAGGTTCTTTCAGTGATGGATCTGCTGGCTAGATGCATTGCATTATAATTTTCCTCTGAGGAAACAGAGGGATTAGCAACAGGATTCATGAACCATGCCCTTAAGGAATGTCTCCTGGAACATAAAAGTATATTATTCGTATGAAGGCCTGTCCTGAATAGTAATTGAGATAATGATGATAATGATGACAAATAATGTAATTATGCACTATATTTAGCCAGAAGTCTCACTCACTGAAGCAATCTGTTCTGAAACTCAAGTGCCAGCTCATATCTCCCGAGAATGCCTCGCCATTATATGGGTTTCCTGGGACCATCTCTCTTGTACAGAACAATATTGCATATTTATTGAGCTCAGGACCATTTTGTTTTCCTGGAAGCCTTCTCTTCATCCTACTGGGCCATATAAATGTGTTTAATAATTTGACTCCACTCAAACTCTTTTATGGCTGTCATCACTGTACCCTCTGGGGTCCTTAAGATGGACCCAATCCATCATCCCTGCCGGATCCTTCAGAGTTTCTCAAAAGCTGCAGGCTACTCTGTTCCAGATTTTACACTACTCTAGAAAACCAGAGAGTACTCTTTGAAGAATGAGTGTATGGTTTGGCTATGTTTGTTTTTATATATGACCCACTTTTCCATGGGAAAAGTCTCAAGGCACCTTACATTGAGAGATGTTAAAATGCCAATCAAATATAACAAATTACAACACTTTATTTCCACTTACCATTGAACTCAATGGGACTTAGAAATAAGACCCTCCACGTGTCCCTATTTTCCAGAGACAGTCCTGGATTTACAGAAGCTGTCCTGGTTTCTGATTTGATCCTGGAATGGCCCATATTTCTTTAGAATGTCCCTATTTTCATCAGATAAATGTTGGAGGGTATGGCATTATGCGACCCCCTAAGCCAAGGAGATAAGTAACTATACAACCTTTAGAAGACACCTGAAGGCAGCCTTGTATAGGGATGTTTTTTATGCTTTATTATGTTTGTATATATGTTGGAAGACACCCAGAGTGACTGGGACAAATTATTTTTATTATGGAATAGGACGTCCCTATTTTCATCGGAGATATGTTGGAAGGTATGCATGTATAAGGGACGTGGGTGGCACTGTGGGTTAAACCACAGAGCCTAGGACTTGCCGATCAGAAGGTCGGCGGTTCGAATCCCCGCAACGGGGTGAGCTCCCATTGCTCGGTCCC
Source organism: Podarcis raffonei (assembly GCF_027172205.1). NCBI lineage: Eukaryota > Metazoa > Chordata > Lepidosauria > Squamata > Lacertidae > Podarcis > Podarcis raffonei. Next base: position 40,963,324 of record NC_070612.1, read on the forward strand.
TGCTCCTGCCAACCTAGCAGTTCGAAAGCACGTCAAAGTGCAAGTAGATAAATAGGTACCGCTCTGGCGGGAACATAAACGGCGTTTCCGTGCACTGCTCTGGTTCGCCAGAAGCGTCTTAGTCATACTGGCCACATGAGACCCGGAAGCTGTACGCCGGCTCCCTCAGCCAATAAAGTGAGATGAGCACTGCAACCCCAGAGTCGGCCACGAGTGGACCTAATGGTCAGGAGTCCCTTTACCTTTACCTTTATGCATGTATAGGATTGAGCTCTCAATGTACTGAAAGGTATATAGAATTGGTGTAGTACCTTCCCTGATCCATCTCCTATGTTGCACTCTTAGAATCATATTTTGTGCACAGAGAAGGAACTCCACGCTGCTTCCAAATCTGATGTTCTTTTAGAATGAGGCAGAACTTGTAAAAACCTGAGAGAAAGGATCTTAAGCAAAGCCAGTGCTTTTTTTCTGGGGGTACTCAAGGGAATGCAGTACAGGCACCCCCCCTCATGTTAAAAATGTGTCACTTTCTGAAACAACTCCATGGTGAGTACTGACACCTTTTCTTTTTAAAAAAGCACTGGGCAAAGCATATATGCATATGGAACAGTGGCGTAGCGTGGGTTGTCAGCACCCGGGGCAAGGCAAGTAATTTGCACCCCCTAACCCGTGGATTTTAGCGCTGCGGGTGCGAGCGCGCCCCCCCCGATGTTGCGCCCGGTGCGGCCGGCCCCCCCTGCACCCCCACGCTACGCCACTGATATGGAACCAGGGGTGGAATCCAGCATAGCAGTAAGTGAATACATCCATGCAAGGATTTCTGCTTGCACAACGGAACATTATCCCCCATTTTTGGGGTTCCCCCAACACTTTGGAGAAGATCTGGGGAGGGTTCACAGGATAGGGTAGGTCATGCTGTACAAGCAGAAATACTTGCATTGACAGGATGTGTTAGTTGAATGCCATCCCATATGTTTTAGAATAGTAAATATTGACAGGTAGCTTAAATACAGCTGAGGTGCCTATTTTTGGATACAAATTTATTTATTTCTAAAGCTTCTGACTTGCCTTTCCAGCCCCCTTGGAACATTCATAGTGATGTACGAAAAATTTAAAATCAATATAATAAACTTTGCATCCAGCTCCTGAAGAACTAGATGCCAGTTTAAGGAACTGAAGCCAAGTCCCCAACTTTTGTAATATCTTCGCTCTCAGTAGAGCTACAACAAGTACGTATGAATTTGTTCTAACCTGTTGACGAATACTGATAACATCACAGGCCACCTAATCTGAAAAAAGACATTCCTGTTCAACCTTGACTAATATCAGTCCAAAAACGAGACAGCAAAGACAGCACAAAATAATCCAAAACACCTAACCGGAGACAGACTATAACAAAGTATAGTTGGCAGGCACACGGAATAATGCATGATGTCAACAAATCCTGTCAACCAAGTAAACAGTTAGGACTGGCATCAAATTGGAACTAAGGGAGCTGGCTTTGGCTTTTTTGCGATACAACCAATCCAATCTCCAAACCGATTAAAAAAAGTCTTTTAAAAATCATAAGACTGAAGAGACAAGCAAGCAATGGTCAGAGAGATAAGAGCCAAATCAATCAAGGGAAATATCTCTAAGCTGGAAGGTAGACTTCAGCAGACACACTACTAGCCCAAGATATATTGCAAGATTTCCCCCCGCTCCAATGTACCAAATTCTCCTTTCCCAAAATGGCTTCCTGTGCTAAAGCTAGGAGAACAAACTCCTAACAATAAAATGCAAAATAAATGTTATTTATGTTAATTCATTTCATTTATATCCCTCCATTCCTCCCAAAGGAAGCCAGGGTGGCATATTGTGGAATGGATGACTCTCAAGGCAATCAAAATAAATTAAAAAATTGTTCAGTAGCATCTTACAGACCAACTAAGTTTGTTCTGGGTATAAGCTTTCTTGTGCACGCACACTTCTTCAGATACACATGTTAATGCAATGTAATTCTCTGAGGAAAGATTTCAAAGGTTAGTGAAACAGCTAGTATGAGGAAGCATGTTTTTTAGGTTTATGTTCTTTTCGCTGTATTTTACTCATCCTTTGTTCGCTCAGTAGATTCTACTTGCTATTGTAAACAATTTCAGGAATGGAACATAATAGCTTTGCATTATTTATCAGCTGGGTTATCTCTGCAATTATTCAGAAATTATGTTTAAATAACTTTACCCTTGATGGGCAGAGCAGGGGTTCCAATGAAGAACTGAAGTATAGAAGATTAATATTGATTATTATTATTTTTGTAAGGTTCTCTAACAGCAGCTGGCTTTTATTTTTGTGCTTTTATAACTATTTCACTTGGTTTGCATGTCACATTAACTGTGATGTGGTTATGATAGTTAAAATCCAGGGCAACAATTAAGGACTTGCCTTATATCAGTTATAATGTATCTATGTAACATTTCTTGAATAAAATGCAATGCATGATTCAAGCTTATCCCGTAATTTTCTATGTTTCCTACCTGGGTCTAGTTAATGGGGTCACACTTGTATACTCCCAAGTGGACGAAGGAGATCAAAGATGAAGACCATATGCCGTGAAAGACAAATGGACTGCATGATATTATCAGTTCCCCTCAGAAAGTCAGGCCCACTTCTCCCTTTACTTTCGGTATTGTTTTGAGTTGTTCTTCCTGCCTAAATCCCAGAACGAAAGCTTCTACTCACAGTGGACCAGTTTGCACATAATGCCAGGTCAAACCATGACTAAGTGTGAACACGTAAGCCTGTGGGTACTTGACAGACCATGTTTACAACTTGTGGTTTGCCTAGGTTCAGATGCAATGCTAACCCAAACCATAGTTTAGCTTGAGGTGTTTAAGAAGCAAGAGACCTGGAAGAGGAGTGAAGTGACTGCAATTTTTACTGTGAGCACCTGCGCAATCATGTGTCCCTGTTTAGCCAAGCGTTGGTTTAGTGTGAACATGTGAACCATGCCAATTTGTGTGGTAAAAGTTATCAGTGTGATACAAAGAGTGGAAGAAGATAGTATAGAAAGCAATTGTTACCATCGATGTTCTTAGTCAATGGCTAGTCAACAAAGTCAATGGCTAGTCAATAAAGGTATAATTATGTGTATCACATATAAAATTCATACATATAAATGCAGGTTATTAAGGAAAGCAAAAGCCCTGAGAATACATGAATATTAATATTTTTTAAAATGGCATAGTTGAAAATCATACGGAATAAAGGGAAAGAACAACTCATGTGTTTCAACTATTATAACATTGCTCTTGCAGCAACAACAAAATCAACCTAATTGTCAAGAGTGGTTGACAAATGAATTGGCAAGAAAATGAACTGGGTCTCTGAGCCAGGTTTTCTCCCAGAAGAGGAAAAGAATGAATCTATTTATTCAATCTCTTTGAGGAAAGCCAAGCAAATAAGATGTAAGAGAGTAATCTGATATTTCACAAGTCAAAACTGGTCTATCAGATGCAGAAAGTAATCTATTAAGATCCTAAATAAATACTCGGCAGTATCTGTTCAGACATGCCACCATCATGAAGAATATTCCTATGGTCAGTGGAGTTCATTGTTTCCATATTGATATCTAGCTTGTATAAAAACATTCTGGGAGCAAACTGAATCATTTTATAAAGAGATAGAAGTTTATGGATTTCAAATTTGTTGTATCAAGAGTCATGATAAATTAACATTGGCCTTGATCCACAACCCAACTGTGCAGGGCTCAATAAATGCACAAAGAGGCTGCCCTGTTCAGGTCTCTTGCTCTTTCCAATGTAAGCATCTTAGCCTGGAAAAACAGTGTCAATAACCCTAAGCAAAGAACTATAAGCCACATTCTGCAGCTGAGATCCTACGAATGAATTCTTTTCACATAGTAGTGGTATTTATGAAACATCTAACACAAAAGACACAACATACAGAGATCAAATGACCATTTGTGTGTGTGTGTGTGTGTGTGTGTGTACATTTTATGCTTTGATTACTTCATCAAGACGCAACTTTATTACTCACTTTTATGATTGTGGGAGGTGGTTTCATTTGACGTCGCCAAGAAGCTTCATGGGAGTCATTGCAAATGGGCATAATGTAGAAATACGTGAAAGCAAGCTGTTATAAGACTATATCATAAAAAGGAATGGGTATTGGGCAAAAGCCTCCAGCCCATCCTATCTCAGATTAATTTCTCTGTGCTGCAGTCATTTGATATCCAGTGTATTTGATACAAGTCTGCGAAATGTATGCTAGATAATTTGTGTATTTGTTTCAATCATTGATTTAATTCTGTTATTTATCTTTTGTAGCACATCACTCTGAGCTTTGCTGAAGGAAGGGTGATTCGTAAACACGAATAGTAATCAATCATCATCATCATCACATGGAGAACTGTAGCTCCTGGCCACTCAATTACCAGCCCTCTGAGCCCATCTTGTCTAAGTTCAGAGAGCTGTTTGTGTACACACATGCTTATGCAACATTTGACTCACAATTATCTTCAGAGGACTTAATAAATATTAATGAATCAATGTTCATAATGCTACTAAGATCTAAGACAGGATTGTGTGTAGTATGCTTCCCCTGTGTCCAAAAAAATGTTTTTTTAAAGAAATCCCACAACACTCCATGCTATCTATATATCCGCAGGCATATGCCCTAGTCTTTTATTTTAACACACCATCAGCTTTAACATTGTCAAAGGTTAGAACATGAATTAGTGTTTCTGCTAAGAGAATGACTTGTTTCTTATGTGGTGGAGTTAAATTGGATTTAACCATCAACCCTTCATATATAATGCATCATATCCCCTCCCCCACAACACACGCTCTAAATTTAATTAAAATAACTGAAATGAAACTAGAGATAATTTGTTTTTTAAATAGACTGCCACATGCTCCATTTACATAAAACCCATTAGTTTGCATTAAATACAAATTAGCTGCTGATATGAATTAAATCACGTATAAATAGTTCAGAATAGCCTCAATTCTGCACATTTTAATTAATATAACAGTTAACCAGATTTATTTGTAAGGTAATCAAGACTCTTACTCATTCATCCTTCAGCACAATAGGCCAGACAGTGAAGGGGTTGCCCGGTAACATTTGGCAGTTTTTAACAGCCACAACAGAGGCCCAGACGGCTGATGGATTCTATAATTTACAAAGAAATCTGAAGCAAAGCCAGGGAAAGTTGGTCTCGAAAGGTCCCAACAGAGGTGTTACCCTTTAACCTGGCAAATTATGAACAGCCTAGCCATCCACTGCAAGAGTCAGGGAATAGAAACAGGACAACAAGGGGGTTGTTACAGCCGCAGTAAAATCATGGGCATCTAATCACAATGTATTCACAATTACACACAGAGTTTGCAAACAGGACACTTCTATGTAATGGTCATTATAGTCTCTTATTTTCCTCTTCCACAGCCATTTCAATTTTCTATATGAGATCTGCGTAACAAAAGAAATAATCACAAATAATACTATGAATCATATTTCAACAAAGTAGCATGCTCTTGCAAGCTTTGTTATTTTAAAAGCATACTTGAAGCTACCGTTTCCAGGTTTTTCTTCTCCAACGGACAATTTTGAAACTGGATGTACTGGCAGAACTGCTAAGATAAAATGAATCTATAAAGATTATGAACATTTCAAAACTCTTAAGTCCCATTCATCTCAATGGAACATGGGATGCAATCTTCTACAGTGAATTCAACTGGGTTTATTTCTGAATATGCATGGATAGTGTTGCACTGCTAATCATTGGCCTATGTACTCCATTCTTCCTGAATTCAGTAAATCAGATCAGGCCTACATCTTCTTCTTTGGTGATCACTCGTAGCCAAGTAAGATTGTTTTCCATAAACACAGTTTTAACAATGAGTCCATTAGTGATTGTGGAGGCCAATTCTGGATCCACACTTCCTTCCACAGTGGGGACATTGGTTTCTGGGCGGGAGTTGATCACGGTGAGGGTTTGCCAAGCGTGCATTCCTCTTAGCATGTTTCTCCCTTGCGTCCTGAGTTTGAGTGTCTTCAAAGCCCATTACACCTTTGGTAAAGGCTGTTCTCCAACTGGAGCGCTTGCAGGCCAGTAGTATAAACACTGACGTTTATACTACATTTTTTGAGGTTTGCCTTGAGACAGTCTTTAAGCCTCTTTTGTTGACCACCAGCATTATGCTTTCCATTTTTAAGGTCAGAATAGAGTAGTTGCTTTGGAAGATGATCATCAGGCATCCGCACAACATGACCAGTCCAACAAAGTTGATGTTGAAGAACCATTGCTTCAACACTGGTGATCTTTTCTTCTTCCAGTACACTGATATTAGTTCACCTGTCTTCCCAAGTGATGTGTAAAATTTTCCGGAGACACCGTTGATGGAATCTATCGAGGAGTTGGAGATGACATTTATAAGTGATCCATGTTTCACAAGCATATAGTAAGGTTGGTAGTACAATAGCTTTGTAGACAAGGATTTTGGTTTCGCTGCGAATGTCCTGGTCCTCAAACACTCTGCTCTTCAATCGGGAGCTCAGGCGATGCTGGAATTCGGCATCAGTGTTGGCCCTTGTGGAAAGATAACTGCCTAGGTAGGAGAAGTGATCCACATTTTCCAACATTACACCATTGAGTTGGATTTGTGGCGCTGCAGAAGGATTATTTTGTACTTGTTGGTGCAGCACATAGTGTGGAATTATCCCCTCAAGCCTCAGCATTTAGTACATCCGACACAGTATGAGAAAGTCACAACTGCACATACCTTTGCTTCCATTCCTGACCATAGTGACAAAGGCATCTGAAACCATTTCTATAATTTCCAAATTATGTGAAATGGGGATGCACACACCAGTTTGTGCACACATGTTTTCAAACCAATGGAACATTCTTCATGTGCTTAAACTCCAGCTAAATTACCACACACATGTGTGGTTTTATCACAGATTCTATTCTAATAATATATAGAGTCTGGCTAAAACCGTAAGAAATTGGTTCACAGACAGGCAGGCGTTCCAGCTGCATCCCTCCCACCAAATTCTCTGTTCCTTATACTGCAGGTTTCCTTCCTATTTCTTCATTTTTGTTTCGAGTGACATCCATTGCAAAATAATCAATCTTCACCTTTTCTTGATAACAAAAATCTGCATGAGTAATTCTATTAATCATTGCTGAAACAAGGATTCACAGCCATTTTCTTTTATATTGCCAGGCATTTTGGTTCTGCAGTGTTCATGAGATCAAAATCCAAGGCTTTTGTTGAATCTTTATATGTTCCCTTGCAGTGTTTCTCAAACTTGGGTCAACAGCTGTTGTTGGACTACAACTCCAATCACCCCTGACCACTGGTCCTGCTAGCTAGGAATCATGGGAATTGAAGTCCAACAACAGCTGGGGACCCAAGTTTGAGAAACACTGCATTAGAGCATGACTTAGCGGTTATCCATACTTCCTATTGTCCTGCTTCTTTCTCCTGGGGAAAACCACTTTTTAGTGCTCAGTTGGAGCAAATGGCAATTCGGGTTTTCTGCGGATAGCCCTATGTTCCAATTTATCACTAAAGAGTGGGATTTCCCTGGGGGAAAAGCAAGGTATGGGGGAAACCACCCAGATCCATGCCTAGAAAGCACAGGTCAAGCAGAAAGCTGCTCAGAACCATGCTTTCTATGTGTGGGACAAGGGGAAGTTTGGATGAGCCCTTACTTGTGCAGACAACTGGCCCAGGGGCAGTGGCCTCGGAGTTGACTTCCAGGGTATGGATTTCCCAAGGGTTTGCTGTGGGATTTGACAGATTTATCTGTCATCTGCATCCCTTAGGAATGGGTGTTGCATGTATAATTATATTTATTATTATTATTTAGTGTTTTATGTATTATGTGGTTCTAGAATGTTGTAATTTATAAATGAGAAGTTGGTTGTAGACTGCTTGTGGATGGGAGCCAAGAGAAAGGTGAAAGAAAGGTTGCTTTGCATTCTTTGGCGTCTCATAGGTACTGCGATTTAGACTGGTGATTTCACTAATTGGGTTCTTTGATTTCTCTGCAGTTTATAATGAATGAACGTGAGCTCTCCATTTCTTTAAAGTCTTCAATTACTACATTTTCTATATTTTTAACATCAGTTATTTATTTATTAGTAATTTTATTTATGAGCAATTGCCACAAGGTTGCACTTCCCTGAATTTTAAAACTGTGTATTTATAACTCTATCAACTATTTTTAGCTAGTTATTCAGTTCTCAGTAATTTTCCAATAATATCAACTATTGCTTGGCTGCAGTCAGCATGTCTGGGAGATATGGTGTTAAGGAAGGACAGGGCACCCAGTTTGCAGTACCATCCCATCCCTCAACTGAACATCCCTCTCCACTTCTGACACACCCTGACTCTGAGTGCTCAGACTTTTCCCATCCCAGGCTGCTACCTTGCAGGTGGCATAAAACCCCATAAATTGCTGCCCCTCTGGGTTGGCCTCTGGGTCCTGCTGCCTCTGCCATACACTTGTCAGAGCCCTGCCAGTCCCTGCTAGGAAATGGTATAAGATTCATGAATAGGATGCAGCACATGTAAGAACTCTTTATTGAGCCTATTCTGCAGCAATGCAGATGGTGAAGAAGCAATATTTCTCTGTCGCAATTCTATCTTTGGAAAGCCATCCAAGAGTTTATTAAGCATTCTGAGACTTCTTCCAGCAGGAGTCGCACCATTTTCATTTAAACGCCAGATGGGTACATGTTTGTTTGTTAATGATAATGATGATGATAATAATAATAATAATAATAATAATAATAATAATAATAATAATAATAATTTATTTGTTTCCCCAGCCACTCTGGGAGGCTTCCAACAAAGATTAAGAATACATTTAAAATGTCACACACTAAAAACTTTCCTAAACAGGGCTGCCTTCAGAGGTCTTCTAAATGTCAGGTCATTGTTTATCTCGTTGACATCTGATGGGAGGGTGTTCCACTACCAGGTGGTGGGTGCCACTACCAAGAAGGCCCTCTGCCTTGTTCCCTGTAGCTTTGCTTCTCGCAGTGAGGGAACCACCAGAAGGCCCTCAGCGCTGGACCTCAGTGTCCTTTATTTAGATTTCTTGCATAACGTGTTTCATCGGGTATGACCTCAAAAGGGTTTATATCATATAAATCTAAAATACAATTAAAAGCCAATAGTAAAATCAGTATAAAATACACACACACACAAAAGACAAGAGGCCGGGGGAGGGGGGGATTGAAACATGGCCTCCAAAGGCTTGGGGAAATAGACAATGCTTCACCATTCATCAGAAGCCTGTCACTGTCATGGCCATTCATGCTTCCAAGTGGGAAGGTGCGTCACAAGTGAGGTGCCACCACAGAGAAAGCCCTGCTCCACAATCAGGGGCCCTTGACTCTTGTTCATCCTTCCCCAGCAATTGGTGGACACCCTCCCCAGGAGGGACAGATGAAACCAGGATTCCCACCTTCCCATTCAGAGCTGCTGGATTCTGGGGAAGTGGGGAACAGGACTCATCTGTTCCACTGTGACAGGCCCACTATCCGATCCTTCTCTTCACCTTCCACCCCAGGCCTGAGCCCAATGGCACCTTGGGACTAATGACAGCGGCCCAGAAGTGTTCGTCTTCACTGTAGTCTACACAGTTACTGTAGCTCTGAAAGAGCTGCTAGAATGCATTTTCACAACAGAGCCAGACCTCCTTGACATGCAGGGTCACAGATTTGAACAATATTCTTTTGTCACAATAAAACCGGCAGCATGTATTATATGAGGAAACTGGTTTCGTTTTTGAAAAGGAGAATTTGGACTCTAAAGCCAGGAGATATTAGTGCTGTTATATCTTTGGCAGTGCTGACAGCAAGTGAAGTGGCACTAATGCAAAAATCTTACAACTGCTACAGGTTTAGTACATGAAATGAAGTCAAGGTTGCAGCTGTTCTCAATGATTCACGTAATTCAGATACTGCTCCTCTAACTACTCGATAGAATAAATCCCAGACTGGCTACACAGGACTTGTCAAGATATTGGCAACTAGACTTTCCTATCCTGAAGGTTCAGAGCACAAGATGAAATACATCAAATGCCTTCACTGCTTGGTAGGGTAGGAAGAAGGGAAATAGGTGTTGCGTATATTTTGCAGACAGAAGTTCCTGGGTTCAATATTTGGCATCTTTAGGCAGACTTAACACTGTGAGAGAGAAGGGAGATGAGCAAGCCAGCCAAACCAATTGCTTGGGTTTTTTTGCTTTTTTTGTAAACTGCACCAAGGCCACATAGATAAGAAGTGGCTCATCCTCCCCACCAACACGTTGGGATTGTTCTGCCTGCCCATTTTGTCAGATCATCCCCTCCCCACAAAAAAAACCCCACACTTCAATTGGGATTTGTAATTTTCAAGTTTATTTGAATTTAATCATTCTCTAAAAGCTACCTGGTTAATCAATTAAAAGCATCTTTAGCCAATTGGCAGCCACGTCTTAGTCATCAATCACAAGAGAAACAAGTAGTGGGATAAAGAAGATGTTGTGCTTCTAGGAAAGGGATTTCAGAAGACTATTTTAGGTGCCTCGTGAATTTTGTTTTTTGTAACATAGCTCACATTTTGCTATGTTAGTAACAGCAGTGTCATGTTCCATCATGATTTATCCCAATACATGACTGACAGGTTGAAGGTTTATCACAGTGACGGAAGGAAGGAATGAAAGAGGGTAGGAAATGAGTATTTAAAATTTACAAAGAGCACGAATAAAGGGAAGCTGTGTATTCTGAGGTGCCTTTTAAAGCTATGTATTCTGTAGTGCTTTCACACAAAATGAAGCACAGCACAGAAAACGGCCCAAAAATGTGCAATGAGGATATTAAATTTCTCTCTCATTCCATTTTGTGTGTAGAGCAATACACTATTCTTACATCAAGCTCTGGTGTGTGTTTTTTTTAACTAGATCAAAATCAACACTCAACAGGAAGCAAAACATGTTCTTATTCCAAGGCAAAGTTCACAAACCAAAACACCTACTTCCGGCTTTGCAGCGTTCTTAATCCAAGTTGTTCATAAACTAAGCTGTTCTTAAACCAAGGTACCACTGTATTAGCATTTTGGATCTGAAATAACCATGCATGTGCATGGAACATGCCTCTAACACTCATTGGTAACACACATAGGTAACACACATTGGTATGAACCTTAAAGGAGTATCATGGAGCTGTTTCAATAAGTGCTTTTGCCGATGAGTGGGATTAAATCCTGCTGCCTTGGCTGCATGGTCCTGTTCTCTGCTGGGAACAGGGTGCATAGCTAAGGCAGGATTTAGCCCTGTTCTCCCACCCATCCACTGACATCACCAGTCAACTAATAGGCAGGTGGGTGCAGTTGGCTGGGGGGAATGACATAGCTTTGAAGAGTACTCCCACATGAAAGATTATAAACTTAATGCCATGCCCTTTCCTGATTTTGCACATCCCTCGCATTGCAAGCAACCTGACAGTGTTTTGTATCATAATAGGGTCTATGCTGCAGCAGAGGTGGGCAGAGTGACCAGTGCTGCAGCACTGGGAGATGAGCCTAGGGGTGCCACAGAGCATCACAACTCTGACATGGTGAATTGAGCAGAACGGAAGGCAAGAGGCAAGGGGGCATCAAATTTCGCCTCGCACAGGGCACCTCTGAAATTTGAAAGACAAAAGTCCTCCCCTGGCTGCAGAATCGCCTGGAAGCTACAGCATTGGTCGGTCAGATTTACAAACTGGAGGCAGTATTCAGACATGCAACATACTTGCTGCAACAAAGCTTAGTTTTGATTGAGTGCTGAAAGGAACAGAACTTAATTTGTGGAGTTTGTCCGTTCCAAAGTTGAACTTCAGCTCAATAATATATGGCACCTGCAGGCACGTGTGTTCAAACTTGGGTATACGCCAATCACATGTGAAATTGTAATGTCACTAAAGTTCATCCTCACCTGGCTCAGAACATGTATTTATCCAGCTCATAATGTTCAGCTGCATTATAAAGTGAGTGCTATTTATTGCAAAGCACTTTTCCAGCTCTGTTTTCAGTCCAAGCCAATGTGACTCCCTCCCTGATGACTTGAATGCTGCAACAGGGCTTTATGGCACATAGAGAAACAATAAAGAAAGAGGCGGGCAGAGGCAAAAACCATTAGAGAGCTTGCTGTAGCTGTACAATCTCTCTTGCACACACACACACACAAACACACTCAGAGGACCATATATCATAAACTTTCCTGTGGAAAGGATTCCAGAAAAGAGAGGGGGACAGGCAGTGAGCATCTCTGAGGCTACTCCTGTTGGACATACATACATGCATACATTCCTTCACACATGGATGGATGGATGGATGGATTGAATTTGTATACTGCCCTATACCTGCAGATCTCAGAGCAGTTACAACACAAAATCACAGTATAAAAACACAGAATAATAATAAAAACAAAAACAACCCAATACACCCCCTACCCTCTTCCACTCACAGAGCTTTGCTATTATCAACTGCTTCTACAACCAATTAAAAACATTTAAAAAACAAAATCAGCAATATACTAAGAAGCCATCAAAACACATTAACGTCTGGATAGGCTTGCCTCAATAAAAGTATTTTAAGCTGGCACTGAAGAGAATGCCATGAAGGTGCCTACCTAGTGTCAGCTGGTAGGGAATTCCCAAGTTTAGGTGTTGCCCCACTAAAATGACTGTTTCCTACAACAGCAGAATTAGTATTGTGTGGCACTCACAAAAGCACCACTTCTGCAGATCACAGTGGTCTAGTGGTCTCTACATATGATGGGGAAGGTGATCCCACAAGTAAACTAGCCCCAAGCTCTTTGGGGTAATACATGCCCTGAACCTTGCCCAAATGTACACATTGTAAATATGGTAGATTAACCAAATGTTAGTATGGTATGGTAGAGTTACCAAATGATAGCTTTTACACAGGTAAGACTAAACGTCCTTCCATTAGCAGACAGGACGGGCCGACATAAAGGAGTTCCTAAGAAGGATAGAGTTTGCAGCTTCAACTCTGTATCAGTAGAAGACACATTGTAAATATGTAAGCATTGTCTATCTAAGACCATTAAACAGGGTGCTGCTTATTGCTCAGCGTTCTTCATCATGATGCAGTATTCCCAGAAAACCTGTCAGAGGGACACGTAGATGTACGACACAATTTGAAAGTGCACCTCTCTCATTCTAAGAACACCAGGGCCATTTTTTAAATGACAGCAACTGACCTGCTGTGCTTCCCCCTCCCCCCCCCCAGAATCTAATCATTCCTCCTTTGCAGACACGTTGCCCTTCATGAGATCTGGTGTCAGTTTTTCCTTGCTCTTTTGCGATAAGCGGAGTGAGATGGCTCAGTTGTCAGAGAGACAGAGCATCTGACACCATCAACCAGGGCATCAGCCTGCCTTCTCCTATGCATAATGGAGGGAGACAAAAGACAAATAATGAGGAGATCGTTTGGGGGAAAAGACTAGATGGAAGCTGCGTCCAGTCTGTTTTAAGTTTAGAATGCCTTTGCTTTTTAAAAAATCCAATCACCTGCTCTTTCCAGTGATCCTGAATTAGATGTAGGCTTCAATGTGTGAAACACACTGGTGTAACAAAGGTTGCCACCACCCAGGGCTGGCCCAAGACGCACTACTGCCTGGAGACAAACCAGAAAATGCTGTATTGCCGCCGCCGCCCCCCAAAATTGTAGCTTGTTTAAGACTGTTGAGTTAGAGCATAGATAGGGAATATCAGGCTCATGGAGGCTGAATCTGCTCCTCTTCCCAGCTTTGAGCCTGCTGCCCTGGGGCAACTGCCTCACCTTGCCTCCTGAGCAGGCCAGCTCTGCCACCTTTCTTCTATTGGTGATCAGGTAAGTTGTTGCCATGGGCAGAAGCTATGGTTTTATTTGCCATTGTAAACCAGCTCAACTAGGAGTAGAGCAGTGGCATGCAAGAGTCAACAGCAAATGTCCTTATCACCCATTCACCTTATCACCTCATCACCTACTTCAGAGTAGGAGAATGCATTGAGCAGAAGTGTAGGGGGCACAGTCATCATGAAAAAATACAGCCAGGGGCTTCAGCCCTCCACTTTCCATATAGATTTGGAGACTTGCTTTGATTCCAATCCTCTTCCCATTCTACTAAGTTATTCACAGACTGTTGGTCCTCAGCTTAGAGAACATGACTTTCTGACAGATGCCAATGACATCACATCCACTCTGAATTCCTAGAAGCCCTCACTCATTGAAACTTTCAGATATGGGATGTTGGTTCCAGATCACATTTCATATATACTACCTCTAGGATCAGAGGTAAGATGCCTGTGAAAACCAGTTGAAGAGTTTGGATTTGATATCCCGCCTTTCACTCCCCTTCAGGAGTCTCAAAGCGGATAATATTCTCCTTTCCCTTCCTCCCCCACAACAAACACTCTGTGAGGTGAGTGGGGCTGAGAGACTTCAGAGAAGTGTGACTAGCCCAAGGTCACCCAGCAGCTGCATGTGGAGGAGCGGGGAAGCGAACCCGGTTCCCCAGATTACGAATCTACTGCAGGAGTGGGCTATTGCCCTGGTGTCCTGCATTTGATTGGCTAATGGGCTATGGAATGACGGACTAGGTCAACCATTGGTCTAGCAAGGGTCTTCTAAGTTTCCATTGAAATGGACTTGAGGTTGTCATGACCAGCAATTCACATCAATTTCAGTGGGACTTAATCTGGATGCAGCCAGGTGTATGACAGAAGTCTCACAAGTACACTGAAGTACTTAAGTGACTGTTTTGGATTTAACCCTTTATTAAACCAAACAAGGCCGGAGAAGTAGATGGGACCACGAATATTTCCCCTGTGGTTTGTTCACAAGACATCCATTCATGTCAGATCACTCCTTGTGCAAGAGCTCCAGTGCTGGACTCTTGATTCTTTGAGGTTGACTGCCTGAACTTCCTTTGGCTTATGGCTTCCTCAGAACCCGTTTGCTTGAACAACCCAAATAACTTATCAAAAGAAGAAGTCTGCTCAGATTGGAAATGGCAGTTCTCCAGCCATTTCTTCCATGCTGTTTCTTCCATGCACAGGATATGAGAAATCCCTTTTCATCAAAGTAGCTGCAGCAATTTTCCACAAGTGCCTTCTTCAACATAAGTGGATGCCTCATGTGAGCCTGTATTTGCGCTTAATCAGCTAACTGTAACAATATCTGAACTGCTTCTTAGTCATCTGTTTGTAACCAGCCCTGTTATGTGAGTTTTCAGTTATCTGGGCCGTAATCCCTGCCTTCCTGTAAACCATCCTGGTGCATCAGCTTCAGTTATCTCTTGCCCAAATCCCTCTGCAGCCCTATAGATGTCAGTCATAGATCAAACAGGATACCTGCTTCCTATATACAAACTCTACACATGCACCGCAAGCATACAATGTGTGAACGGATCTCGTTTTAAAAGCTGCTTATCAATGATCCCAGAAACAGTCACTCTACAGAGAGCAGGTTGCCATTCCCAGGACTGTCAGCAAACAAGTTCCCTCTCTGAAGCATTCACAAAACTCATTTGCACATGAATCCAGGGATGGGAATCAATGCAAAGATCACCCCTGTGACTGAAAGCATGTTGAATGAATGGGTTCCTTAGAGTAAGAATAGGTTGGCTGACAACTCGGAGTTGCTCTTTAAAGCCCCTGGTTTATGCCCACACAGCAGTCAGGTCAAAGTTGCTGTCAAGATAAATGCCTAATTTTAGGCATTTATGCTATCTTTAAATAATGCTGTCATTATATTTTTAAATAACCTATTGACTGTGGCACCCGTATGTTGAAGCCTCTGCTTTCATAATTAGTTTCACATTTAGAAGGCCATGATTGCAAATCATCCTTGCCCACAGTTTAGGTCTTTTGCCTGTTTCAAATATATGCTGTTCACCTATTTTATGTAAAGCTTATTTTCATTGCACAAGCAGAACATATCCTCAAATCTATCTATCTATCTATATGAATTAATGAAGCATGATAACAATAATTCATTTAGGTATACTTCAGTTAAGAGTGTCTGGGGCAAGCCAGTCAGATGAGTGGGGTACAAATAAATTACTATTGCTACTACTACTACTTACAGAAGACACATACTTGTGTGTTTTTTGTGCAGGGGAGTCACAGGCCAGCAGAAGCTTTACATTCAGTTTAATGTATCCTTTTGTGTAACTACTGTTTGTACTATAGAAAATTTTAAATTACAAGTAGTAATAGTGGCTATCTAACCTTTTACATATTGTATGTGTTTGTATGTATTTGGATAACTTTGCATGATTTTATGATTCTGTTGTTTAAACTTATGCCAACAAAGGCCAATAACAATAACTACATACAAATGACATTAATCGTGTGCAACTACAGCACTGAAATTAGTTGCAGCTCATAATACATTCCCAGAAACATCTCCTGTGATGAACTAATCCTCTGAACACAGCATACATTGACAGAAGGTACCTGGTTCTGTTTCTTTGCTTCATTGTTATCAGTGCTTTTAAAGCTGCTCGGGTTACACTGAAGCTTTGTAGAACAGTGTAGAAGGTACACTTTCCTGGTTGTTGAACAGCAGTTACAATGCAATTAGTGCCAGTTAATGGAAAACATTACCAAGGTGCATATTGTTATCAATCATATCCCAGTATAAAGCTGGCTGCAGTATTAATGGCTGTAATTATGGACTGATGAACTGTTCAGCTGAAAACTGGCCTTAGCCAAAATTTATTTATTTCTCCTCTTTCTCTCTTGTCCTCAAGAAATGAAGTTCATAGAATTTAACACTGCTTTACTTATTGCATTTCTGTGATCTGAATCCAGCCCAGGGGAGGAGGGGGGGTTAAGTTATAAATGAAAGATTAAATAGCCTTGGAATGCATAATTTTGACATAGGAAGTGGGGTGGGTTTTCCACCTTCTCAAAGTGAGTTTTAATGTTTCCGTAGAAACAGTTCCCCAACTAACATCTGTCAGTAGGGAATGTTGGTCTCCTGGCCCGAAAATTCATCTAAGTCACCTCCCGTTCTCTACGAGAGAGAGAGAGAGAGAGAGAGAGAGAGAGAGAGAGAGAGAAGAGGACCTGACCAAGTGGCTCTGATACCCCAGCGGACAGAGGTCACCCCCTCAAAAGACAGGGGAGAGGGCCTGCAGCTGTGTTCCTAAGGCAGATTTAGGGAAGCATGACTAGCCCAGTCACAATGGGAATGGAGCCTTGAGGACACCCCCAGGGACACCACAACTATTATTTACAACGGAGCACGAGAGGTGGGGGCACTGAATTTTGGTTTTGCACTGGGTGCCGCTGAAATTTGAGACCCCAAGATCTGCCACTATGTTTTCTCACCTCACAAGTAGGGATCCAGGCAGCAGGCAACTGACAATCTATGCTGCCTACTCGTAAGTAAACTGGACTGGTGGAGTTTGTGTGTGTTTGCCAGTCTCAGGACTGGGGAACCCCCAAGTGCTTAGATTGCTTTGGGCTCCATGCTATTGCAAGCCCAGAATCAGAGTTACTTAAACCATTAATTTGCCCTGTTATCAGGGAGAAACAAGAGAGCTGGAAAGCTTGTTCTGTATTCTGTGTAAATTTCAAGGCATTGGCTAGAGACACAAGATGCACCAATCTGCAATTCCAGAATATAACAATCAATCGTACACCCCCTCCCGTTTCCCCCATTATTTATGAGGCTGTAGGTGACTGAAAAGAGTTGTGGCACAAACTATCAGAGATTAAAACTTGCTGGCAACACTGCAGGGCTGTTGCGTTGCAGTTGGGCAAAGAAGGTGGAGGCTCCCCTGACAGTCTAACCATTTTTCACCCCAAAAAGTTTTATTTTGCTAATATATTTGCTTCATTAAAGCCAAAATATATGTAAGGTAGCATTGACTTGCTTTTGAAGTAAATCTACATTAAGAAGTGCTACTAAGATCACCACTAACTATAGATACTGTTAGTAACTAGTATTATCAGCAGTGCAAAAAAAAAAATCGAGGAAATGCAAACAATATGGTGGAATGTATTGGCTTGCACCCATTCCCCCCATTTATAATGTTAAACGTGCCACACGGGTATGGAAAACTGCTATTTTAATGTGAGTACAGAACTTTTTACAAAGATAGAAAATATGTCAAAGACAATAAACAATCTGATTTTACCCTAAATACTATTCTCTCCTCATATAACCATTCACTTCCAACTTAAAAGTGCTGGAAGCTACAAATATAGCATATTCCAAACTCAGTCCTCTGGTATTAAATACAACACTTCTACAAAATTAATATAGATCATATGAAACGCAAACACTGTCAACTGATTCACGTATGGCTAATAAAATGAATGTATCTGCTGACTCCAGTGTTCTGTTATTGCATTCTTATTTTTGAATCAAATAAAACTTTAAAAAAACCACCTCTCTTCTAATTTGTACTGCTTTGGAGACCATAACTGGTTCTACAAGGCTAGGTTTTTGTCCTACGGGATTGCACACTGAACTCTAGTATTGCATTTTGATTTAAGAGAGAGCGGATTTTGAAGCACAGCATTGGCCCAGCTAAGGCTAGACTGAATTTGTCCCTGCCTCCCAACAGCCTCTCTCTCACAGATTTTTTTGTGGAACTATTTATCTCCCATAAAAGTAAGGTTGCTATTGATTACTTTGGGAGGTGGAGATGGTGGTCTTACCATAACATCTTAGAGTTTCTTCTTTTTTACTTCTTTAAGAAGCAGCTTAGCTTCCATCAGTAGCCTGGTGGTGTTTCTTAGCAATTAGGGACAAAATATCTTCAGACAGCATTGCTGTAGCATCATTTTCAGGAGGCAGGAACTTTCTTGAGCAGGAGAATGGTTGGCCCCAGTGGCCAATGGCAGTCATCTCCCACCACAAAAAAAGGGGAGGGAATGCCCCTATGTAGGGTTATACTCCAATGCATCTAAAAGTCCTGAATGACTTTTGGAACTTTTATAAGCCAACAACCCTATATTCAGGGCTTTTCAACTGGAACTCAGTTCGGGCACCTCTCAGGTGGGCACCATTGCCATTATAAGAGAATGAGGGAGTGATCACTATGAGTTCTGGCATCTCTTTCTCTGGAAAAATACCACTGCCTATACATCAGAGCTCACAGCAGTGATCAAAAATATTATCAAAGAGATTGTTCTTAACTAATGAGCTAATGAAGTACCTTGGCCATTAGAGGCAGATTTGTACTAGATTCTGAGCTCCACAACATATTAGAAGAAAGCCTTTAAGCCTGAAATGCAAGTCCTCAGCTCTGTGTAGGACAAAGGTATTAGACACCCCAGCTAGAGACTTTTTCCTTGTTTTCCAGTGACAAAGGCTTGTTTTCCACTGACAAAGAGGTCTCACCCACCAGAGCTGATTCTGGAAGCACCCCTCAAAACATTGGAATGGAAGGCACGTTCTCTAGCTCTTTGACACCTCTCTGGAAAATATGAAATGTTGCAGCCTTCTGAAATGTGATCCACTGAAATCTAATTAAATATTGGCTATTCAAATTACAGATATGGCAAGGCAAAGGGCCCTGAGGCTGGACTGGCAAAACTCACACACTGACTATTTTCACTATTGGCCTCCTGATGAAAAGCAAACCTGAAAGCTGCCAGTTTAGATATTTGTATTTAACAAGTGAATTTTAACAGAGTCAATAGGAAGACTAGGGAAAAGAAAAGGAATGAGTTTTATATTTGGGTTACAAAACCTGCTGCCTTATGTGCTTCATCTTTTTTTATTTGAGAGATCCACATTTTTAAAAAAAACAACAATACCACACATTAAAAATATTTTGATTTATATTTTAATTTATTTGGAACCAACAGCATTTCCCCTTTTATGCTGTTTATCTCTCACGTGTGTTTCTTAAGTAAGCGAATGGTAACAGTAAAAAGAAGATTGGGGGAGATGAACAAGTGAGGGTTTTCCAAATGTCACTCACAAAGTTGAAAAATATTAAAATATATTGTTATATCTTCTAAAAACAACCATTTGCAGAAGGCAGTGAACAGTGGAAATGAGCTTTTCAGGGCACAGACATAAAGGCAGTGCTATTTTTCCAGAGAAAGAGGTGCCGAAACTCACCATGAACACCTCCCTTGTTCTCTTATAATGGCAATGGCACCCACCTGAGAAGTGCCGGAACAGAGTTCCGGCAAGTTCTGGCTGGGGAAAAAACCCTGCATAAAGTTATGATCCAGATGGCACTTTGCAACCCAAAGATGGCCCTTGAGTAATTATTTGAGGTTTGGCTCTCAGTTTGGAGGGACTGGACGAAGTGGTGTCCCTCTTCTGTCTTTGACCACCCTCCATCAGTGAACCCTGGCAGACTTCCCTTGTGGAAACAGTGGGCAACAGCATTGGGTCTAGCAGCCATATTTATTTACCACAACAGCCCAAAGAGGGACAACATTGGGGATATTGGAGAAAATTAAACTGGTGGCTAAACTCAGCTGCGGGCGCTTGTCAGAATGTCAGTCCAAGAAAACCATCCAAAATGGGGGCCAGGACACGTGGGCCCTGTTGAGGGGCCTTGGCAGTTGCTCAATAATGTCCTGTGCTGTCTTCAGGCCTGATTAAAAATAATAACTACATTCTCCTTTTTTAAAGCAAATTATAGGTTTATATCCAACAAATAACTTTAATTGGCAACATAGAAAAATGACCTCTGGCTCACAGGTTTAGAAATAGGACATATTCTCAGCTAATTAGTTGTGGCTTTACTTATAACAAGGATTTAGCTTCTGATACAGTATGTGACCCAAATAAAATTAGCTGCTTCCTAAAAAAACAAAAAACCTGGAACTCCACTCCCTACCCCGTTTTGATTTGTATTCCCCTCCCCAATAATTTCACTGATATTTTTGTTTGCTTGTTTCATTATCAGCTAAATTTCTCTGTATTTTTCAATGTGTGATCTCTAAACACAGTAAGTTATTGTGGATTGCTACTTCTTCAACCAGCACATAGTTCAACTATGGAACTCGTTCCCACAGGAAACAATGATGGCTACCAACCTAGGTGGCTTTAACAGAGGATCGGACAAATTCATGGAGGAAAGAGTCATCTATGGCTATGTTGTGCATCCACAGTTGAAAGGAGTAATCTTCTGAATGCCAGAAACCACAGAAGGAGAGAATGCTATTGTGCCCAAATCCTGCTTACAAGCTTTCCACAAGCATCCGGTTGGCCCCTGTGAGAGCAGGATCCTGGACAAGATGGGTCATTGGCCTGATCCAGCAGGTTCTTCTTGTGTTCTTATGATAATCAACAACAAAAAACAAGAAAATATAGGGAGTTGGAACAGATAAGTGTGACACACTTTTGCTATATCTGCTACCAAGCTGTAAGGTAAGGTGCTCCCTCCACAGAATATATAACACCAATGCTATAAGCAAAATCTAACCTAGAGCCTTCCTTGGTACACTAGATTAATATGTATAGGGAGTGTTCAGGATGAATTGGGAATGATCTGCACAACTCGAAAAGGGGAAAGAAAGAATTGTGAGTTGAATGAATGTATATCTGTTTGGTAAGAGTAATGGAGTAATCATTTGATAGCTTTGCTGCATACCCATGTTCCGATTTTTCAATATGGCTGGCATTTTACCATTCTACTGCAGAGCACTTCTCAGAAGCTGTTGCAAAATTGAAGCAATTTATCTGCCCACAATCCAGCCTTCTTCCAGGGTTATGTGAATCAGGGCTCATTTGATGGCTAATGCATGAGGCGGCCCAGCCGTTGATGGGATCCAGCAGCCCCTGCACTTACATTCTTAATCATCGAAGAGACAGTACCATGCGGTGCACACTGTAAACATGTGGGAATTCAAGGTAGGAAAATGAGGCTATCAAATAATACGTTCCTGGTCTAACCAAAAAGGCATTTCCAGAATTTAGCTCATGTCTTAGCATTTAACATGCATGTTCATGATTTATGGGCTTCACAAAGTTCCCTACATGTTGACAGTGAGACTAAGGTTCCCCCAGATGTGTATATTATTGGCAGTGAAGTTATTTTGTTATGCCTCTTTTCAAAAATTTTGCCATTACTGAGTAACTGGGAAATGAAAAATACAGAATAGGACGGTGTGGTTGTTTATCTACTGCTTCATCATTTCCCTTCTTTCTTTCTACATCTAGCATTCCAATTATTGGCTAAAAGCAAAGACAATGGCTGGAGTCAATCTGAGCATCGGCAGGTGGTGTCGAGTTGCCTCCATGCTGCTCTGCCAAAGCATCTTAGTTGTGTGATTCAGCAGCATCTTTCATAAGGCAGACATGTTCCAAAACCTTTTGGAATCAGTGGACATCTTTTAATGGATGCCCGTAGATTTGGATATTGCCTATATTCTCTGGCTTGAAATGATTAGTGATTGCCAAGTTCTCTAAAATCTATCAAAATGTGTGTCAGTTTTATGATGTAGATTAATGAGTTCCTGAGTGTGGTTCTGAGTTACTTTCACCTGAAACCTTGCAAAAAAAAAGCCGCCAATTGCATCCATGAAAGCAGTCCCATTTGCTTCATTCCAAGCAATTCATTACACCTCCCCAATAAGCACCAATCCTGACCGACAAGACTAGACTGAATTAAAACAAAGTTTACGACTTTCACAAAGTACCTATTTCCGTGTTAAGATCCCAAGACCTCCCCCAATAAATAGAGACACAACTGACACGGAATTTAGTTTAAGGTTATTGGCCAAAACTATTGGCATAGTTTGGGCCACAACTTTATTGATTACAGATCGTGAGTGGTTTGCTTAGGCATTGGTTCCCGACTAGCTGCACCTGACCTCAGCAGGGCAGCACTGACGCCTGGACTCCAGTAGACATCTGTAAGGGAAAAAATCCTGGGGGAGCATTGGATCAGGTTCAGACTCAAGCTCACCCCAAATGCTCCCAGGGGCTCTGGCGTGGCCCTAACCCCTAGAAGGGGATCAGACAAAAGCAAGGTGAGCCCCTGGATTCCTTTAATGGAATACCCTAGCATTGGAGAGGCAGGCACAGCCTATCCACATACCCGCCACCACCATTGACCCAATGCCTAACCGCCAAACCTTACAAAGTTGTGATGATTTGCTACGTGGCAGGCAAAATCCAAGTGGCACCAGCCAATCAGCCAAATGGGAAAATTCCTACTGGGCCCCTGTCCCAAAAACAGATGACCCACGACAGCTTAGCAAGGTCATAATGAACCCTAAACATAGGGAAAGGGTGGGCGGGTGATCTGGTGCACGAGGTGAAAAGAGGAAGCTCAACACAACATGCAGCGGTATATATGTGTCCCTCGGGTAATGCATGAAACGATCCCATTGGCCAGATTTACCCCAGCAACCGAGGGACCACCAATCAGGTTGTTGTGGCTATCCAATTGCTTCCACCCACAACAGCAGTGAGGTCAGTCTCGATAATCTCACCGCAACGCGTGCTCTCTGGGAGGAGGACACGATTTCACAGAAGAAAAACTAGTGATCAAGCCTCACACACAAAAATAATAGTAGGGAAAACATCTACAGTCCCCTCAAACAGATAAAACACAGACATGGAAGCAAGCCAACCCCGCTCTCAAGGCAACCACAACAAACATTACATGATGCTGCCTGCACACAAGTCATCCTAAAACATGGTCTCTGGTGAATAATTAATCAAGTGTGCGACATTCTACAACATACCCTCCAACTTCTCTCCAAAGAAAATAGGGATGCACTATTCCATCATCATCATCATCATCATCATTATTATTATTATTATTATTATTATTATTATTATTCCATGGTCACTCTGGGCAGCTTCCAACATATATAAAAACATAATAAAACATTAAACATTTGAAAGCTTCCGTATACATGACTGCCTTCAGATGTCTTCTAAAGGTTGTATAGTTACTTACCACCTTGGCTCGGGGGGGTCACAAAACTTCATACATTCAAACAGTGCTTTTTTTCTTTAAAAAAATGTTTAGGGGTACTCTCATTTTGACTCAAGAAAATCACCATTTTATAGTTCAAATTGGGAAAAATAAAAATGGACAAAAGTACAAAGATTCACAAAATGTTTAGGGGGTATGTGTACCCCTGCGTCCCCCCAAGAAAAAAAGCACTGCCCTCCAACATTTCTCTGATTAAAATAGCGAAAAGTGGAACGCCAATTGGGTTTTCCATGGATCACCATTTGCAGTAAAGCATGGGTTTTCCCAGGGAAGGCGCCCGAACAAAACAAAAAAACACTGCTCAGACACGGGCCTGGAAAATCCAGACCCGTTTCTAGAAAGGATGGAACTAGAGTAATTGTGGCTTAGCCCGAAGTCTAGGGGACCTCAATGGCTAGGCTCTGAGAACTGCCCTGAGACCTCTGAGTATAGGGAGGCATATAAATTCAGTAATAATAATAATAATAATAATAATAATAATAATAATAATAATAATAGATGGCAGTATGAACAGCACCCAGAACATACCTAGTTATTCACTCATGCCCAATTGATGTTGATGGCATCGTTACTCTTTTCTTTTTCTTTATTCTTTCTACCTTTCTGTATTGATCCCTTCAGAATTTCTCCTGAAAAACGGAGTTTTATTTGGAACACCACACACAGAAGCTATTTAGGTTAGACTCACATTTTTTGCAAGGAAAGAGATTTCCCTATCTTGTACAGCCTTGGCATCAAATCAGCTGTTGGTTCAATAAAGGGCTGCAATGCTGATGGATGTTAACAAAAGATCTTTATCACCTCAAAAGATAAGTGCAAGACCATTCCTGCATGGGGGGGGGGAGTGACTCACTTGTTTGTTTGCATGATAAGTCTCCATTCAAAAGGTCTCAGTGCTCTCCTGTGTCTTTTTTTCCATTTTCCCACTTTCTCTAAAGGCCATTTGAAAAATCATCGTGGAGCAAAATTAAATTATTTTGAAAACTAATCTTATTAATAACAGCATGACATAGGAAATCAATTTGCAGTCCCGTAATGAACTGTGATGTTGTGAGCAGAGGTTGCTGATGAGGAAAGAAAGGAGAAGATGAAAATGTTCACATTCTAACTACTCAGGAAACTTATCTCATTATGAAAAAATAAAAATGAAAAGCCTACGTTAAGACATAACATAAATCTCCTGAAACAAAGTATTACACACCCTCAATTTCTGTCAGGAATAAGCGATGCCCATTTCACTAGATTCCTTGTTGTCTACAGTGAATAGGACTGAAGGATGTTCTTCATAAACAGACAATCACATGACCCCTTTGCTTATTCTCTTCCAATTATTTCCTGTATACTTGTAATTAAAGACAGTCTAGGTCTCCATGTCAGCCTTGACTTGTAGAGATCAATACTATGGTTTAGCAAAAGGAAAGGAGACAATTTCCATCATTAGTAGTGTTTGCTTGTACTCGTACAAATGAGATTAGAAACAACATGTATAGCAAACTGCAAGTGCAGGGGATTTCCCCAATAAGTCTTTCATCATTTTGAAACGCGTATATTTAAAAAAAATGCCTGTCCCACTGAATATTTCTGCTTGGTACCATCACATGCCATTGAAGATCTGAGTTGTGCTAGTACAACCCAGGCAAACTGGTGTTGAAAGTGCTCAATGTGAGGGAACTATGTGTCTTCTTCTTCTTCTTCTTCTTCTTCTTCTTCTTCTTCTTCTTCTTCTTCTTCTTCCAACATGACAGGTTTTGCATGGCAAGCAACCCAGGGCTTTTAACATAGGGCTGGGAAACCTGTGGGCCTACAGATGTGGCTGGACCTCAGATCCTATGATCCTTGGCCACTGACCACGCTGATTCATCTAAGGTATCATCTACCCATTGATCGGTTGGATGAGCTACTGGGGAAATCCCATGGTTTTCCTGGTGACAATAAGCCCATAACTGATGGCAGTAGAGGCCAACATTTGGAAGACCACAGATGTTCCTTCCCTGTTCTAAAGAATCATATAGGATGATGTTTTCCAGAATATAGACCAGTATCCTTCAACCTTGGGTCCCCGGATGTTGCGGGACTACAGATCCCATTATCTCTGACCGTTGAATTATCTGGGGTGATGGGAATTGGAAATCAACAAGTGTACTTGAAGAGCACCGCTATAGAACAAACTGAACAAAATGTCTGGTGGCATGAGTGGATTTTGATGAAAAAGACAAGAACAGCATTTAATTTGCACACCAGTATCTGAGCCATAACCTTGACTTTTAAGCTGTATATCATCAAAACAAATATTATTGAAAATGCATGTTTGAAGCAATGTGAAGCATTTATATATGCCTGCAAGCAAAGTATATGTTGCATCGCAAGCTAAGAACTCCTCAGAATTCTCAATATTCTACCCCCTGCATTTCTGGACATCTCTTTTTTCCAGCCCCCCCCCCAAAAAAAGTCCTATGGGAGATAGAATTTAAGTTATTGTGACTCTAAAAACAATCCATTGTATTTTCTATGCCAAAAATTTGAGAAATTGTTGTTTGCAATGTGCTGTCATAAGTTTGCATGGCAGGGGGTCACCACCAAACACACATTTCCAAAAATTTACTGAGTTTTACAAAAAATGAATGTTTCCCCCATAAAAATGTCAAAAATAT
Source organism: Podarcis raffonei (assembly GCF_027172205.1). Lineage (NCBI taxonomy): Eukaryota > Metazoa > Chordata > Lepidosauria > Squamata > Lacertidae > Podarcis > Podarcis raffonei. The sequence goes on from NC_070612.1 coordinate 40,989,959, forward strand.
TAAAAAGTAGCTTATTAAAGGATAGAAGCAAGATACTAATATTATATAAAGTGAAACAAAATTAAAGGGGATAGAAAGGGCATTTATTCTGCTGCAATAATCAATACTTGACTTTTACCTCACCCCAATTGGCACTAGTCAACTAACTAAAACTAGTGTGTTCAGCTTCAGAATGTCAGTGGACTGTCTGTGATACTGTGTGTGATTGATAAAAGGAAATTCAGCTGTTCGGAACTTGTTGTTAGGAAGATGATGGTTCTGACTCTTGCAAACACCCCGTAGTTTTCCAAGATGAAGCACCACATTTTGTTTATTTGAAGAAATGGAAAACAATCAGAAAAGAATTGTGGTGTGTGTTTTTTCCCAAATAGAAACTAAAACGCTCATTCGTTTTTACTGATTCTTTTCTTATGTTGGCAAAGGTATATGATATATAATTTCATTTTGAAATGAACACATTGGTTTCTTTTCCTAACAGGCTTCTTAAAGTCTCATGCCTTGCAATCATTGCAATCACGCTGAAAGTCCCCTGCGGAGCTTTGAGTGGCTTCTGTATATACCATAACACACTGTCATAAGCAAATGTCACTTCCTTTTTGCTTTCAGGTGTTTGCAATAATTTGGGCTCTACTTTAAAGGCAGAAGTAAATCTGTTACTAAACCTGACTTCAAAATAGCAAATCAGATTTTGTGGGGGGGGGGGAGAGACAGAGACAAAAATGGGTCATGTGTTTGTTTGCAACTTTTTGTTTTGTGCCAGAAAAGACAGAACCAGAAAGTAGTCTGAAACTTTTAACCCATCCATCCACTGCAGGAATTAAACTCTACAGATTGCCAGCAGTGGGTTGCAGGTTGTAGCACTGCATGAAGCTCAGTCTGGTACAGATGCTCTTTTTTTAAATCATGTTCCCAGGGCTGGATTTAGGTTTGATGAGGCCTTAAGCTACTGAAGGTAGCTTATATATCCAGCTGTCCTTTGTCAACAACAAATTGTTGCTGTTTTTTTGTGTTGAATATATGCTATATGGTAATTTATGGACCTAATAGGAATCTAAAGCCATTTGCACATAACAAAATATGTGTCCCTAAGAAGCATTAGATCTGTTGCCTGACCTTTAGGGAATACAGCCTATTTAGCTAATACGTAAATCCGGCACTGCATGTTCCACATTCCAATATAGTGGTACCTTGGGTTAAGAACTTAATTCGTTCTGGAGGTCTATTCTTAACCTGAAACTGTTCTTAACCTGAGGTACCACTTTAGCTAATGGAGCCTCCCACTGCCGCTGTGCTGCCGGAGCACAATTTCTGTTCTCATCCTGAAGCAAAGTTTTTAACCCGAGGTACGTATTTCTGGGTTAGCGGCGTCTGTAACCTGAAGCGTCTGTAACCCAAGATGCCACTGTACATGGAAGAGGACTGTCTGCTGTGACTAGCCCTATTGCATCTGCGAAGGTCCACTATGTCTTTTAGAACCATGAAAAATGAGGGTTCAGAATGTGGAGCGAGCCTCTGCAGATGCAAAAGGCTTTCTCTGTAGATGGTCACCTTCCATTCATTTGAAAGTGATAAACACTATGACAGAGCAGGAGTGTAGCTAGTCCATCCATCCTCCCCCTACCTCTTTCACATGTTTGCTTCCTGGTCTTTCATACCCTCCAACATTTCTCCAATGAAAATAGGGACGTCCCATTCCATAATGATGATTTTACTATTTATACCCTACAAATCTTACTGGGTTGCCCAGATGCCCACTCTGGGCAGCTTCCAACATATATAAAAACACAATAAAACATTAAACATTACCAAAAAAAACCCCAACCCTTCCCTATACAGGATTGCCTTCAGATGGCTCAAGAGTCGGATAATTCTGTATCCTCTAGCATTTCTCCAATGAAAATAGGGACATCCTAAGGAAAAGTGGGACATTCCAGAATCAAATTAGAAACCAGGACAGCTTCTCTAAATCAGGGACATCCCTGGAAAATAGGGATACTTGGAGGGTCTGGTATTTGCAACACCCACAGAGGGCTAAAATCATGTCTCAAGCAGACTTAGTTAAAGATGTCCAATATTAGAAGCATAGTGTCCTAATTTTTAGGACACTTGCTTATCTTCTATAAGGGAATGCCAGTCAGTCAAATTAAGGCACAATGGATTCATAAAGGCATGCTACTGCTCTGGCTTTAATCTTTACTTTTCTGGTCCTAATTTTTGAGCTGTTATATTAAGGAAGCCGGGGCTCCAGCTGGTCGGCTATGCCTGTGAGAATTTTTTTACTTTGACTGTGCAAATGCATTTCTGTTAGTAATTTCCTGAGTATTTCAGTGAATAATTTTACTTACGTGTCAATCTCAGCAGGACGGAGATACTCTGAGAAAGGGCTTCAATGCGAGTTCCTCTCAAGCTAATGAGAAAGCACTGTTTCACCTTTCTAGACAAAAATTGGCGCAGGGAGACTGTTTAAAAAGAACAATAAAATAAAATAATAAATTGCAGTTGAAAAGCATGGATGAAGACGTTTTGTTAATTTGTGCAGCTAATGAATATTTCATTCTAAATGCTTTGCCGTGCCATTGTGCAAAGTGTTGCCTTATATAAGTCTCTATGATTAAATGGCAACAGATAGCATTTGAATTGGTTTCTGGAAAGCTTCTTTTCCATTTTTCAGAATGTTAGGAGAGGAAGCATTAGATCTGTTGCCTGACCTTTAGGGAATATATTGTAGTCCATAATGAAATGTAGCAGAAGACTTGCTTTCAGATATTAGCATTTGAAAGTTGCTTCACTTTATTTTTCTCGATAGTGTCATATAAGAACAAACATACTTTGTAAGAGATTATAATAATGCATGCTTCCTTCTTCTGCAACCAAAAACTGTACAGATGTCCACACTGCAGTACTGTGGATTTTCATTGTCATTGGGTACATTTTCTTTTCTTTTTTTGTCAAACATCTTAAACCTCTGCACCAAGAAAACCAAAATAAAAGTCAAAATTTATAAATTAAACATCAGTTTTTATGAAATTCATTCATTTCAGTCTTCAAGAACTTGACCAAAGAAAGGAAGTGTTCCATAGTTAATTGGAACCCAGTCCAGGCATAGAAGAAGAAGAAGAAGAAGAAGAAGAAGAAGAAGAAGAAGAAGAGGAGTTTGGATTTGAAATCCCGCCTTTCACTCCCTTTAAGGAGTCTCAAAGCGGCTAACATTCTCCTTTCCCTTCCTCCCCCACAACAAACACTCTGTGAGGTGAGTGGGGCTGAGAGACTTCAGAGAAGTGTGACTGACCCAAGGTCACCCAGCAGCTGCATGTGGAGGAGCGGAGACGCGAACCCGGTTCCCCAGATTACGTGACTACCGCTCTTAACCACTACACCATACTGGCTCACTTGAGGAACACTTGAGGAAGACACGGGAGAAAGTCTAGGGACATGGAATGCTGGTTTCTCAGAAAAATTTGACTGTTTGCTAGCTTGTTCCCTTGCTTGCTTGCAGAAATAAGCACACATTTTCAAGTTGTTCTTAGGGACAAGGACACCATTTTATTTTATTTGTTTTATTATTTTTATTTTATTTTATTTTATTTGAGAGGGCAAATTTCAGTAGTGCAGAAAGTAGATTGATGGCAGAGTTCAAAAGACCACTGTTTGATATATTCAAAATAACACTGAAAAAACAGTAGTATATTTTAAGAGCATTGGTTATCTTTGTTTTCTTTTTACAGCTATAGACACAGTACTGAGACTGCCTTTTTGAATATCTGCCCACTTGCCTCTTAAGGTTGTTGTTGTAAATTAAATTCCTATCTTGCCCTTCCTCTCAAAGAAGCCCAGGGCAGCAAACAGCGAAAAAGGAAAGCAATATAATTAAGACAGACCTTGGCAGCTGTTCAATTTTTGATGAGCCAGTCCCCTCAATGATTATCTGATTTTTAAAAATATAGGTAGGTAGGTTGACCATGTTTTATGATTTATAGTGTGTGCCATCTTGATATTTTATGACATGGCAGTATATAAATACTTCTACAAATAAACAATATAGAATAAAATAAAAAACATTTTAAAACATGAAAAACATCAAAAATATTTTAAAACTCTCAAGAACCGCTAAGAACATGTAAAAATGTTTCCTGTTTTTTCATCTGGCATGAGTCAGCTGGCTCCTGCAAGAGCTTGATCTCAAGAAATGAGCATCTCTATTTTGATCAGTGGAATATTGGAGGA